>NC_080588.1:67634166-67980000 GCF_029962835.1 Magnolia sinica
TTTCCAAAGCAATGTTGTCACAAATCAGATCAATTAGTACAGGCTTTTTAAAAACAAAAAAAAAAAAAAAAAAAACACACGAACTCACACCCCCACACACTCACTCACTCATACTACAATGGATTTTCAATACAATGAATACTCAAACCCATGACCATGTAGGTTTAGCTAACTGATCCCCGGCCATCTAGGTCTAGAGGACTGTCAACCATTTATAGCCGCTTTGCCCACTTAAATTAGTGTCCGTAAATTTTCTATTTTATTTACTCTTTTTTTGTTTTTTTTTGCTAATTAAATTGTTTTTTGATTCAGTTTAATAAAATCAACACTTGGTCTTATATTTTCTATTTCTTTTTAAAGTATTTACTTTGTTAATAAATACTATAAAGCTATCGAACTTATAATAAAAAGTCATTAGCAAAAAAACAAAAAAAAACAAATTCATTTAAAAGACCAACCATTTTCTTTCCAAATTATCCAATTATTTGCCAATCTGTAGATGAGCGGTTAGATCTATCTTTATAGATCGGGCCCTAATCTAACTATTTTGACGCCAGATGTTATAATACGTTTGATTTGATTTGAGTTGAGGCAGGTAGTGTGGACAGTTCACTGCGCGCTGCGTTACTTGTGGGGGCGATTGAGTCACCACCATGTTGAAAATGTTCGTTAACAGTCACCACAGTCTAATTAACCTTTTTCTATATGACAACATCCGTACAGTCTAACCATTTCCTATATAAGAAGTTAAGGACGTGTTTGGCGCATGGTATTAGATGGGCTTAGGTGGGATGGAATTGCATCTGGTCCTGTGCCATTCCTCTCCATGTTTGGGAAGAATGGAAATGTTGGAATTAGATATGATGAATTGCATTGGGTTTCGTGCCAATTTCACTCAATATTAGCAAGTTGTGTAGGTCCCACCATGATGTGTGGGCTATATCCACACCGTCCACCCATTTTTTGAGATAATTTTAGAGCATGGGCCAAAAAATTATGCAGATCTAAAGCCCAAGTAGACCCCACCATAGAAAGCAACGGGGATTGAATACTTACCGTTGAAAACTTCTTTTGGGCCACATAAGTTTTGGATCCGCCTCATTTTTAAGCCCATGCCATAAAATGAGGTTACAAAACAAATGAACGGTTTAGATATAACACGTGTGTTATTCTCAATAATTTCAAATGATGGTGGGTATATCCATTCAATGTACCACCGTATGACAAACAAAGCCTGGAATTAAGCTCATCCCCCGGTAACAGGGGACAATCCCTGCATAAGTAATAATTATGTTTTTTGAATCCCATCCCACCTAATCCTTCCCAATGCCATGCCCCAAACATACCCTAAGAACATCTCTCTCTTCGCCTTTCCTGTGGCAACTCATCATCCCTGGTGAGTCACTGCTGCTTCTTTGTTACAATATATATATATAAAGCTAGGGTTTTTAATTATCAGTAAGCAGCGCCTTTGATTCGGTGATCCAGACCGTTGATCTGTTGTGGACCACCTTGGATGGAGCATTCCTCAAAGGATCAATTTCACAGGAAAATCCTAACCTTTCAATTTATGGCTTACAAATAGATGGTCAGGAGAGGTACACAAACGGTCCTGATTCAACCGGAAACAGCCACAAGATTGGCGGCTAGGATCATCTATTCTAGTAGATTTTCTGGGCGTGGGTCCAACCATGATGGGACAGAACTAGCCAGTGGTCTGTATTAATACAAATCCTATAATTCCTCTTTGAACTGTGCATTTGTGTGTGGAGAAGGTGGGCCCCACCCATCAACTGCGTTTGGTAAGCCATGGGTGATGGCATGCATGTGGTGATGCTTCCATGGCTGGCTTTTGGTCACATGATCCCATTCCTTCATCTTTCCATAGCCTTAGCCAAATCTGGCATCCGAATCTCCTTCCTCACCACTCAAAAAAACATCCAAAGGCTCCCTAAGATCCCTCCACATCTAACGGCTCTGATCAATCTAGTCGAGCTTCCTTTCCTATCCATTGACGGCCTACCCGAAGGCGCCGAGGCCACTGTTGATATCCTCCATGGGACCAACGAGTACTTAAAGAAAGCCTACAATCTCTCTTACCCCTTCTTTGAGCAGTTCATCACCGATGAATCATCCGATTGGATTATCCATTGTTGGGGATTTGTGCTGCCGAATCACACGGATCTAGATCTAAGATAGCAATTCAATAGTAACAAGCAATCACAAAAGAACATAAAGTTTTAATGTGGAAAACCCTTGCGGGAAAAAACCATGGCACCAAGCGATAGAAATCCACTATGAAAAGAAACTTACAAGAGAGGACTTACCTAATTCAAATAACCTCGAATCTCACCCTTGCTACACCCTTTAAATTCCTTAGAATCATTTAGAAAGCTTTAGAATTATTTCTCATTGTTTAGAAAAGCCCTAAGGACCCCTATTTATAGTTTAGGCAACTTCCTTTTACACCTTGCGAAAGACTGACTCAAATTTCCGCAGTCTGTATTAGATTCGGAAACGAATCTACGTAACTACGACTAGTCGAGCCGAGGCTACGACTGGTCGTAGGGCCCCTACGACCGGTCGAGCAATCACCACGACCGGTCGTGAGTCTTAAACACAAAAAAAATAAGCTCACTGAACTTCGAGTCGTGCAGTGCTCGACAAGTCGAGCAGCTCCCTCGACCGGTCGTGGCTGACCCACAATTGGTCGAGCAACAAAAAAATCTGAAGATTTAAGGCTTCAGACAACATGCATCCATGACATCT
Source organism: Magnolia sinica (assembly GCF_029962835.1). Taxonomy (NCBI): domain Eukaryota; kingdom Viridiplantae; phylum Streptophyta; class Magnoliopsida; order Magnoliales; family Magnoliaceae; genus Magnolia; species Magnolia sinica. Next base: position 67,636,936 of record NC_080588.1, read on the forward strand.
TCCCAAGCTGGACGGCCAGGATCGCACGTGAGTTAGGCATTCCATGAGTGCTATTCTCCATTTTCTCTGCTGCTGCGATGTCCTTCCTGGGGCCATTCGAGTTTATGAACGACGACGACCTAAGAAAAATATAGCCATCTCTTGAGAGCCTGGCGTCCCAACCCAAGTGGTTTGAATTCGAATCATCCATCGCATTCGGTCTACACGAGATCTATTCAGTCCGAATGTTTCAGGACTGTCGGATTTGGATCATGCACTGATAGCATTACAAGGATGCTCGATGATGGCCATTCGGACTTGTGCTGAGTTCGGAGGAGAGTACTTAGGCTTACTAAAGAAGTTGCACCAGATACCCGTCATTCCTATCAGATTACTTCCACCAAGGCTACTAGAGAAGAGAGAAACAACCGACCCCAAGTGGGCAAAAACACTTAAATGGCTCGATGAACAGCCTAACAGATCAGTGGTGTTTGTTTGCTTTGGAAGTGAATGTAAACTGAGCAGAGATCAAGTGTTTGAGATTGCTTATGGCCTTCAACTCTCCAATTTCCCATTTCTATGGGCCCTCAGGAGGCCTATATGGGCAACCAATGACATGGATACCTTACTACTAGGATTCGAGAGCTGGATTGCCAGTCGTGGGGTCGTCCATATGGGTTGGGTCCCTCAGTTGGAGATATTGGCCCACTATGCCATTGGTAGATCTTTGTTTCATTCTAGATGGGGGTCCATCATCGAGACAGTCCAGTATGGGCATGCGCTCATCGTATTGCCTCTCGCAAACGTCCAGTCGTTGGATGCGAGGCATTTGGTGGACAAGGGTCTGGCCATACAAGTTGAGATAAACAACGATGGGTCATTTCACAGGGATGCAATTGCTCGGTCTTTGAGGTGGGCCGTGGTTGAAGAAGAAGGAGAAAGCATTAAGCGCAAATCAATGGAAGTGAGACCTGTTTTCAGTGATCAAAAGCTCCACCAAAGCTATTTGAACGAATTTATCAATTTCTTGAAAAGCTCTGATGGAAAGTGGGAAACAACTGATCCGAAATAATATGTAAGATGTTGTCATTAGTATTATGTTGTTTTGTCTATTAAGATTTCTATTGTTTTTTTAAGGCTGAATTTTCTATTAATGACTAACTAGGAACTTTCGTGAACTTGGTCCAAATGGGGCAGATGGTTGCATTATCCCAGCCATTGATCTTGTGGTCCCATCATCAGTGAGCAATGCTGCATGAATTTGGCCTATTTCTCTTTTTAACCATATGTTGCATGCCATTTGTGTTGTTGATGTATCAAGTCTGTAAACAACAGGGTCTATTAATGCCATCAACAGACCACTTGATGCCATCAAGTAAATGTTGATACTATTGAAAAATTTTGAAAAATTCATGTTTTATCGTTGGAACGTTTTGGTGTTTTCTTGCTGACATCAAAGGTGTTCGATGCCAACAACAGATCGTTGATGCCATCAAAGTCCCATTGAGCATGCGTGTAAAATTATGTAAGTGTAGGATTTGTTTCTTATTCCGATTGTGAAACGTTGTTATACTATATATAGAGGGTGTAATTGGTATTTGGGTATTAAGAGAGGTGTTCTAGGTTTTCTAAATTCATTTGTAAGGGTTTCAAGGGCATAGCTTGGCTTGTGAGGGAGAATTGTTCAAATAAATAATCTCTATCTCTTGTAAATTTCTACTTTCATAGTGCTAAACTGTCGCTTTGTGCCGTGGTTTATTCCCATAAGGGTATTTTCATATAAAATTCAGTTTGTTTGTGTTTGAACTTGGTGTTTTGACCAGAAACCTTTTCGTTTCTGGTCGAAACACTTGGTTGTGTGATTGGAGCACTTTGGTTAATCTATTTCTGTGTGCTTCCGCGGTTCCCCAACAAGTGGTATTAGAGTTAATATTAGAAAACAAATTGAATCTAAAAGCATAGTATCAATGATTTCTAATCCAAGGTTCAATGTTGAAAAATATTTCAGAATTTTTTTTAAAAAAACTATGGAAGGTTAAGATGACTAGTGTCCTAGTTCAACAAGGATTGTACGATGATCTCCTTGAAAAGTGACCAGAATCTATGACAAATGATGAATAGAACAAGATGGATAAGAAAGTGAGAACCTGTATCTAGTTGTGTTTAATGGATGATGTCCTCTATAATGTCATGAGAGAGAAAATTACAATAAGTACATGGGCGACGTTAAAGAACATCTATGTGAAGAAATCTCTAGAGAATCGCTTGTACGTGGAGTTTCAGTTATTCAATCTAGCTAAAAATAATGGAGGGGGCCGATGTTAAGGCCCACATTAGTAACTTCAATATATAGGTTAATTCGTAAATTGCTTGATGTGGAGGATATGATGAAAAACGAGGATCAAGCATGCATTCTGTTGAATTTTCTCCTAATTTCGTATGAGTCGTTCAAGGACTTGTTATGCACCAATAGAAATACCATTAGCGTCGATACCATTATCTCAACTCTTTAGTCGAAGGCTATGAGAAAGAAAGGTGGTGACGTAGGTGCTTCTATAGATACACTGGTTATATATTAAAGGTCGAAATTCTGACCGGGACAGTGGATCTTCATGATTGAGGTCCAAATCCAAAGGTAAGGGCAAAGGAAAGTTGAAATCTTATAATTATGAGATATCCTGGTACATGAAGAAGGATTTTACAAATCTTAAGGTAAGAAAAGAGAATTTAGAAAAATCTTCCAGAGAATTAGAGCTAGAGACTCTGAGTTTTTGTTCTAGGTCTCTTCTAATCTTTCAATTTTCTTCTATTCTATTTCAACTTTAAAGTAAATGTCATATTTTTAATTTATCCTTTTTCAATTTGTACATTTTAACCCTCCTACTTTGAACACCTACGGTAGCAGGCTCTACTTTGACATCACATAAAGTATATTTTATGGTTATCTCTCTTGAGAATCTTTGATATTAGAAAACGTGACTTAAAAGAGTAACCAAAAACTTTGTGTTGATTTTCTTTTTCGTACTTTTATTGAAAAAAAAATACTTTTTCACCATTTCTATTTTGTTTTCAGTTTATCTTTTATAGTTTAGACATCTAAACCTTAGTATTTATTGGAAGTTCCTTGAATCCTCTTTAAAACTGTACAACCTGGCAAAGTAGAGACCTTGTTTGACACAAGTAGTAAAAAGGTGCCTAACCTTTTCATTTTCCATAACTGATGCCCTTACTTGGAATCTATGGCATAGACCTATACGTACAAGAATCACTCGACTCGGGAATTCTTCAGTTTTTTCGATTTCTAGGCGATTTCATGGATTCTAGCCAACTATGGATTATAAAGTTTTCATTTTGGCTAATGACAACTCTGATCAATACATAAACACAAGTATGTTGCATGGGTTTACGAATGGTACGTATACATATAATTATTAAGCTTTTATTCTTAGCCCATTTGTGAAGTTTGGGTATAAAGGCCTTAGCTATGGATTTCGCTGGATTTGGGCCTTTATATGTTATCGCCCGAATCGACTAAGCACTTAAGAAATCATACCCTCTCTTCTCAATGTTGATGGTCAAATATTGCATATTAGACCCCAGTTATTACCTGAATTTATGAACATGATACTGTTTAATGCCCTATTTTAATTGTGTTTGTGTTGCAGTGTGAATTTAAGAGCCTGGACTGAAAAAGGGTACTAAAAGCATGAATTTAATGCTCAGAAGTCACCAAGGTAAGGGATAGACCCCAGGGGACCTAGATCGAGGAATTGACACGCCAAAGATCTGAGAAAATCAAGTAATTGAAGTCCAAGAGGCCTGAAAATCGTCCAGAATACAAGATCACAGGATTCTCACCATCTGCTCAGCCCGAAACTTTATATCTAACTTGAGGACTATGAATTAACAGTATACATCGAATTTCACCCATTAGATCCTTGTGGAAGTGGCCCAACGGACATATCAGCCCACAATACTTTGATTTAGGGCCCACTTGATATCTGGATATACTTCAATTTTGGTTTCAACCCCTTAAATGGGGTGAGAGAACGGATGGACGGAACGAATTTCTCATAAACATCAAACTAGACCCCATTTTTAGTGGTGTGTGCACAGTGCAAAAGTGCACTGGCCGTGCGTCAAAAGTCGAGAACGGGTCAGCGCACGCTGACCCGTCTCCTTCTGTCTCTCTCTGCGTAGTCCGACCGAATTTGCCTAGTGGGCCCCACCCATCTCACATATGGACGATCTAGATCATCCATTGCGTCCAGAGAGGGGGCACAACCCTGCCATGGTGGCCTTTTGGTCCCACACGCATGTATACACTTGGATCACCAGAAAACGTAGGATGGACGGCGAGTTGATTTGATATAGTGGATCGCACCAGAACTTAACAAAAACTACTCCCTTCTTACTGGTTTTTCACCAGGAATCTAATGGATGGGGTGGATTTCTCTGAAAACATCACCATGGGGCCTAATGAACGTTCTAGCGTTGGTTCGTGCGTAAGGATGTGCGTCCGCACGTTCGGTCCTTCATGGGCTGTTGCACGTACATGATCCTGATTGGATGGGTGATCCATACCATTCAAACTCTTCCCCTGGGGCCCACGACCCTCACCATGGAGTCAGATTCTAGTCTTGGGACGATCTGATGTCCCAAACCACTTCCAAACGCAGCTGCCTCACTGTCGCTGCGCATTCTGTTGCAAAACAGAGTTGGTCTGACTTTAGCACCGACTCCAGCCACCGTCCTCCCTTCAGTCTATAAAAGAGAGAGAAGAGAACGTGGAGGGCATCATCAGATCAATCCAGGGACGTGGATCAAAGGAGAGAGAGAGAGAGAGAGAGAGAGAGAGAGAGAGAGAGAGAGAGTGGAGACGGCCGACGACTCTCCTTCTCCTCCTTTCTTTGGTTCTTCTTTCCTTTAATTCTTTCCTTCAAATTTTAGTTAACCATGGCTATGGCTAGCTAAACTTTTTAGCTAAGCTAAGAGATGAAGCTTGTAGTGAGATGAGAGATTTTTCTTTATGCCTTTTGATTCATGTTTAAACTGAATTGATTTTGATTGTAGTTTGATTAGAAGGAATGTCTTTAGTTTTTAATGGTTTGTTGTGACTTAAATTACAATGGATCTGCGATAGCTTTAAGTATGTTCTTTGCATTAGTGAGATTATGAAGATGGGAAGCTCTGTTGTTCATCATCATCTCATGGGCATGGTTGGATGATGGAAGCCTCCCTAATGTTTATAACTCTCTTAGATTAGTTGTGGATTGGTTAAATTCTATTGTTTACTTTGTCTCTTGGGCATGGTTTTGTAATGGAATCAATCCTAATTTTCATACCTCTCATCTCTTGAGAACTAGATTAAAGAAAGTTCAGATTAGTTTTTTAATAAAATATCTTCCAACTGGATGAAGATAAGACTCTGATTCTAGTTGTGCTCTTGAATCAAGCATAAATCTCCCTGATCTCTACAAGTGGATCCTTGGCACCCTAGTTTCCCACCTTTGAATTTTACAAGTTTTAGTATAATATTTAATATTTCACCATTATTTCTCTTAAAATTCCTTGATTTAGATTACATCTTTTTCTAGTTCTAGTTCTGGTTACTTTCAGATTACGTATAAGGTTCAGTCCCTGTGGATTCGACCTCGGTCTTATCGAGATTATTACTACATCGCAACCCTATACTTGGGGTAGTGAACACTCAACCCGTCCACAAGGTTCAGGTATGAAGGTCTTAGCTATGGGTTTTACCAGATCTTGATAGACTTCGGATCTGGTCCTTTATATGCTATCGTTCCGTATCAACCAAGCATACCATACGTTATAGGTTTATGAAGGACGTATAATATTTGACTTGTTGAGTATCCAGATATTGTCACATTAAAAATTTGAGTAAACTCTAGTTCTATATTTATTACCATATGTGTGTGTGTGCGCGCGTGATATATATATATATATATATATATATATATATATATATATATATATATATATATATATATATATATATATATATATATATATATATATATGGGAAATGGCTCAATGCGGTCGACCTCATGGGAACTTCCTATGAGGTCGAGCTATGTGGGCCCCACCATGATGTGTGTCCAACATTAACACCGTGCATTTGATCGGTCCCCTTTAAATTATGGGATATCTCAAAAATTAGTCGTATACGGAACTCCGGTGGGCCATACCATCTAAAAGCATGTCAAGACATGCCTAAAGCATATAAAAACACTTGGTGGGGCCCACTTGGAATTTGGATGCGTCTGAAACTTGGTCTAACCCCTCATCTAAGTGGGACACATAATGGATGGGTTGGATTTGTGAACCACATCTCTATGGGCCCAATAATTGATTATGAATGTTTTAATGGGAGGGTAACCCCTCTTAAATTTTGTATGTGGTGTGGCCTACACAAGTCATGGATTGACTTGATTTTTAAGCCTGAGGCTTAGAGCTGAGCAAAACAGATCCGATCTGGTGGATTTGACCCGATCAGACCCGATCCTAACCGAATCAACGGCCTGGATCGGTGCGGATCGAGTTAGATATTACATATCCGAATGATTTTCTGATCGGGATCGGATCGTGGTCAATCCGGATTGATCCGATCCGAAACCCGATCCAGAGCCTTAGGAGGATTTTAATGGAGAATATCCAATCATTATTGTTTTCTTGCGGTGTGGTCCACCTGAGATTTTTATCCCTCTAATATTTTGTATCAAGCCTTAAAATGATTTGTAAAAATGGATGAAAGACATCGATGAAATACATACATCATGGTGGGGCCCACAGATCGCCGAACACAGGGAGAAGCCAATCCATCAGGCGTTAGTACCACACACCAGCTAGCAGCTACTGTTGTAGCCTAGGAAATAGGATTGCGTACTGAGTTACTCAGTACGCTTTTATCGTACTAAGTAAACTCAGTTGGGCCTACCATGAATGTATGTGGGTTATCTACGCTGTCCATCTATTTTTTAAGATCATTTTAGTGGTTGAGTTTAACATAGAAGTATTCCCAAAGCTCAAGTGGACCACACTATAAGAAACAATGCGAATAATGACTTTCACCGTTGAAACCTTGCTAGTGTCAATACATGTCTGGTAAAAGCATGAATACGGTAACGTGGAGTTCTTTCAGAGCCATGTGGGGCCCACCTTAATGTATATGTTTTATCTAAGCCGTTCATCGATTTTGACGTATCATTTTAAGCCATGAGTACAAAAAGACGGTATATTAAAGGCTGAAGTGGACCACACCACATGAAATAGTTGGATTAAATTCATACGATCCGAATCCTATCGAACCCGATCCGACTCGGTTTTCCTAACCGAGTCAGACTTGGTTCAGGTCAGGCCAACCATGTATCGGATCGGTTCGAGTTAGGTGACCCGGACTTGGTCCCGGATCGGATCGAGTTCTGGTCAGGCCATTGAGTCGGTTCGGTCGAGTTGGACCCAATCCAATCCGATCCGAACCGATGCCCAACTCTATCGAGGCCTACCATAAAATGGTGCATCTGATTGATGAGGTAGATGTTTCACACGCATCACGGTGGGGCCCACACAACTCGACCTCAGGAGAAGTTCCCATGAGGTCGACCGCATAGAATGGTTCGATTTCAGACACTTAGTGAGCAAGCCGAAAGGAAAGTCACCCGCCAATGTCCATAAATGGTCCACATTAAAGGTAGGCTCCACATGATTATGGGTGTTGGATATTGAAGGTGGGTCTCACATGATGGACAATAACATTGATAGTGGGCCCCACATGATAGATGACTAACATAAAAGATGGCTCCTACATAATGAACAGTGTAGATTAAAGGTCAATCCCTAATGATGAATGCCCCACATCCAAGGTGGGCCTCACATGAGTGGGGCCCACACAATAAACACTCCACATCAAAGGTTGGCCCCACATGATGGATGGTGGATGTGATGGGGACTAAATAGACTTGAGGGATAATTACTTATGATGTTGAAAACCAAACATGTTTTTAATCAAACATATTGATATGTTGAATAAGTAGAAACCACTATAAGCTACTTATGGTATAAGTAACTTATCTAAAGTAACGATTCAAATACTCCTTAAGTTACTTTTTTCACTTAAGTTAGTTTGGTAAACATGATTGCATGAGTAACTTATGTGCTTAAACCTACTTATCCCCAAAGTTTTATATAGCTTTTTGACTTCTCTCTCTCTCTCTCTCTCTCTCTCTCTCTATATATATATATATATATATATATATATATATATATATATCAAAGGAGGCCCCACATAATGCACTTGTTGCTATTCAATTAGATACGAGACCGCACTTGTTAACGAATGACCTGTATTCAGTCAAACGTGTGCGAATGTTAGAGTCATACTCAACATGAGTTCGATTGAACGCTTGCAACCCCAAGCTTTGAATCAACCATAGGATCAAACCTATAGAGGTTGATCTGACAGTTCAAACACCTATGTTAAAACGATCAGGCAATTTCGAAGGGGAGGGTTAGTCTTTCAATGGATCTTTTTACCTTGAGTCGAGGACTTTTCTTTTAATGGTGATCGCAGTTCTTAGGTTTCTCAGTAATGGAGTAATGGATAATTAAAATTAAAAATAAAAGCTGATCACTGATTTTAATTAATTTAGAAGTAAGACAAGTACAATCAGCAAGGGAAATCAAACTAGGCAGAGAAAATAAAAAATAAATTACTTATGACTGTCCGTGTGAACAAACAATCGAGAGGTGTATAGTTTGTAGATGTGACTGGTGTGATCTACTTGGACTTGGTTGATCGGGTATCTAAAGATAGTTGTCATGGATATTTACACTACTCCTAAGGCATACTACATCAATGGTGTTAGATAATAGTGGATTGAAGCTATACTAAACTCCGAACATGCTGCAGCGAGGTTGGACAGAAGTGGAAAAACTAATTAAGACTAAAACTGAGATGGACAACATTGCACTGTATAGACAGGTTGTGTGTATGTTAGCAAGGGCCTAGAGTTCTTCATCGAGTGCTACTTTTATAGGCTCCTGAGAGTTGAAGGCCATGTGTAAATCTCTTTAACATAAGAGAATTAGACATTCGGCCGTGCGAATCTCTTTGATTCTCCACATGAGCGTATTTAATAGTGTTAGTCTATGTGTGTAAGAGATCATATATATACGCCTCTTGCTATTTTGGTTGTGTGTAGAAAAGTTCACGGGAGTCCTCACGTCATTAGGCTCTTTGATAGGAAACTTACTAAAGACCTCACGTCATTGAGCTATTGGATCTGAGAGGTTGCTTTTGGCGGGACTCTAGCATTTAATGCTTATAGAAAGACTTACTTTGATCAGATTCTTGTTTTGTAGAGAGTTACTTTTTATAAAACTCTAGCATTTAATGCTCCCATATGTGCACGTATCTAACTCATTTTGAAGTTCATTTACACCACATGTGGCATGGTCGTCACGTGACACCTTCTAAACCGTTCGATTTGGCCATGATTAGGTAGGTGTAAATAGGATTGTTTGCATCAAAGGTGGGGTTGTCATCCACATCAAAGGTGGGCCCCACATGATGGATGACCCCATATTAATTTGGGTCCACATAATGAATGGTCCACATCAGCCAATAATGATAAATAACCCACATTTAAAGCGGATTGGTATAATGGACAACCCACTTCAAAGGTAGCGCCTACATGATGGATTGTCCACAACAAAGGTGGGCTCCACATGATGGGTAATTAATAATGGTGAGCCCCACATCATGGATGATCTACATTAAGGTGGGGCCTACATGATGGACGGTCTATATCAAAGGTCGATCCCTAATGATGAATGACCCACATCCAAGGCAAGGCCCCGCATGATGGACAACTCACATTATGGACAATCCACATTAAAGGTGGGCTGCACATGATGGGTAATTAATAATGGTGAGCCCCACATGATGGATTATCCACATCAAGGTAGGGCCCACATGATGGACGGTCCACATCAAAGGGTTGATCCCTAATGATGAATGACCCACATCCAAGGCCAGCCCCCGCGTGATGGGCAACGCACATTATGAACAATCCACATCAAAGGTGGGCTCCACATGATGGGTAATTAATAATGGTGAGCCCCACATGATGGATGATCCACATCAAGGTAGGGCCCACATGATGGACGATCCACATCAAAGATTGATCCCTAATGATGAATGACCCACATCCAAGGCCAGCCCTCGCGTGATGGGCAACCCACATTATGGACAATCCACATCAAAGGTGGGCTCCACATGATGGGTAATTAATAATGGTGAGCCCCACAGGATGGATGATCCACATCAAGGTGGGGCCCACATGATGGACGGTCCACATTAAAGGTTGATCCCTAATGATGAATGACCCACATCCAAGGCCAGCCCTCGCGTGATGGGCAATCCACATTATGGACAATCCACATCAAAGGTGGGCTCCACATGATGGGTAATTAATAATGGTGAGCCCCACATGATGGATGATCCACATTAAGGTGGGGACCACATGATGGACGGTCCACATCAAAGGTTAGCCTTGATGATGAGTAGCTCATATCCAAGGCGCGTCCCACATGATGGACGACCCACATAAGAGGTGGGGCCCATATGATGGATGGTCCACATCAAAGGTGGGCTCCACATGATAGGCAGTGGACATTGAAGGTGGGCCCCACATGATAGAGAATAACATTGATGGTGGGCCCTGCATGATGGATGATCAACATCAAAGGTGGGCCCTACTTAATGAACAATGCACATTTAAGGTCGGCCCCTTATAATAAATGGCCAACATTTAAGGTGGCCCGCATGATTGACAACCCACATCAAAGGTGAGGCCCACACAATGAACAGTCCACACCAAAGGTTGGCCCCACATACTGGCTGGTGGATGTGAGGGGAACCAAACAGACTTGGGGAATAATTACTTATTATATTGGAAACCAAACAATTTTTTTTTCTAATTTTTTAGACACATACGTATCCAGTGATCAATAAGTAGAAACCAGGATAAGTTAAGCTTCTCTAAATTAACTTATGATCCAAACACTCCTTTAATCAATAGAAAAGAATCCAACAACTGGGTCAAAATCTTCCAAAGAAGATTTTCAGTGCTAATTTATAAATTAAGTGAAGTAATAAGTAAATCAGAAGTTACTATGACTTGTCATCCGACTAGATATATTTTCCACCAAGATGCCTTATTTTATGAAACTGGTACGGTGGAAACGTTAGGCCCCACCAGCAGGATTACCTGACACAATCTTCAGCCAGTTAGCTCATTATATGGGGCCATATGTGTATGTTGAAGAAGATTGTAGGTCCTCCATTGATTCTAAAGATGTGGCTTACCTAATGAGTGGACTGGCCTGATTTTGGTGAAAGGTGATATCCATGTGGGATCCTTTCTTTCAATGGAAGTTTTCATGCAAAGGTTGTATCTTGGCGGGAAGCATTTGGTTACACGTACGAAAAGCTATGGTACTTGTTTAGACCTATTTTTGGTTTCTTGACTTGGACCAGTAAGAAAATGCCATGTGGAGACACCATGCATTTGGTACAGTTAGATTAATCGCCCTTGCACCTGAAGAAGATCTGCATCTTATCTTCCTTGGGTGTCACGTATTCTGTCACTATTATCATCGTACAGATTCCGTTGAAGCCCTTTTAGGAGGACGAATCATCATATCACATGACACATGGTCATATGATCATGCTCATAAAATGGGGGATATGCTTGGCACAACCATAAAAGACCTATTGGACGAGCGTATCCTATTCTATAAATACAAATGATCTCATCCGTGAGGTCATCTCTTATAATCCTAGGAGATTTCTCTAGAGACGTTTGGAAAATCAACAAGAATCCAGAAGATTCTGAAAATCAATGGGATGAATCGACATCCAAGCCAATTTAGACGCAATCCCGTACTCAAATCATATAGGGGATGGTTGAACTAATATCAAGTCTCGTTCTATATGATAATCAAAATTAAGAAAATGAAAGATCTTGTTTAGCCAAATGATAGATTAGTATCAGGGGTCCAATCCCTCCAACACTCCATACTATCACCATTTAAGGTGATTAGATGAAGAAATTGATTTGATTAAGACCATCCAACACTTGGAAGTTCACAAGGTGGGCTATCAATAGAAATGTTGACCGGTCGTGATTGGTATAGACTAAGCTCTTAAGGCCTCAGACTTTGGTCCAGTTTTCTTTATTAGAGGAATTTTGGTAATGCCAGGCTAAATTAATCTTTAGTGGGGAATGAAGATCTATGGGAAGAATCAATTAAGGAAAGAAGATCAAATAGCCAGCGAGTCTGAAAACATTTTTTCCAAGACGAACCTTAGTTTGCTAAGGAAGGGATTGTGTATTCATTGCCTATTTTGATAAGCGCACCAGGTATTTACTTGTCTCTTTTTTTTTTCCCTTTACTATTAAAAGTGTGAGGTACAACAATGGTAACATAGCCAATATATTAGTAAAAATCGATAATGTTTATGCTAGTTTTTACTGTGTTATACGCGATTCTTATATATCTTGATAGAGAAATACCACGTTAAAGCATATAAGATAAAAAGTCCTTAAACCAATTGATTTCATAATCATTGCTACAAAGCAAAAAACCTCATTCGATCCCTTGCTTAGATCAAATCACCTTCAGACAATGCACATTTCTAAATCAGTGAGTGATCAAAAGGACTATGGGTAGTGATCAAAAGGACTTTAGGTTCGAATCGAGTCTCCAATGTCAATCTCGGTACACTACGGACCAATTCAGTCAATATCTTTCATTGGAATAGACTCTGACGTACCTGTGCAATCATACACACGCCTAATTCTGAAGTAGGACCTTGGTCACACCAATGGCCTCCACGGGCTGAACTAGGGGCAACATTATTTCTGGGTGTGCCTGATCAGTTCTCTCTCTCTCTCTCTCTCTCTCAACCACTTTTTCTGTTCTGATTTTTTTTTTTCTTAAAATGAGAACCGATCATGTACACGAGGACATCAGTGAGTACTCCATCAAGGTCCTTCCCCAACATGACAGCTATTCATGACATCCGTACACTGCAAAACGTAAGCCTACCATGAGGATAACCTGGGATTAAAATCAGGTAGGTCCTTTGATCAGGTGGGCCATACCTGACTATCGGTTGTCCATAGATTCCAGTAGTGCGGCGAATGTAATGATCTAGCTCAAATGATTTTTGTACTGCATGATCTTCCTCGTGGGACCTACAGGTTGCATGGTCTGGATTTCATACAAATCTTGCATTTAGGCAGGAATGAGTGGGTGAACCACAGGCCAGTTTACATGTAGTTGTACCTTATCAGTTCTCGCATATGTATACGAGTCGAGTTAGCTCGGTCAGCTTACTCGACTCGACTCATCTCGGCTCGAAATTATATTTGAACTGAGTCGAGTCGGTTTTTGGAGCTAGGAAAAAAAATAAACCTCAACTCGAATCGACTCGGATCGAATTTCACAGTTTTGTGGGTTCGTCGAAGCATATCCTGATAGTTTACCACCATTTTATGATAATCGTTAACTCACTCATTGTAAACCTGGCGTAGATCTATGTCAATCTAGACCATCTAAATCGTGGGACGCATCATGGGTGGACCCCAACTTAAAAATTCTTATGGATTAATTACTCGTTATCATCCAATTGTTCGACATAGGATTCAACGAACAAAAACAGATGGTTAAGATTGTTGGATCAGTCTGATCTGTCAATCTGATCCACTGATGATGGAGCACGTAGTTTGGAACGAGGATTAATAATCTGTTTCGGGCCATTAGATCATGCACCGCCAATACGTGATGTATTGATTGTATTGTACAATCCAAAAATGGTAGTGAAATAATGTCACCAGTGTAACGTTTCCTTGAGCTATAAAACCAAGTGCTTCCTCTCTTCCCTTTCAAGTGTTTGTATAGACTGTAGAGAAGGTGGGTCCCACCCTTCAATTGCATTTGGTAAGCCATGGGTGATGGCATGCATGTGGTGATGCTTCCATGGCTGGCTTTTGGTCACACGATCCCATTCCTTCATCTCTCCATAGCCTTAGCCAAATCTGGCATCCGAATTTCCTTCCTCACTCCTCCTAGAAACATCCAAAGGCTCCCCAAGATCCCACCACATCTAACGGCTCTAATCAATCTAGTCGAGCTTCCTTTGCCAGCCGTTGATGGCCTGCCCGAAGGCGCTGAAGCCACCATCGATATCCAACATGGGAGCGACGAGTACTTGAAGAAGGCATACGATCTCTCATACCCAACCTTTGAGCAGTTCATTGCCGCGCAATCACCTGATTGGATCATCCACGATCTCTTCCCCAGCTGGACGTCCAAGATCTCACGTGAGTTCGGCATTCCACACGTGCTATTCTCTGCGTTCTCTGCGGCTGTGATGGCTTTCATAGGACCGTTGGAATCGGCCATGATCGGAGATGACCTAAGAAAACTATGGCCATCACCAGAGAGTTTGGCAACTCAACCTAAGTGGTTTGAATTCGATTCATCTATCGCCTTCCGTCCTCATGAGACTGATGGCGTCTACCGTTCGTTCTTCAGCCCGAATGCTTCAGGGCTGTCGGATTTGGATCACGTGCTGCTAGCATTGCAAGGATGCTCGGCGATGGCCATTCGGACTTGTACTGAGTTTGAAGGAGAGTACTTGAGCTTACTACCGAAGTTATACAAGATACCGGTCATTCCGGTCGGATTATTTCCACCGGCGCTACCAGATAAGAGAGAAACCACCGATCCCAAGTGGGCCACCACACTCAAATGGCTAGATGATCGGCCCACCAGATCAGTGGTGTATGTTTGCTTTGGGAGTGAGTGTAAATTGAGCAGTGATCAAGTTTACGAAATTGCCCATGGGCTTGAACTGTCTAACTTGCCATTTCTATGGGCACTCAGGAGTCCAATTTCGTCAACCGATGACGTTGATACCCTACCATCGGGATTCGAGAGCCGGATCGGTAGTCGTGGGATCGTACATTTGGGTTGGGTCCCTCAGTTGGAGATACTGGCCCACCCTTCCATTGGTGGATATTTTTTTCATGCTGGGTGGGGGTCTATCATCGAGACCGTCCAGTATGGGCATGCCATGGTCGTCTTGCCTCTGGCGAACATCCAGCCGTTGGATGCTAGGCATATGGTGGATAAGGGTCTGGCTATTCAAGTTGAGATAAACAACGATGGGTCATTCCACAGGGATGCAATCTCCCAGTCTCTGAGGCGGGCTATGGTTGAAGAAGGAGGAGAAAGGATTAGGCTCAAATCAATGGAAATGAGTGCTGTTTTCCGCGATCAGAAGCTCCACCAAAGCTACGTGAACGGATTTATCAGTTTCTTGAAAAGCTCTTAAATCTAAGTAGGAAACAACTGATCTGAAATAATATGTAAGATGTTGTCATTAGTATACCCTTTAAAAAGAATTCATCCAAAAATAGACAACCTACTTCTCCCCTGTCTATGGAAAAAACATGAAGTTGTATGGATCCTACAGTATGTGGACCCCACCATAATGTGTGTCTGAATTTCACACTGATCACTGGAATTATGAATTGTTGAATTGTCTTGATTTTTGGGTCCCATGACTAAATTTTTATGTGTTTTATCCATGTTATTCATCCAATTTGTTAGATTATTTTATGGCATGACCCCAAAAATGAGGCAGATCATAGGATCCTGCTTGGGTGGTAGACTCTCGGGAGTTTCAACACCCGGTCAGGGGTTCGGAGTATCCATAGGTGGTGAAATTCCACTAGCGTGAGTGTGTGGTGTGTGTGTGTGATAAAAGGCAGATCATAACCTCAGGTACGCCACACCTAGGAAACAATAGTGATTGAAACAACTGTTGAGGGTCAAATATTGCATATCAGACCCAATTATTACCTGAATTTATGGACATGATACTATTTAATGCACCAGTTTAATCGTGTTTGTGATGCAAGGTGTATTTATGAGCATGGACTGAAAAAGGATGCTAAAAGCATGGATTTAACGTTCAGAATGCACCAAGGCAAGGGACGGACTCCAGGGGACAAAGATCGAAGAAATTACATGCCAGGGGTCCGAGAAAATTGAGAAACTGAAGCTCAAGTGGCCTGAAAGTCAGCCAGAATGCAAGATCACTGGGTTTCCATCATCTGTTTGGCTCGAAACTTTATACATGGCTCGAGGACCAAGAACTAACCGTACACGTCAAATTTCAGCCATTGGATCCTCGTGAAAGTGGCTGAACTAACAGATCAGTCCATAAAATCCTGATTTGGGGCCCACCCGCTGTCCAGATACGCTTTAACTTCGGCCCCCACGGCTCAAATGAAATGGGGAACAAGATGGATGGTGTGGATTTCTCATAATCATTGTACAGTGTACATAGTACACTTTTTGCACTAAGAGTGCATGGCAACAGGGACGTCTCTTCTTCAAAACAAACAGAACTCTGTTTCTGGTATGAAACAGAGCCTGCGGATGATCTCAGTGGGCCATCATCATGGTCCAAATGCTCAATCTGACCCGTCCATCATGCAGAGGGGTTCGATTTACCCAAACCCATGTTGATATTATATACCCATGCACCCATACATGCTGGTTTCAACGGTCACAAACGGACAGCCCTGCACTGATTGCAGCGTGATTACCACCTTGGCCGCATCCATAACATTCCAAAGCCGGACACATCTAGCTGAAATTTTGTTGTAAAGACAATTGACGCAGTGGATTTCGAAGATACCAAGTACGTGGACCCCACCAACTCTCATCAGAGCCTTCCGTTTCGGTCTCTGCTGCGGAAGCTTGAACAGGGACTTGCGGCCGATCTCTTTGGGCCAACACCGTGCATCAACGGTCAGATCTGAACCGTTTATGAGACTCAAACCGCTCCTCTCACTTAGGCCTAGGTGGATAGATTTCAGAATGCATCGGAGATCGGTTTTTGATCGTCCGAACGGAAGATAGACGGAGGAACTGTTTCAATTGATGGGCTGCACTAAACCTGAGAAAAAATACTCCTTCTCGACTGAAATTTCAAAAGGAATTCCATGGACGGGTCGGATTTCTCGTCTGACATCAATCCTGGGCCCACCGACTTCAACAGCGTAAGATTTACGCATTACGCACGGCCAGACGCAAACGACTTTCGTGGGCCATTGTGCGATCGTATTGATGGTCGGATCCATGATCTGGACCGTACACATGTTACAACAGGTGGCCATAACCCTAGCCAAGATATCAGAATCAAGAGATGAATTGAT
Source organism: Magnolia sinica (assembly GCF_029962835.1). NCBI lineage: Eukaryota > Viridiplantae > Streptophyta > Magnoliopsida > Magnoliales > Magnoliaceae > Magnolia > Magnolia sinica. The sequence continues at coordinate 67,654,236 of NC_080588.1, forward strand.
TTCGCGCCGGAATTCTTCTCCAGAAGGTGAGTAGTTTCGCATGGCGCTTTCGCACATTACTGGGTTGCATAAGGGAACTTTCGCATGAAGTTCTTGGACTCGAGCCGACCTACAGAAGAGTATAAGAGGAGAAGCACATGAGGAGGCCAAGGATGGAAGTGAAGAAAGGAGAAAGGGCAGGGATCTAAGGCTTGGGGCTGGACGTCTACATAGAGAGTTTGTTTTTTTTAAGTTTTAATTCTTTTATTTTTATTTATTTATTATTAGTTGAGAGATCAAGCCCGATCATGTTGGGCTAAACCTCTTAGCTAGGGCTAAGAGGTGAAGCTTGTAGTGTGATGGGAGAACTTGTTGCTTGTGCCTTTTGTTTAGATTGAAGGGGTTTTTTGATTTAATTTTATTATGGGAATATTTTTAGTTTTTAATGGCCTGTTGTGACTGAAATTACAATGGGTTTGCAATGGCTTTGAGTATTTCTTTTTCCTTATTTTGATTATGACGTCAGGAAGCCCTGTTGTTCGCCATCGTCTCCTGGGCATGGTCGGATGTCGGTACCCTTCCTAACCTTCATAATCATCTGATTGGTTGGTAATTAATTTAATTCTATTGTTGACTTTGTCTCCTGGGCATGGTTTGGTGATGGAATCCATTCTAATTCATATACCTTTCACCCCTTGAAAACTATATCAAAGGAAGTCTAGTCAATTTCCATGATTTCTGAAGCAGGCATAAGATCTCCCTGATCCCTACAAGTGGATCCTCTGAATCCCTAGTTTTTCTTCCTCTAAATTCCTTAAGTTTTACATTAATCTCTCACCATTATTCATCAATTTATATTTGATTTAGATTGCATCTTAGGCTAGTTCTATTTCTAGTTAGTTTCAGGAAACGTACAAGTTTCAGTCCCTGTGGATTCGACCTCGGTCTTACCGAGTTTATTACTACATCACAACCCTATACTTGGGGAGTGAACAAGTTTTTGGCGCCGTTGCCGGGGACTGACGGTTACGTTTTTCTGAAATTAATTAGTTTTAGAATTAGGTTGGGATTAGGATTTTACTAACTTTAGGTTAAAGGTTTTTATTTTATTTTATTTTTAGAAACTAACCTGTTTTCCTGTTTTGTAGGTTCCTGAAATAACTTCTAAATTGGTAATCCCTTTCTAACTCCTCTACTTTTTCTATTTTTAGAATTAGGGTTTGAATTTTAGAAATTTTCTAATTCTGGAACTTTCCTTTTTAGGAACTAACTTTCTATTTTTATTAACTTTCTAATTCTAACTCTTTTAGAATCTAACTTTGTTTCCTAATTTATTTTTAGAAATTTTCACTTGTAGACTTTTTGTTTAAAAACTAACATTACTTTAGAATTTTTAAATTTAGAAACTAATTTCTGTTGTTTTCTTTTGTAGGATCTTAATATAAGAATCTCTAGTCTGGTAACATCTTTCTAACTTCTCCTCTTACTCTATGTATTGTTGTAGGATTTTTCTTTTTTTCTAGGATTAGACTCAGAGTTAGGGTTCTACCATGGAAGCATGGGTACGTGCATATGCCGAGATGGATAAGAGATATTGGGGAATGCCTGAGGGTTGTGGAATTCAACGTATACCTCAAGATTCTTCTCCATCAAGAACAGACATTGAGAACCGACTAAAACGTTATGTTCCATCTGTTAATAGGGCCGTATATGATCGTAATTATGGAAACGAGGATTATTATCAACAATCATATTCTCCCATGTATGATCAGTATGACTATTACCAGGGGAAACATCAAAATTTGGAAGATGAACCAACTATATGCTATAATGATTACCCTCTTGGATACCCTACCATCGATATCCAATCAGAAACAATCCAAGAGGATTTAGCTCAGCGTAGCCTGGCCTATCTCACGGAAATGAGAAAATCGTTGGAAGCGCTTAATTCGCGCCTTGATAAGATAGAGGAGGCTCGGTTATCTCAACCACAATTCATTCCAGAAATACAATGCGAGAAAAGTGATCCTAACTCACTTTGGAAGAACTCTGGAATTACAAATGAGGAGTTGGATTCTATCAATGAGCATATGGTTCAATTTTCCGATGAGTTGATCTCAATGACTGTTCAAAGGAATGGTCAAGATGCGTGGGTATCTTTCAAATACAGTGATGATGACACACTTTCCTCACATGACACACAGGATCTCAATGATGACGTAGAGGTTAGTTTTTTCAAATCTCAACCGAACTTAGGTGTAGAATGTGAGGAGAGCAACCCCATCCCAAGTGTGTACTGCACAGAATTAGACAATGATGCTTATTGGGATGATGATCATGAATATACAGCCCAAAGTCCCCTAGAATCAATCTCAAGTTTGGTCCAGGTCAATGATCAAGACGTACATGAAGTGGTCGGTCATAATAAGCCACTCCCCTCACCTGACATGTCTGATTTTAAGGTGGAGGATGAGCCCCTTACAATAGACCCTTCTAACTCTTGTGAAACATGTTTGGACCACTCCTCTGAATTAAATGATGATCTGATTCGGGAGAAGGACGAGTTGCTTGCTACGACCTTGGAAATTGAAACCACTAAGTTGAGGCCACCATCTGAGCTGTACACGTTTGACAATTCAACACCTCGATTGAGTAGTTTCAATGAACAAAGTGATCACATCGATGCTTCCCCTATTGATTTTCAATCTATCTGTACAGGGCTGGAGCAAGAGAGCACACCTCCGTTTACCTTTAAAGACAATGGATTCCTTGGGCAGATCATCACAAGTTTTAATGTGGAAAATGAGTCACCCTCAGCTGAATGTCCCAACTCTTTTGATGATTGTTTGGCACACTTTGCAGATTCAAATGATCCCATGATAAGAGACATAGTGAATGCCTTGCAAGACAACATCTCGGTAGTCATCACTGACCGAGAGAACCCTTACTTTGAAGCCCCTTCTTCCATAGATCCTGAATGTTTACCATTAAGGGAGGAGGAGCTGAAAATTGAGCCGAAGTTTGAAACTTCGGAATGTGTTGAGACTACATCACTTTTTAAGAAGTTTTCTAAACTTTATTTACGTGTAGTCTCTGATTCACCATGGAGTACTAACGTTGAAACTTCTTCTGTCACAGGTGAATCGTATATATGTTGGATACCTCAAGCACTTCAACGAAAAATTTCTTATGAGGTACATAAGTTTCTATGGAAGGTAATGCTCCAAGGCGTCCAAGCCTATTGCAAAAAGGGCTTTTGGATGATCCTGTTGAGGAACTTACTGAGAAACTTATCAAGATACTGGCCGAAAGAGGAACCTTGCGGCTTGACTCAGTAGTTTTTCCTTGCTTTCTTAGGACTAGGGTAGTTGCTTTATGCTGTTTTAGGATAGATGGTAAACTTAGCACTCCTGGGAGGCAACCCAGCTCTTCATTTCATTTCGTTTTTATCATTAGTTAGTTCAATGTTTGTGGGTAACATTACTGCAAACCCTCACGAGACTACAACTCGTCCACTAGGAGCAACCTAGGGGTTTAAAGGCTTGTTGCATATGCTAAATGCAATCGAGAGCACCTGCGAAAGTGGTATAGGTAGGATTTTGTCTTTACTTTTGTTAATTTCTCTCTTGTACTGACCCCCTTTTACGTAAATAGCTATGGAAAACCTCTTGATTCTTTCAGGTATTATCTTCCTATCACTTCTCATTTACTTATTTTGTCCCATGTGCATTGCATGTTTATTTCTTTTACATTGAGGACAATGTAGATTTTTGGTTGGGGGTGAGAGATTAGGTTTCCTAATCAGTGTTTCTTGATCTTGAGCAAAAGTTGTGAAAATTTTTAATTTTTCAGGCTTTCTGATGAATTCGAAGTGATTTTGACGGCCATCTAGGGCACTTAGAATCTCAAGATGCGTAATGTTGGTACTTTATGACTCTTAGATTCAGTTATCTATTAAATTTCATAGCTAAGTTTGAATTGTTAATCCATTACTAGAATTTGTAAACATTGATTGAGACATGAATTCGCAGGACACATCTCGCGTGCATATTAAGGTTTCAGTTCGATATTGAAGGATTAACTTGGTAATCACTAAACATGAAAGGAACCAACTTGGAAAATTGAATGTATTGGGCGAACAGTCTTCACCATAGGTTTGCTCCCTATAGGTGAGGATTCGATTCCCCATGGATGATATTTGAAAAAGAGTTGGGTGTACAGTCTTTACTTTAGGTTTGCTCCCTATAGGTAAGGATTTGATCCCTCTTCTTGGCGTTACTTCTAATGTAAAAGTCAAAAATTAAAAGAATAAAAAGATAATGTGTAAGCCAAGTTGGGTTATCGTGAATTCTCTTAGTTGTTACCAATGATATCCTTAAATATCGAGGTGAATCTTAATGTTGACAAGTCGAGATTAGACTATACATCCATGGAATTCAATATTTAGAATTATTCTAATTGATGGATTAATATTTTGAACTTGATTATGAAGTTTACCGTGAGCTTGATTCCAGGAAAAAGTAATGCCAACATTCATGAATCTTAGAATTCGAGTATCTGAATTGTTTTTTTTCATAAATCACTTGAGTTATAAAAATTGTCCTGTAATTCTCAATTTATCTTTCGCATACCTTGCTCGGGACTAGCAAGATGCTGGTTGGGGGTTGTGTTGAGGGTCAAATATTGCATATCAGACCCAATTATTACCTGAATTTATGGACATGATACTATTTAATGCACCAGTTTAATCGTGTTTGTGATGCAAGGTGTATTTATGAGCATGGACTGAAAAAGGATGCTAAAAGCATGGATTTAACGTTCAGAATGCACCAAGGCAAGGGACGGACTCCAGGGGACAAAGATCAACAAATTTACATGACAAAGATCCGAGAAATTCAAGAAATTGAAGCTCAAGTGGCCTGAAAGTCAGCCAGAATGCAAGATCACTGGGTTTCCATCATCTGTTTGGCTCGAAACTTTATACATGGCTCGAGGACCAAGAACTAACCGTACACGTCAAATTTCAGCCATTGGATCCTCGTGAAAGTGGCTGAACTAACAGATCAGTCCATAAAATCCTGATTTAGGGCCCACCCGCTATCTAGATACGCTTTAACTTCGGCCCCCACGGCTCAAATGAAATGGGGAACAAGATGGATGGTGTGGATTTCTCATAATCATTGTACAGTGTACATAGTACACTTTTTGCACTAAGAGTGCATGGCAACAGGGACGTCTCTTCTTCAAAACAAACAGAACTCTGTTTCTGGTATGAAACAGAGCCTGCGGATGATCTCAGTGGGCCATCATCATGGTCCAAATGCTCAATCTGAGCCGTCCATCATGCAGAGGGGCTCGATTTAGCCAAACCCATGTTGATATTATACACCCATGCACCCATACATGCTGGTTTCAACGGTCACAAACGGACAGCCCTGCACTGATTGCAGCGTGATTACCACCTTGGCCGCATCCATAACATTCCAAAGCCGGACACATCTAGCTGAAATTTCGTTGTAAAGACAATTGACGCAGTGGATTTCGAAGATACCAAGTACATGGACCCCACCAATTCTCATCAGAGCCTTCCGTTTCGGTCTCTGCTGCGAAAGCTTGAACAGGGACTTGCGGCCGATCTCTTTGGGCCAACACCGTGCATCAACGGTCAGATCTGAACCGTTTATGAGACTCAAACCGCTCCTCTCACTTAGGCCTAGGTGGATAGATTTCAAAATGCATCGGAGATCGGTTTTTGATCGTCCGAACGGAAGATAGACGGAGGAACTGTTTCAATTGATGGGCTGCACTAAACTTGAGAAAAAATACTCCTTCTCGACTGAAATTTCGAGAGGAATTCTATGGATGGGTCGGATTTCTCGTCTGACATCAATCCTAGGCCCACCGACTTCAACAGCGTAAGATTTACGCATTACGCACGGCCAGACGCAAACGACTTTCGTGGGCCATTGTGCGATCGTATTGATGGTCGGATCCATGATCTGGACCGTACATATGTTACAACAGGTGGCCATAACCCTAGCCAAGATATCAGAATCAAGAGATGAATTGATTTCGCGCCGGAATTCTTCTCCAGAAGGTGAGTAGTTTCGCATGGCTCTTTCGCACATTACTGGGCTGCGTAAGGGAACTTTCGCATGAAGTTCTTGGACTCGAGCCGACCTACAGAAGAGTATAAGAGGAGAAGCACATGAGGAGGCCAAGGATGGAAGTGAAGAAAGGAGAAAGGGCAGGGATCTAAGGCTTGGGGCTGGACGTCTACATAGAGAGTTTGTTTTTTTTAAGTTTTAATTTTTTAATTTTTATTTATTTATTATTAGGTGAGAGATCAAGCCCGATCATGTTGGGCTAAACCTCTTAGCTAGGGCTAAGAGGTGAAGCTTGTAGCGTGATGGGAGAACTTGTTGCTTGTGCGTTTTGTTTAGATTGAAGGGGTTTTTGATTTAATTTTATTATGGGAATATTTTTAGTTTTTAATGGCCTGTTGTGACTGAAATTACAATGGGTTTGCAATGGCTTTGAGTATTTCTTTTTCCTTATTTTGATTATGACGTTAGGAAGCCCTGTTGTTCGCCATCGTCTCCTGGGCATGGTTGGATGGCGGTACCCTTCCTAACCTTCATAATCATCTGATTGGTTGGTAATTAGTTTAATTCTGTTGTTGACTTTGTCTCCTGGGCATGGTTTGGTGATGGAATCCATTCTAATTCATATACCTTTCACCTCTTGAAAACTATATCAAAGGAAGTCTAATTAATTTCTATGATTTCTGAAGCAGGCATAAGATCTCCCTGATCCCTACAAGTGGATCCTCTGAATCCCTAGTTTTTCTTCCTCTAAATTCCTTAAGTTTTACATTAATCTCTCACCATTATTCATCAATTTATATTTGATTTAGATTGCATCTTAGGCTAGTTCTATTTCTAGTTAGTTTCAGGAAACGTACAAGTTTCAGTCCCTGTGGATTCGACCTCGGTCTTACCGAGTTTATTACTACATCACAACCCTATACTTGGGGAGTGAACAACAACCATCATTAAAAACGTCTTGAAGGCTACAAATCAACCTGATCTTTGGTTTTTTTTTTTCCTTTTATCCAGATTCTTGTGACCTAGTCAATAGATAAAATAGGTATAGGCTCCATTAGGGAGACCTGAAGTTGTCCATAGTAGCATTGGGGGTGCTGGGCCTGTACATGGATATGATAGGCAGTCCTGGATTCCTGTTTTCAGGCCGGGAGGCCCGAATCTCTGTCTCTTTTTGTATATAAATACAATCATACTTAAAAAAAAAAAAGCTCTTGTGACCTAGTAAATAGGTAGGATGACAATAAACATCATAGTGGGTCCTAAGTTTTTTATGTTGGGATTACTATTTCTTATGGTATGGTACACCTCAGACTTGGATCTACCTAATTTTTGGGCTCATGCCCTGTGATGACCTGAAAAAAATGGATGGGATGATAAGACATATACATCATGGTGAGTCCCACAAAGCTTTCTAGCATCACACAATGCTAATGTTGGTGCAAAATTAGGCCACCCTATGATGCATGTGTTATACAAAGAGAAACAATTGAGAAAAAAAAAACGTTCATCGTTGCTTTTTTACAGGGCCCATCATGATGATTATGTAAAATACATTTGGACTATTATATGAAATACAAAAAAAAAAAGAAAAAAAGAAAAGAAAAGGGACAATTTATGTTTCAAGTGGGCCACATTGAGGGAAATAATTTGGAGGGTTGGTGTTGCCTTGTACACTTATTTCCAATTCCATGGTCCACCTAAATCATTGACGGGGATGGCTTTTGATCCCTATGCCTAAAATTAGGTCACAATGCTTGCAGTAAAATTTAGAAACACATCACGGTGAGGCACTGTCAAAGGCATAGTAGGCTTTTCACCGTGGTAAATATCCAACATCAAAGCATCTTCGCATAATTTCATATATATTCTGAGAATATAGAATATATTCAGAGGAATGTTCATATAAAAATTCCTTTGGAATAAAAGTAAAATTATTTGGCACAGATGCCCAGATTCGAACCCACTACCTCAACACGAGAGCTGCCTACTGCTATCAATGCAATTGGCATCTAGGGACGCGGATTTCCTGCCAAAGCCTTTCGGAGGAAGTTCCTCCGCTGGAATCTTAAGTGGGGCACACCGTGATTTTTATGGGACATACACCTGGTCCATTCATTTTGTGATCTCATTTTAGGACTTGAGCCCAAAAGTGAGTAGGATCTAAGACTCAGGGAGCCGCACTAAAGGAAAAGATGGGTGTGGAAATTCCTACCGTTGAAACCGTTGTCAAACTTTTAAAAGTCTTCAATACGTGGGGCTGCTTGACCAGTCGAGAGGCTGGCTCGATTGGTTGAGGGTCCACTCAATCGGTCGAGCACCACTCGACTCAAAGTCTAGGGTGCTACTTATTTGGGTGTCCGGGGCACTCGACCGGTTGAGGCCTCGGCTCGACCAGTCGAGGTTACACAGATTCGAGTCCGGATCTTGTGAGGACTACAAAAATCTGAGGCGGTTTCGCAAGGGTGCGAAAGGAAAGTTTCCTAAACTATAAATAGGGGTCCCTAGGGCTATTCTAAAGAATTCTAAGGCTTCTTAAATGTATTCTGAAGGGTTCCAGGGTTATCAAAGGGTGTAGCAAGGGTGAGATTCGAGGTTGTTCGAATCGGGTAAGTCCTCTCTCTTTGTAATTAATGCTTTCATAGTAGAATTCTATCACTTTGTGCTGTGGTTTTTTCCCACAAGGGTTTTTCACGTTAAATCCGAGTGTTCTCTTGTGTGCTTGATGCCATTAGATTGCTATCCTAGATCTAGATTTGTGTATTTCCGCAAGACAAAATCCCAACAAGTGGTATCAAAGCAATCGTTGGGGCACAGATCCAAATCTGAGGGATTAGTAATAATGGGAAGCACTAGGTATGAGATTGAGAAATACTTAGGGAAAAATAATTTAGAGTCATGAAAGATCAAGATAATGAGTTCCTTAATCAAGCAAGGTGAAGATGGTGCTCTTGAGAGTGAATGTCTACTATGACTGATGATGATTGGAATACTCTTGATAAGAAGGCTTTATCATCGATCCGTTTATATCTCACGGATGAGGTTCTCTACAACGTTATGAGGGAGAAAACTGCGGCTATTTATGGGCGAAGTTAGAGGATGTCTATGTGAAAAAATTCTCTGAAAATCGCATGTACTTAAAGCGGCAGTGGTATAACTTTAAGATGGCAGAGGGTGGAGATTTCGAGGCTCACATCAGCAACTTTAATAAATTAGTTTGCAAATTACTGTATATGGAGGAAGTGATGAAATATGAAAAATAAGCGTGTATGTTTCTGAATTCTCTTTCGGCGTTGTATCATTCATTCAAGAACACTGTGTGCAGCACGAATAAAATCTTGAGTGTCGACACCGTTATCTCAGCCATTCAAGGGAAGGCTATGAGAAAGCTAAATGGCAATATGAGGACATTTTCTGATGCACTATTTATAGGGGGTAGGAATTCTGAATAAGGTATGAGTTATTCAGGTTTTAGATCTAAATCCAAGGGCAAAGGCAAAAGAAAGATAAAGTGCTGGAACTGTGGGAAGGAAGGACATGTGAAGAAGGATTGTGAAAATCCTAAATTGAAGAGAGAAGATTCTGAGGCTTCATATAGGGAGGCCAATGCTGCCACGTCTGATGGATTGAGTAGATGTGATGGTAATATTTTGTCTGTGTCTACTATCAGACGGCTATACGATGATTGTAAGGACGAGTGAATTCTAGACACATGGGCATCTTTTCACATGACTCTTCATCGGAGTTGGTTCACTAGTTACAGGGAGTGCGATGGTGGACAAGTATTTATGGGCAATGATATTGTCTATAATGTTGTGGCTATTGGTTCAGTGCGCATCAAGATGTTTGATGGGGTAGAGCATACCTTGACTGATGTCAGGCATGTTCTTGATTTGAAGCAGAATTTGATTTCTCTTGGTGTGTTTAAGGCAAAAGGATGCAAGTACACAGGTATTGATGGTGCTCTTAAAGTATCTAAGGGGGCACGGGTGATCATGAAAGCGCAACGACTCAATAATGTTTACAGGTTGATCGAGAGCACTTCAAAAGGTGGAGCTGCAGTGGATGTAGCGGATTCCACCTCTGCACGTGTGTGGCATGCTGGACATGACCACATGAGCGGGTAGGGTAGGAAGGCTGAGACGCACGCATAGGGATACAGGGCAGGTGGAGTAGCCACCCGTGAGAAGAATTATACGGCATGATCGCAGGATATCGGCGAGGTACATAGACGGCTCCAATATCGCAGGGGATTCATCCTCTATTCAAATGGCTTTAGGTGAGCCTGATGCTGAGAAGTGAAAGGTGACTATGGGTGATGTAATGAATTCGTTATACCAGACCGATATATGGGAGTGGGTGGAGCTTCAAGTGGGCCGGAGAGCGGTTGGATGCAGGTGGATCTTCAGGAGGATACAACATAAATATAGGGCAAGGTTGGTAGCAAAGAGTTATGCTCAGAGAGAAGGGATCGGCTTCTCAGAGATATTCGCACTAACAGTATAGCATGTGTTTATTAGATCCATAATTGGCGCTGATTGGCTAATGTGATCTTGAACTGGAAGGATAGATGTGGAGACTGCACTTATGCAAGGGAAAGTGAAGAGCAGATCTACATGAAGCAACCAGAGCGATTCAAAGTTAAACGGGCTGAGAAAATACTTTGCAGGAGGTTGTGGTTCGACCTGTTGCCTAGGCAGCGGTTTGATTTCTTCATGGTGAGTCAGGGATTGATGACATATAGATCGCCAATTATGACATGTCTGAAATTAATGTACTAAAGACTTGGTTAAGTGGGACATTCAGGATGAATGATCGGGGGGTTGCAAAGATGGTTCTCGACATTGAGACTGAAAGAGGAGTAGGCTTTGGTAATCACATGAGAAATACTTTATGTGTAGGTATTAATCAAGGATGTGATGGGCCAGGTAAAGCCAGAGAGCATTCCCTACGCGTCTCTCCTCAAGTTTTCCTTAGGATATGTCCCAGAACAGATGAGAAAAAGCAGGATATCTCATAAGCCTTATTCGAATGCAGTTGGCAGTATATGCCATGGTATGGATTAAACTGGTTATTTCACAAGCTATTAGTGTTGTGAGCAAGTACCCCGGCAAGCAATATTGGGTAGCGGTGAGATAGTAAGAAGACTACGTCTTTCCTTTTGAGAAGACAAGAGCAAAGGTGGTTGAACACATGGATTTTGATCTGGCAAACATGCTCACTTAGATCGTTCCTGCAGAGAAGTTCAAGTTCAGAGAAGTTCAAGTTCTGTGTAACTTCTCTGGACTTGGCGATGTCATAAAAGAAGGATAGAGTGTGTACAAGAAACTATGATGCAGATATAAGAGAAGAGGGCAGCAAGATATACAATTGAAGATTGAAGACTTGGTGGAGATTATTGTCAGCCTTTTAAAAGTCTTCAATACTTGGGGCTGCTCGACCGGTTGAGAGGCTGGCTCGACTGGTCGAGCACCACTCGACTCAAAGTCTAGCGTGCTACTTATTTGGATGTTCGGGGCACTTGACCAGTCAAGGGGATGACTTGACCAGTCAAGGTTACGCAGATTTGAGTCTGGATCTTGTGCGGACTGCAGAAATCTGAGGTGGTTTCACAAGGGTGCGAAAGGAAAGTTTCCTAAACTATAAATAGGGGTCCTTAGGGCTATTCTAAAGAATTCTAAGGCTTCTTAGACATATTCTAAAGGGTTCTAGGGTTATCAAAGGGTGTAGCAAGGGTGAGATTCGAGGTTGTTCGAATCGGGTAAGTCCTCTCTCTTTGTAATTGATGCTTTCATAGTGGAATTTTGTTGCTTTGTGTCGTGGTTTTTTTTCGCAAGGGTTTTTCATGTTAAATCTGCGTGTTCTCTTGTGTGCTTGGTGCCGTTGGATTACTATCCTAGATCTAGATCTGTGCGATTTCGCAGGCCAAAATCCCAACAGAAACTACAGTGATGTTTACATGCCATCCATATCGTTCATAACATCATTCCTTTTGGGATGAACTGAAAACACACATATATTATCCTTGTTTAAAACTTACGTGGCCCCACAAATATTTTAGCTGTGGACATTCAATCCTCACATTTTCGGCCCACTTGATTATTGGATCTAGCTCATTTTTGTGTAAAAGTCCTAGAATGAGCTAACAAAACGGATAGACGGGGTTAATTTCTCACAAACATTACAGTGGGCCCCACCTAGGTTCCCCACTAAGGAACTTCCTGTGAAAGCCTTTCAGGAAATCCACGTCTGGCATTTTGTAGCATATATGCGAAGTTCTATAACTGAGAAGGTCTCAAGTCCAACTGGTTGGACCACAGTTACTGTCTAACAAGCTGAGTCTCTTGTTGGGTGGACTACATCATGGAAAATGGCCGATAGTAACTGATATAATTAAGAAATATATATATATATATATATATATAGGTATATCCTATTTAATGAATGGATTGGGCCGATTATGCTCAGATGGTATACTCGTCGTGGATCCCACTTTTTGGATGGGTCAAACACATACATATGTGACAGGTGGAAATCGATTCACTGCTTGGGTCAATCAAGAGGCATGGTTTTAATACTCAAAAGAACGAGTCTCATACAACTCATCCAAGTCGACTTGAATTTAGTTTGATACCATGACTCGCCCTCCTGTGTCACCCCTGACTCAGGTGACACTACAATAAAGTGCGGCATTGCCGACCCTTTTTTTCGAGTGCCCAACGTGCACTGCCGGCAAAGGGCGCCGAACATATTAATAACCCTAATCGGCTCCTTCATTTGCTCTCTCTCTCTCTCTCTCTCTCTCTCTCTGTGTGTGTGTGTGTGTGTGTGTGGTGTTTCCGCCCCCGTTCCTCTCTTTCCCTCTCTTTCTCTCTCCCGATCTCCGCTCTGATTCTTCTCTCTCTCTCTCTCTCTCTCTCACGGCTGCTTTGGGATCTCTCTAGCTGCAGCAACCTGATACCCCATTAAGTATCTAGATCTGCTACTCTCTTGTTTCCTAGGGTTTTGGATCTATTTTCTGCACTTTGCAAGGTTTTTTTTGACTAGTTATGGTGGGGATTTACTAGATCTAGAACTAGGGTTTGGATTTCAGAAAATTCAAGTGAGAAGATGCTTTTTCTTTTTCCATTTTTCGTCTATGGATTTCTCATTTATTTTTCAGGACTTTCTCCTCTTGTGAGCTAAGAGAGTAAAAAGACAGATCCGGATCTCATTCCACGCTCTTCCATCTCCAATTTAAGGTACTGCCCTTTTCCAACTCACTCACTCACTCATTTCAAAACCCTAGATTTCTACTCCTATTTCTCCAAATTTCTTCCCATATCCCAACTTCCTGGCGAGATTCGACGATGTTACTTTGGATTTTGGTTTCGCTTTCTAAATTCCTGCAATTCTCTCCCATTGATATGATTTTTCAATAAATCTGCGTTTGCAATTGAATGGTTTTCGGTAGCAGTGGATCCAGCTTGGTGATCCATGCCATTTATCTGATGGGCCGCACTCTTGGATGGGGATGCCTAGAAAGCTCTTGGATTGGAAGATCCTGACCTTTTAACCGTTGTAATATTTTCTGTTGGATGTGGACTGTTGCTGTACTCTCTGCTTCACAATCCATTCAAAGGCCATTTGTAAGAGGTTCAGGATCTTCCAATCTGGCTGATTCTCATTTCTCAAGAGTGTGTTTTCTGCATTTGGGCCCTCTATGTAGTGGGTTAGATTTTTGTGGTGGGACCCACATCACCCACCTGGCTGGAGCACAACTCGATATCCCACATGTGTATGCCCGCCTGTAACAGGTGCATGTGGGCGTTGTATTTAGTAAAGCTCCTCATTTTCCTCTTTCGTGCTAACCCTTCTTCTGTTAACAGAGTTTTCAGGTCCTATTTTGTGAATCTGAAGCCTTTACTAATTTAAAGTCTGGATGTAAGTTTTTCGATTTTGGTGGTGGTTTTGTTTCACAAACAGTTACAATCTGTAAATCCTTATTGTGATGAAAACATGGATGTTTTGTGCTCTGTACCTGTTTCATACAAATGAGGCAGTAGGTTTGGTTATTAGTACCCCATGCCTACAAAATCTCCCTGTATGTCTTACTGAAAGTCAAATGGTAGTAGATATGTGCACTGTTTGATTTACAGGGAGAACGCTTTTGTAACATTATTATTATTATTATTTATTTTTCTTACTGAATGCAAGATCAGTATATACTGGGGTGGATTTTTGTAAAAGGCTGCGCGGTGTCTCAGTTATTAGAAGGTAGACTGTCATAGTTTGTTGCGAGTTCTATTATCAGTATTATTTCCACCTTTTTAAGTACTGAACATGAAGAACATCTTATTTATGCAATACCTCTTCCCATTTTTCTGAACCACTCGCTCTTTGAATGAGTGGATTTTATTTGGATCAAGAGGTCATGATCTAATGAGTTTCTGGGTTACTTGGATGACACATTCTTTTTAGTTTTTGAAATGTATGTGCTGGTAAGAATGCCAATCAATGGAATCTAGGACTTTTGCATGATATGAAACATTTTTTTCCTTTCAGGTTCCATCTTTGTTATTATTTGCTGCAATTTTATTTATTTATTTATTATATATTTGTGGATCTTTTTTGGACTGGATTAAGTGGGTCTGGATTGTATTATTAGAGTGGTTCTTTCACCTGCAACATTATAAATAAAGTGGTGTAGAGAGATCTTTTTACACTTTTTCTTCTGCTTAAATAACACGCCAATTATCCGAGATGGTAAGGGCTACTATGAGTCACCCACCATACAGCACAAAGCAAAATCAAAACCAGGGAAAAACTGGTCCTGGACAAGAATAAACAGATGGTACCATCATAGCTAGCCCAAAACACATGACCTGCACTAAAACCAAAAAGACCCAATGCAGAAACAAGGAGACTTAGCAGCTGCCAATGCAATGACCAACATAGACATGTCCAACACCTATTGCCTCCAAGGAGAACATCCCCGTGTGCAGTCTACTTGAGTTGGATATGTCTCATTTTTGGGCTCATACCATAAAAATGATTTGGCAGAATGGATAGACGGCATGGATAAAACAGGTACATCACAATCAATCCCATAGAGCCCTTGCCTTGCTCGAAGCCATCCAAGCAAGTTATGCTTGGAGGACCAATAAAATAGTGCCACATCATAACCCAATGAATTCACTGTTACCTGGCCACGCCGAGCTTATCAAAAAAAAAATCTAACTTCTCATTTATATTCCTATTTTTAACTATTTCATCATTTATAAGGAGCCTTAGTCTTAATATTAACCCTTTGAAAATTATTGGCCACCTGAAAATTACAGAGAACTCGTAGCGATTGGCACAATCAAAGTATCTGAAAAGCCCATGGACACCAATTTTCTACATCCCATTACTGGGAGCCCATATAACCGCACCCACCGTGATGTGTTTATACAATCCATCTAGCCACTGTGCCAGCTCGCGTTAGGAGGTTCCAGGGTATAAAACTCCCCTACCTTCTGCTACATAAGCTCATCACCAAAAAGGGATTCTCCATAACCGCTTGCTACACTGGCTCATCTCAATCACCGCCGACAGAAAATGGCTAATAAAAGGACCTTAATGATGGTACAGTTATTTTCATGGGCAAAACTGCGTCATGACCGTATGTCAAAGCAAATGGCTAATGATGGTATGCTTTAATAATCTGGTTGAACTGCCAACCTTGCAAGACTTGACAACGCTTCTTTCTCAAGTAGAACTTAATCATTTATAATTTTCCGGTTGTTTCTAGATGTTGCATGAGAATGATGATGATATAAAGCTCCTCTTGGAAATGAGTTAAAAACAGGGGAATTAGCTGGTCTTCATGCAGAATGTCTCACAGACATATGGATAGGGAGAGAGGTTCATCTCTCTCTCTCTCTGGCTTTGCGTGTGTGTGTCTACATACATACATATGTAAATCATAGTCTGCACATTTTCAACTTCACCTTTTTTCCTTTATCAATCAGGTTGTTAATTATCAAAATGTGAGAAGATCTACATTTTGGAGGACTATTTATTGTACATATTTTGTATCAGATGGGCATTTATTGATTTAAGTCCAGGCCCTTTTTCTTGGTGTCCATCTGTAGGTGGAGAAGGTGTGTGCACAGAACTTAATTTACCAAATGTGGGGAAAACCATTGGTGCAATTGCAGGTATTGCTGCTCAGTGAACTTCCATAATTAGTCATGCATTTTTTATGATTTGCATAGTTATGTAAAAGCATGAGTCCAAAGCATTTGGTAACTGTTACTGCAGTGGCATCTGTTGAGGTTTTTTTAAGAGGTGGCGTCTATTGAGTTCCAATAATTTGTTACCAATTGAGTGTTAAACTTTTTAGGAGTTGAATTATGTCATTGTTAGCATGTAATATTGCTTGGATGAAGCAGGCTGCTCTTATTATTATTATTATTTGAAGGATGAACTTTATTAGAAGGCACTCAGGTCAGCGACTCATGCTTGAATCTCCCTAATTACCTAAAAAGCAATTATACACTTTGAGCTTCTACCAATTGGAGGGTAGTGGCTTCAAATTCAATATTTTATTTTTATTTTTATGTTTTTTTTTTTTTTTTTTTGGAGCAGAGTGCATATCTTGATTGTCCCCCCTCCCATTTTTAAACTAAACAAGTCTTTGATCATAAGTTTGATAATTGCTGTGTTTAGTGTCTTAGATGTACTCTCTCTCTCTCTGATGATGTGTTGTCACCATGTGTGCAGGCTTTGTGGGGGCCTTTTCTGTTGCTAGTCAAGGAGTAGCTCTTGGTGTTTGTCCCATGCTTGCTACAGGTTCTTGATACGTCTATTTGATGAAATAAAATGCCTTTCTTGCATGTTTTCTTCTACTTGCGGATGTGGTAACATCTTCTGAATTCGACCCTACTCAGTGTAAGGATGAAATTCCACAGAATTTAATGGTATCGGTGTTTGTTTACTTTTTAATTGTCATTTCTATAAAATATTGCGCTTTCTTAGCAACTCACTGCAGTTCTGCTCTACTTCTTTCTTCACAGGGCACTTGAACTTATATTAGGAGTAAAGAAAATTCAACAACTGCAAAGGAACCATTATTCATTGGGAAAACTGAATTCGACCAGCTCAACAAGTTAATCTCTAGTCCATCAAAGTTTTTGTTCATCTCTAATCTTTGCCACATTGGCTCAATATGTTCATCTAATTTCTACATGATTGCAGATATTTAGGACTCTCGGCACACCAAGTAGGAATCCTAAAATCGGCCACGGAAGATGGAGAGATTGGTTTTCGGTTCAGGTCTGCACTTCTGATTTTAGATGACTGTCTCATCCATTGATTGAGAACCAGAGACTCTCAACATATGATCACCTGATTATTAGGATCGATAGATTTTAATTTCTCTGTTTATAAGGCCTGCATTTTGAGCTATTCGGATTGGCCCTATTCAAAATTTTAATTTTGCTGGGCCAGGTTCGGCCTAGGGCTTGTCATACTAATTATTCATGCATTATTGTCCCGATATCTCCTGTTAGGAGACATTTTTTCTTCTCCTAATGTGACAGTAAATGCTCAACATCCATAGTTCAAAAACTTGAAAACTCAAGACTCAAGTCAATGTTTAGTTGTTTGTATTTGCAGTGGGCTTTTGTTAAACAGATACTCAAAATCAAATAACCGTTTGTATTTATGATGGGCTTATGCTGTTACTGCAGATTCGACAGATCAAATAAGAAGGGAATATTAAATGGTTACTTTCTTTGGTTGGTATTTGGCTATGGATTTGGTGAGTCTCTTTGCATCCTGTTTCCTTTCATGTTTCCATTTCTTCATCTTGGAATCATTTACAACCATTATTCCTTTATGTACTATAAAATAGTTGATGGTTCTAATGATCACAGCTATCAGCTTTTGTTGTGATTCTGATTGGGGATCTGTATAATATAAGGCAGGCCAATTGAGTATATTGGTAATAGAAGAAGTATAGATTTTTTTTTTTTCCCATAATATATATTCCCCTTTCTCTTGACACCTTCATGTTCTTTTATATATATATATATGAATGTAGTGAATGAGTATATAAGGCAGGCCAATTAGAAAAAAATGTATGGATGTCGTGAATCCGACTAAAAGCCATCATGTTTGGCACTGTGTAACTGTGTCTCCAGTAACTACACACTTATCAACATCCGAGACTCCAAGGTACGTGGATTCTAAGACCTCTAATCTCTTAGTAAGCTATTTACATGGGGTTGAGCCCCAGTGGTTTTTCTTGCCCATATTCTAACAACTTTCTTATGCTTTCAGATATGCAAATTCAAGTCCATGCAATCTTATCCCAATTTAAAAGCTCTACATAAACCTTATTAGTGTTGGGGTATCTGATAAGTGCACTGAACATGCTGTGAGTAGAGGAAACATCTATTTGAAAAAAATAGCTTTGAGTTGAATGTATCAAAAATGTCTAAGCACATGTCTGCATCAGGTTATAAAGTTCTCTTCACCAACTTCTGCTGGAGCTGAGTGCGTCGATCCTGATTGCAGCTGGGTGGAACAATGGTATTGTTCTTTTTTTGCCTCATGACACTATCCTTTAGCTTCATATTGGTGTCTTAAGATACCACCAAACCCACAAGATCTGACAGTGATGTATAGCTATCTAGACCATCCCAATTGTAGGTCCCAATTGTGGACGGAGCATATAATCACATGAATCAAACAATATTCCTAGCTGATCCCGAACAGATCTGATATCAAAGTTGTTAAACATAGTCTAATAAGCAATCATGAATGCATTACTAAAAAAAAATCAGTAGGTGAAACCACTTGCCACTTATCCTATAGCTTTTTCTTGGACTATATATTCTCCTTGTTTTCTTTTACACACATACACATAATTCTGTAAATTACAATCCACTATTTAAATATTTTTTTTTATTATAAAAGGCTACAATCCACTATTTAATACTACAATATTATCCAAAGATATTATTATTAAGTTGGTATTACTTATAATCCATGGATCTAATGTGGACACTCAGAAAAAAACAGACGGCTACTTTTCAGGTGGATAGGATCATCTGACTGGTGTGATTCTTTCAGGGTGTCCCATAATTTAATTTTTAAGTTTATTCTTGGTACTTGCTAAAGAAGCCAAAGGAATGCAGAGTGCATGGATTTTAAAGAGGTTTGCTAGATCCGCTTGCACTTCTACCAGCAGATATGTGCTAACCTTACACGTGCAGGACATCTGAGCCATGTGTCGGGGATGTTTGCTGGCTCCACATGCACTTCCGCAAGCAGATACGTGCTAACCTGGAAAATGTGCAGGACATCTGAGCCATGTATCAGGTATGCTCTACCATGTACATAACTGTGAGGATGGTTAAATAATCAGTTAGGCCAAATAGATGAAAACGGTGGATGGTTTAAACAAGCTTGGCAATTTTTTCTAGTCTGTCCATGGTTTTAGCACATGCATTTTTTCTAGTCAACCAAAGGTATCTATGTCAATGTTTCTCCGCAAACTTATTTCTTCAGGCTTCAATCTAATGCTTTATTGATCACTTCATTTATTTATCCTCACAAGCACCACATGTAGGATTTGGGACTGGATTTTGAACTGTTTGGGGCTGGCTTGTTAGGCCATGACTATTCAAAATTTTAATTTGCCCAACCCCACTTTTAGAGGATGGTCTGTTTGGGTTGTTAGGCCATGACTATTTAAAAGTGTAGCCCACCCGATGATCAAAATCAGCTTGATTTTGGGCCACAACATGACATGGTGAGGCCCTCCAGATAAATGACATGGATCTCACGCTTATGTATCATATTTTCTTATTAAGCGGTTGCTTTAATGTGGTTTTTCTCCCAGATTGTTGACTTGAAAGATGTGTTACTGTAGGGGAATAATCAATATGCAGTTAGTGTATGTATAGCATTCAATGTGCAGATGGTTGCCTCTAATATTTCAATGTGCAGTTAGGAAAATCTTTTTCCTTGGGCCACCCAAATGCCAAGATTAGTATCCTCCATGCAGCCCTATCTTTTGAAGCCTCATTATTTAAATTTTGTGATGTGTAGAACAACATAAACCCATTGTAATATCTCTTTGTGCAGGTTCTGGACTGTGGTGAGGAGATTGAGCTTCTGGTAGACAAAACAGAGAACCTCCGCTCAAAGGTGGTGAACCTCAATATCATTGAGGGCCCGAACCTGCTGAAGGACTACAAAATACTGGTGCTGATGCCTTTTACTGCTACACAGCTCATCAAATATCGACAGAAGAAATTGGTCTCTTGGAAACAATGGCAATCATTGGCAACAAGGAGATCATTGACATTAACCAAGGTATGTTAGCTGCTTAGACTGTGTAAAAAAAAAAAACCCTAGAATACATGTGGGTCACCTTTTCCTTTTTTTTTTTTTTTGCTTTTAAGAAAGATTTCCTCAATGGAAACTGATTATCAGTGGCCATGAGCTCTATGGCTACGGATTTAATCCATAGTAAGTTTTAAACAGCTACGGTACTATGCCTATGGTCATTAGGTGGGCTAGTGATATTTAGCTACGCATTTTATCCGTAGCTTTTGACCATTTTTGCAACAAAAGTTGACAATTTAGTGGTGTCCAGCACAACCGTCAGTTAAGCTCCTGGCCACTGGTAAAGCCTTTACCGACCGAGGCTTTACTGGATGTTAGCTAACCGCAGGCAAAGGATTTGCCGGCGTTTTTCTTGGCCTTTGTGGCGATTTTGATCACCGGTAAAGGCCAGTTTTCTTGTAGTGTGAGTCGAATCGAGTCGAGCCAATTCAGCCCCAACTCCAATGAGTTGCAGCTTGACTCAGGGCTAGATAAGTCCATCGGGTCTTCTAACCGTGTTAAGAGGGGTTCTATTACGCTTGGTATGCAGGCACTCTAATTTGAACAATCCTAGCCTCTGATCCATAGACTTGTGGAAAAGGGCCGTTCGAGTTTTTTTATTTTTTGTTTATGGCTGTCCATTAAATATCTACCCATCCAATAGCTAGATAATCAAATGAGTGTTATTTTTATTTTATAATATATCAAAGTTGAGAACCATAATTTGGACACTTTAAATTGAATTAATTACTTGTATTTTAAGTATGTTATATATATATATATATATATGTTTATTTATTTATTTATTTATATATATGGAAATGGTACTATGAGGTCGACCCCACGGGAACTTCCCATAAGGTCGAGCTATGGGCCCATCATGATGTGTGTCGAACATCTACACTGTGCCCCCTCATCTAAGTGGGACACACACTATGGATGGGCTGAATTTGTGAATCACATCTTGGTGGACCCAATAAATGATTATGAATGTTTTAATGGGAAAGTAATCCCTCTCAACTGTTGTTTGTGGTGTGGCCCATCCAAGTCAATATATGTGTGTGTGTGTGTGTGTGTGTGTGTGTGTGTGTGTGTATATGAATGATCACCTACGCACCTATTCTCACCGCCTTAAGTGCACACCTCATCCACAATTGTTGGATGTAAGGAACCAGTTAGATTTGTGCAGAATTCTCATTGGAGGAGGATTTATTATTATTATTTTTAAAAGGGGAGAGAGAGAGAGAGAGAGAGAGAGAGAGAGAGAGAGAGAGAGAGAGAGAGAGAGAGAGAGAGAGAGAGAGAGAAATCTGAGCCTTTAGCATGAAGTTCATGCACGGGAAACTTAGGTAGGGCCCACCATGATGTTTGTGTGAAATCCAACCCATCCATCTGTTTTTTGAGCTTCATTTTAAGACATGGGTCAAAAAATGAGGTGGATCCAATACTCAAGTGGGCTGAAAGTGTGAGGACTCAAGTGGGCCGCATGAGTATTGTATCCTACTAAATTTTGGTCTCAACTCCTAAAATGAGCTCAAAAAACGGATGAATGGTGGGCCCCACCTAGTGATGGTGCCATCAGCCAGGTGGCTAGTGGTTTATGTGGACTCACCATTATGTATGTGTTTTATCCACGCCGTCCATCCATTTTGAAAGATAATTTTAGGCTTGATTCCAAAAAATGAAATAGATCTAAATTTCAGATGGACCACACCATGGGAAAATAGTAGTGATTGAATGTCCACCATTAAAAACCTCCTAGGGCCCACTGTAATGGTTATTTGACATACAACCCGTTAATTAGGTCATACAGACTTGGATGAAGTGAAAAAATATATATCATCTTGATCCAAAACTTGTGCGGCCCCTAAGAAGTTTTTAACGGTGGGCATCTAATCAACACTGTGTGGTCTGCTTGAGATTTGGATCAACCTCATTTTTTGGCTCATACCATAAAATGATATGGAAAAATGGATGGACGACATGGATGAAATATATACATCATAGTAGGGCCCACAGAGCACCGACCACTAGCCCGCTTGAGTATTGAATCCTACTAAATTTTGGTCTCAACTCCTAAAATGAGCTCAAAAAACGGATGAATGGTGGGCCCCACCTAGTGATGGTGCCATCAGCCAGGTGGCTAGTGGTTTATGTGGACTCACCATTATGTATGTGTTTTATCCACGCCGTCCATCCATTTTGAAAGATAATTTTAGGCTTGATTCCAAAAAATGAAGTAGATCTAAATTTCAGATGGACCACACCATGGGAAAATAGTAGTGATTGAATGTCCACCATTAAAAACCTCCTAGGGCCCACTGTAATGGTTATTTGACATACAACCCGTTAATTAGGTCATACAGACTTGGATGAAGGGAAAAAATATATATCATCTTGATCCAAAACTTGTGCGGCCCCCAAGAAGTTTTTAACGGTGGGCATCTAATCAACACTGTGTGGTCTGCTTGAGATTTGGATCAACCTCATTTTTTGGCTCATACCATAAAATGATATGGAAAAATGGATGGACGACATGGATGAAATACATACATCATAGTAGGGCCCACAGAGCACCGACCACTAGCCCGCTTGAGTATTGTATCCTACTAAATTTTGGTCTCAACTCCTAAAATGAGCTCAAAAAACGGATGAATGGTGGGCCCCACCTAGTGATGGTGCCATCAGCCAGGTGGCTAGTGGTTTATGTGGACTCACCATTATGTATGTGTTTTATCCACGCCGTCCATCCATTTTGAAAGATAATTTTAGGCTTGATTCCAAAAAATGAAGTAGATCTAAATTTCAGATGGACCACACCATGGGAAAATAGTAGTGATTGAATGTCCACCATTAAAAACCTCCTAGGGCCCACTGTAATGGTTATTTGACATACAACCTGTTAATTAGGTCATACAGACTTGGATGAAGGGAAAAAATATATATCATCTTGATCCAAAACTTGTGTGGCCCCCAAGAAGTTTTTAACGGTGGGCATCTAATCAACACTGTGTGGTCTGCTTGAGATTTGGATCAACCTCATTTTTTGGCTCATACCATAAAACGATCTGGAAAAATGGATGGACGACATGGATGAAATACATACATCATAGTGGGGCCCACAGAGCACCGACCACTAGCCAATGGCTAGTGGCAGGGGGAGTAACCAATCCCTTTCCGTATAAACTGAGTAGAGATCAAGTGTATGAGATAGCCCATGGGCTTGAACTGTCCAATCTGCCATATTTATGGACCCTCAGGAACCTACCGCCAGGATTCTAGAGCTGGATCAATGACCAAGGCGTCATCCATATTGGGTGGGCGCCCCACTTGGAAATACTGGCCCACCCAGTGTCAGTGATGGTGGATCTTTATTTCACTCTAGGTGGGGGTCCATTATCGAGACCCTCCATCATGGTCATGCGCTCGTCATCTTGCTGCTTGCGAACATCCAGGGCATTGGATGCAAGGATGTTGGTAGATAAGGGTCTCGCCATACAAGTTGAGACAAAAAACGATGGGTCGTTCCACAGGGATTCGATCACTTGGTTAGTGAGGCGGGCCATGGTTGAAGAAGAAGATGAAAGCTTTAGGCTTAGATCGATGGAAATGAAAGCCATTTTCAGTGATGAGAAACTCCATGACAACTACATGAATGAATTTATCAACTTCAATTGAAAAGAGCAAAGACAAGCTCCAAGACAAAGCAGGCAACGGATCCAAAACAATGCAAGATTCTGGTGTAAGCATTCCAAACTGGATAAAGAGAAACCAAAATAAGGAAATGAAATGTCAACATGGAATCATGAAAAACAAAAGAAAATACATATACAAAGAAAATGTTAAAAGTTCAATGGTAGCAAAAGTTATTTTTCATAAATAGGCATTTGTATTTTCTTTCACAGGAATTCACATTTTATCTAGTATTACACTTTTGAAAAAAGTATCAAAGTCTCTCATAATTCTTATGGTACGGTCTGTCAGCGCTTGTCTTGACTACAAGTCATTTTGCTTAAGTTAGATATACTTCGAAGAGCTTATCTTGGTTTCTACTTATCCAACTGATAATAATGTCCAGTAAATGACATATTTTTAAGTAGAAAGTGGATTTTTTTTTTTTTTTGTTTCCAATATTAAATAAATAAATTTTAAATATATTCAATTAATCTCTCTCCTCTTTCTCTCTCTTTCATTTTTTTAATATTTTAAATTGAAATTTCTTCCAATTTGTAGGTATATATTAGTCTTCCTACATCCTAATTATAAGATTTTGGGACTGACATTGTGATTATAACATACCTGATTACTTCTAATAAATTATGATTTTTATGCTCAACAAGGCCACTTCGTTGAGGGGTATAGATAGATGATCTTTGTGATTCAATTTTCTCTTCATTAAAAAATACACGGAGTCTTTACCTAGGTATTCTTGGGCATTTTAAGAGCAAAAAAACTTTCGACTTGACCAAATTGTGTCTTAACATATCTAAGAAATGTTTTTACTACAAATTCAACTTTCATTCTACTTTTCATTGAGTATAACCATGTAAATTTTAAATACTCATCGACAAAAGTAATAAAATACATATAAGAGTATAAACATGTAAATTTTAAATAATCATCAACAAAAGTAATAAAATACATATAACCAAAGACTAAGGTAATTGGGGTAGGACCCCACATGTCAGAGTGAATCAAATCAAAAGGTAGTGACAATTTATTCTTATTTAATGGATAAGTGATAATATATTTCTGGAAATATATTTGACACTATAATGGAAAGGGGGTGAAATCCAATTACACATGGCTAGATTTAGTTGGCCATGCACACCTGAAGATCACGAATCTGAAAATGGAAGTACACCCATATACAAAGGTATATTGTGTAGTTAGCCCCATCTCATAAAATAAATATATCAAGCCAAGGCCGCTAACTTACTGAATGCCAATCCCGAAAGCCCATGAACCATATGCAAGGCCATCGCCTCTCTCGATCTATAAAAGCAGTATAGAATGAAGAGCTTTGAGCTATCGACAATCCAAATCAAACAACTCTTTTCAACTCAACGCTGCCCATCAATCTTTTGTCCCTCATGGACACTCATCTTAACTTAGTCTAATTTTAGCCTCTCCACTTCTGCCTACCACCATTTCGCAACAAGTCTTGATTGATTAGCATAGTTTAGTTTTGTTTCCACTTCCAACATATTATCACAGCAAGTTAGTTTGTGAGACCTGACCCGAGTTCGCATGTGTGCATATGTGTATGTGAGTATGCATCTCGTGTATTTTGGTCCCGCGGTCCTACTGGTCAAATTTCGGTGACCCACGACTTTCGGATAGTGATTGCGGTCACCTTTGAGTTTGGTTACGTAGACCCGACTCGGATTGACCCAAGACCTATACTATTGCGACCGCATAGTCGCCGCGGTTCCAGCGCCGCATCTCATGCATAAATCCGGCGTGTCCATCAAAAGTTATGGGCCGCGCATTATTTAGACCGTTGATTGCATTTTTGGTGGGACCCACCTGTTGCATATTTCCCCATGTGCACTATTCCCCATGTAAGCCACCTTTAGCCTAGCAATGATGGCTTCTTTTCTCAAGAAAACCATGATGAGATTGGCTTCTCTAGGCAATGATGAGCCACCCTATCCCATGAGCAATGATTATTTTCTCTTTTTAAAACTCATCTTTTCTAAGAAAGTAATCATTTCAACTTTAGAAACTCTCTCATCTCCCTCTCTCTTTCTTCATTTCTCTCTTCTCCTCTTTGCAAATGTCCTCTATTGCTGAACTTTTCCAGCCCTCTTTCCTCTTCTTCCCCCCTAGATCTAACCATCAAAGATCCATCATCACCATTGAACCTCCTTCCTTGAAGCTTAAGGAGCATGGTGGTTGAATAATCTTGAAGATCCAACAAGTGGGTGAGCATGTAGGATAGATTGCATGGTTCTTATTGTCATAGATATTTTGTTGCTTCATATGGAGAGTGTAGGACTCACCACATCAATGGTGAAGGTCCACCACTCCTTGGATAAGGTCTTTTTAGCCATCACTTGCATGCATGTGATCTTGATGGGGCCATTCTCCATGGACCCCATCTTGATGAGATTTCCTTTCTTCTTCTCTTCTTCACTTTCTATGGTTTGGATGTGATGATTATGTGGTCCACCTGATGTGCCATGCAACCAGAATTTTTAAATTTTTGGGACATGCAGGCCCAAGTTGTTGGACACCCAGGCCCAACTGTGCTGCCTAGTTTTGCTGCTTGATTTGGAAAGCCTTTGGGCCTGATTTTATGGATTTTCTTGGGGAGGGGCTGGGCCTGGGAGTTGTGTGACACATCAGGGTGGACCCCACCTTGTGGAATCTATGATTTATTTCCCATTTATTAACTTTTTTGGGCTGATCTAGACAGCAACATGTTGCTGTCCAGATTGCTGGAATTTTTTTTATGCTGTAATGTATGGGTTGTAGGACTTGTTTGTGGTCTTTTTTTTCCTGATTTCTTAGACTTCTCTTTGAGGTGTGGACCCCACCTAAAAGTATGCTAAACTTCACCTTCAAATGTCCCTATTTGATCACCCAAAAGGGTGGGCCAATGAGGGTAGATGGTCCAGATTTTTCTGGACTGTCCAGCCACACTGTTTGCTAGAAAATCATAAATATCAGCCTGATTTTGAAATGGTGGGCCACCTTTGTGGACCCCACCTTACTGTATACTTGTATAGGAAGGTTGGCCTTGCATTTTTCCAAATTTACATAGACCTGGGCCCACTCAAATGGGGTGCTAAAGTCAGGGACAGCAGCATTGCTGCAGTAGGAAAATAAAAATCTGGACCTTACTGTCCATAAATTGCATGAGTTAAATAAAATATTTTTACTATCCCAAAAATCTTAAATTTTTGTAGGGAGGTGTCCCACCCATGGTAGGACCTATCCACACAATTTCAGGGCCAAGGGATCCTATTTGGGCATCCAAAAGGGTGGGCCAACATACTGGACTGCCAGAAATTTCTGCTGTGCAGTCCAGCAGCATAGTCCCATAAAAATAATATTAAAAAAAATAATTTCTAAGAAGGTGGGCCATATTTCTGGATCCTACCTTGTTTTAGGCTTGATGAGGGACCTTGGGTCCAAATTTCAGGAATTTTGGAGGCCCAGAACCCACCCATTGGATGGCCTAAATTCAGGACAGTTATATTCCAGCAATATTTCACCCTAGATAGATTGTATTCTTTAAATTAATTTAAATACTTTTGAGTATCCTAAAATCATGAAAATTTACAGGGAGGTGGTCCACCCATGGTGGGACTCACCTACAAATTTTTGGGGCCAATGGAACCCCGTGCACACCGTGGAAAGTGCTGGACTTTCTCACCACGTTTAGGTGTCCTGATTCACCAGATTTTCTTGATGGTCTGTTTTATTTAAATTAATTAAAATATTTTCGACCGTCCAAAAATCACAAAATTTTGAGGATTCGTGGTCCACCTATGGGAGGACCATCTTGTAAATTTTCATGGCCATCGGGCCCCTATACTGACCGTGGTGTGGCTTGCAAACTTGGGTCAGATTTGGGCCAGATACTCAGGCCCGTAGGACTATCCACCACGGGACGCCCCTACCTTGGGCTGTTGCTGGGCCTGTATTCCAGCGGCATGACCCACTTCTAATGTGTGTTGTGCATTCCCCTCTCATCCGGTGGGACCCACTGTGATATGTGTGGGTCACCATGGGCTAGTAACCCATCTGAATTACATAAATTTCTGGATTCCAGTAGGCTCAGGAAGTGGGTGGGCTGGAATTCCAGTAAGGGGCCCAAATTTGCTCCATAGTTGATTATTTTGGAGCTATTGTGGCCCACCAGATTTAAGGGAGTATTGCACACACTCCTTGCCTTATTTCCTTAGATATTTTTGGGCGTAATTAGTGGCTCTTAAGGCTCCCCTTTGTGGTGATGTTGGGGGTTAGCCTTAACCAGATTTTTGGTAGTTTATAGGCCTAATGTGCTAGAAACCTATTTCTTGAGCCCAAGATCGTGCAGGGCCTGACCTTATTGTTTCACGGGCCCAACGGACCGTCTACAGGCTGACCGTGTGTAATTATTAGCCGTGATGCCCTCATGAAATGCTTAATTATGGGCTGACTTGTGGGGCCCACATAAATGTATATTGTGGAGGGCCTTACTAAGTCTTTGGACTGATGTGGCAAGGCCCACACTGTCAGTATAGGCCTTGCCTATGTGTATTCTTGGGTTTATGGGCTGCCCTCAAGCCTACCATAATGTATGAATTGGATGACTTTTGTTTTGGGCCATTTCTTTAGGGCCCATTATGTGATATAGTATATGCATGTTTGTGTTAGCAAGTAGGCCTTGTGGACTCAGTTCTTTTGGATAGGCCCATTGATCTTGGGCCTATACTCTCCCATCTATTGTGATGGGATTAGGGGCAATGATACACAAGAAGTCGGGCCCTTGGCTACCCACTAAACTGACCCTGTACTTAGGCCAAAAGTGAGGCCCAACTCACTTGTGTTAAATGTGAAACTTGCCCATGTAAATGAATTACTGGGCTGCCCATGAAGCCCACCACAATATGTGGAATTATGACCTTTGTGGTTGGGCCCAAACCTTACTTGAGGGCCCACTATATGGCTTTTGAGTTGGGTTTGGTGTATGGCCTACTAGTCCACACATTGCTTAGGCCTTAGATCTTTCATTATATGGGTAGTGGTGAGCTACCTCTTGGAAACTAGTTGAGGTTGAATGTCCTCCTAGGTGATCCTAAGGTAAGCTCATAGGTTTCTCTATGGGTGGTTAAAGGCCCACCATAGACCTTAGGCTATTTATTTAAGGCTCAATGTGCATGTATGTGGAACCTACCTTAATGCATGTTTGGTCCAGGCCGTCCAAGCCTTGGATCGCCCAATTGTGGAAATGCTCTCTGCCTTGGGTTGCTGCTGGACTCACAATCCAGTAGCAGGCCCACTTGATCTTTTCATGATATATACACTCTCTCCATCTGGTGCGGTCCCCCAGTGAGTATAGTTGGCCTTCATGAGATTATTTCCGCATACTCAACTAGTGTCCGGACCTTAGCAGGCCCAGGAAGTCAAATGGGCCAAAAGTTTATCAAAGGGCCTTCGATGTACAATTTTATGGTTACAACTTTATTTGGCTGTGGGGCTCACCATATTGAGAACTTGTGTACATGTTACATGCTTATGCTTTCTTATAATCTTTAGGCTTAATCAGTGCATTCTTTTGGGTCACTTTTAGTAATCTTATGAGGACCCAATCTTAAGATCAGAATTTTGGGACATCCAGTGAGCCCAGATTGGGCAGGGACATTCCAGCATGGCCCAACCATACATTGGGCCGACTTCCACCATTTTGATGGACTTGTGGGCTAGGGTAAGGATAGTATTGGGCCCTCGGTTGCCTACTTAAATTGCTAGTTATTGGGCTGATGTAGTGGAGCCCATTTCATCCAAACTTAAACCTTTTTTTGGTCGTATATTGTATACGCGGGCTGCCCACCAAGTCCAACTTAATGCATGGATTCTATGGCCATTGAGAATTGGGCCTTGAGCCTTAATTCCCCTCTTAGAGCCCATGTTGTTAAAAGTGGTATTATATCTTTTTATGGCCTATTATGAGGAATATATGTATGTGGTTAGTTTTATTTTTATCTTAAATGTAGGCCTTGGGCCTTTTATCCATATAGTTCATGGTTGATATGCCTTTTTGGAGAATAATTATGGACCCCTCTAGGTCCGGTTGTATTTCAGAGTGATTGGATACTTATCTTAGACAATTGCTAGGCTCATTTCTATATTACTTAGACCCGTAGTTGTATGCTTAATCTCGTGGGCTACCCCAAGTAAATGGGCCCCCACTAGAGGTGGGATTCCTTATGGATATTGTCTAAGTACCTAGTCTTGGTTCCTTATTGGATAAGAAGAATGTAATTTACTTTGTATATCGCCGCATGATGCGCCTAGACCCATCTTCATGACCCATGTGCATCATTGTATGCTTGGATGACACTGTGTGTGTGGTTATATTGTGCTATTGGGCATTGCATGCTGTCTTCCCGAGGGACGTAATATTCCCTCTTGAGTATGTTGGATGCTTGGAATTGATGCATAGTTGATTGTGTGATTCATGCATCTGGCATTGCATAATATGAGCATTATCACCCTTACTTCATCAGGGTTGTAGCCTCCACAGATGCATCGTGGATGACCATGTTTGGACACCGAAAATGTTACTTGAGCATACCAGGTGCATAGGATGCCCATGGGTGAAATTTCTAAAACTTCCATGGTATCAAGGATCTGCTCCAACGCCGTGACCGGGTGGAATAGATGAGCGCACGAGGGCCTTATACCATTAGGCCGCGGCTCCCACTGTCGTGTAGTCGGTTGGATAGGGGTGTAGCCTTACTCGCCTGATGTAAGAGGGCATTGCTAGGCTGAGTCTGACCAGCTCGTGAATGGGTCCGCTACCGTTAGGCCTTGCTGGTGATTGGTTGTCCACAGGCGGGTAGTGAGGTCTCTTACGCTCGTTTGACTGTGCGGGGTCTGTAGAGCGGCAGTCATCCAGCAGTGTAATGGACCCCGGTGATTTCCTTATGATTGGAAATATACTTGACATATGGTTTGGTTATGAGCACTGGCATTACTTGCATCGCATTAGTATTGGTTATGTAAGCCCCTTCATGTATTGCCTTGGTATGACGTCCAGTACTCATTGCATCATATTCATGATAAGCCTTGGTAAGGCTAGTGATATTCTCATTGAGCATGTCTCCTTCCTGTATCTCCTATTATTCTTCTGTGCACTATTATCACACACTTACACCACCCTCTAAGCTTCTATAAGCTTATGCACGATTGATGCGTGCAGGAGATCCTAGGCAGGTGTCGCAGTGGTAGAGTTTGGATTAGAGCTGAGCTTGAGGACCCAGTATTGCATCCTTCCTTTCTTTCTTCTATTATCTTATGTATGTCCTTTTGGACCTTATGTAAACTTGTAAAAGTTCAAATTCATAGTGGATTTTATGATATGTGCCTTTTTTTTATTTTCAGATTTACTTGTTATGATCTTGGGTATGCTCGTATTGGAAATGGTTATATTGTTATGGAAATCCTCCTTGTAGAATCTCAGGATCGGAACCTGCTTCAGGAGCCGAGAATGGGGTACTACGGAGGCTGTTGCGGCCAGAACCGGCCATCGGGTTTCTTGTGAATCCGGTTACCGAGTCTGGGGCGTGACATAGTTGAATTTAGGTAAATATCTATGACCCCGTCGTAGGACCCCTATAAATCCCAAAGTCCTTAGCGATTTCTTGGTCACATCTTGTTGACTAAAACTATGACAATCTTGATTTTTCTATGACCATCTCATGATTGCCTAGGTCTGAATTAAGATTGTCCGGCCCACAGTCATCTTGTTCGCTAGAATTGCCATCGATAACTCTTTTTTTTTGCTTTATTCACCTTTATATGTTAATTATACTGCAACTTCATTCATATTAATAAAATTGGCGTTTAGCCTTTAAATTCTTGCTTTTACTTTCCTACTTATTTTTTTTAGACAAATACTATAATGAAAAATCCTTGTATCAAGGTAAAAAGAATTCATCCGAAGGACTAACCCTTCCCTTCATGAATCGCTTGATTTCCTTG
This sequence comes from Magnolia sinica, assembly GCF_029962835.1. Taxonomy (NCBI): domain Eukaryota; kingdom Viridiplantae; phylum Streptophyta; class Magnoliopsida; order Magnoliales; family Magnoliaceae; genus Magnolia; species Magnolia sinica. Next base: position 67,686,380 of record NC_080588.1, read on the forward strand.
TCGATCGGCGGCTGAGTAGTTGGGCCAATCTTCATAGATTTGGTCCTAATCTGACTATTTTGATGCCTGGGGTCACATGGCATTTGGTTCAATTCGAGTCAAATACAACTCTTGCACGCTCAACATATACATACTCACACACACTTATACAAAATTGGACCATTTGTTGCATGTGTGGCCATATGTCTGAATTGAATAATAACAACAAGGTCCGTTTTGGATGTGCGTGATTCATCATTATGTGCCGACCTTGGACATGGATTGTTCATTATGTGAGCCCACCTTCATGTGGGCCATCCATCATGTGGGGTCTACTTTTGATGTAGATTGTCCATCATGTGGGCTCCAACTTCAATGTGAATCATCTAGGCCACCTTTGATATGGGACTTTCCATCACATCATGTGGAGAGATGACTTTTTTTTTTTTAAAGGAGGGGGGAGAAAGGTAAAAAAGAACTAAAATGGCTATAAGTTTAAGCTAATAGTCTATTTATACAAATTAAAATGATTTATCAAACTAATCTATATATACAAAAATGATTTATCAAACTAACTTTTACTCTACTTTTAGATTTTTCCACTTGACCCCTTGCCTCTTCAGCTATGACCCAAAGCCTCTCACTTTTAAACTATCTTCAAAAACCACCCATATATTTCATATATGTCATGCAGCTACTTAAATACTTAATAGATAAATAATGGAGCAGTTAATTAAGTATAGAAAAGACAAACTATAAATAATATTGTTTGACCCTTTTTTCATGGTGCAAGTGATGGGATTGCCATCCCTTTTGCAAAGCAAATTGCTTCCCGGCCCTGCTGGACGGAAATCCGTCTAAGAAGGGTCTAGGAAGGGACTCTCTAGGGTCCAACGTGATGATTGGGTTTTACATCTATATTTTCAGATCATTTAAATGTATTAAGCCAAAAATGATGTAGATCCAATTCTCAAACGGACCATACCACAAGAAGCAATGGTGATAATGATGTCCACTGGTAAAACTTTTTTAAGACTCTTAACATCTAACCTATTCATAAGGTCACATATAGGGCTGTACACGAGTCGAGCTAGCTCGAAAAGCTCGCTTGACTCGGCTCGAGTCAGCTCGGATTGACTTGGCTTGAAAGGCCGACTCAGGGCGAGTCAAGCTTGTTTTCTAAAGCTGAAGTTGAGTTCGAGCTGAGTTCAACCATGGTGCATTTCAACTTGACTCGACTCAAAGCTCGAGCTCGAGCTCGACTCGGCTCGAGTAATATATTTTAATATTATATATATATATAGGAAAATGTACTATGCACTCGACCTCACGATAAGCTTCCGTGAGGTCGAGCTGTGTGGGCCCCACCGTGATGTGTGTCGACCATCAACACCGTGCATTTGATGGGTCCCCTCTAAATTATGGGATATCCCAAAAATCATCCGTATACGGAACTCAGGTGGGCCATACCATCTAAAATCATGTGAAGACATGCCAAAAACATATAAAAACACTTGGTGGGGCCCACCTGAGTTTTGAATGCTATTGAAACTTGGTCTGAACCCTCATCCAAGTGGGACACACATAATGGATGGGCTGGATTTGCAAACCACATCTCGGTGGGCCCAAAAAATGATTATGAATGTTTTAATGGTGCACGGCCCCTCCCCACTTCTGTATGTGGTGTGGCCCACACAAGTCACGGAGTGACTTGATTTTTCAGACCTAAGCCCACGATGGAATGGTGCATCTGACTGATGGGGTAGATGTTCGAAACGCGTCACGGTGGGGCGCACACAGCTCGACCTCATGGGACGGTCCCATCAGCTCGAGTGCATAGTACCTTTTCCCTATATATTAATGTTTAATTTTTTAAAAAAGAAGAAGTTAAAACTTAAAAGTTTTTACTAAAAAACCCTACCCGACTACGCTGGATTGAGTCGGGGTGGGGGCTGCGTTGGGCACCGGGTTGAGTCGGGTGCGGGTTTGGGTCGGGTTGGGCGCTAAGTTGGCATATGACCATGCTCGACTCGACTCGAACCACTAGCTTGACTCGAAATTGACTCGAAAGCTTTGACAAACAAGCCAAGCTTCAACGTTGAGCTCGAGGGTGAGCTTGACTTCGAGCTTGAACTCGAGTATAGCATAGATGAGTCAAGCCGAGCTTGGCCCAACTCGACTCGACTCGGCTCGATGCACAACCCCAGTCACATATACTTGGATGAAGGGAAAGTACAAATATCAGCTTGATTTAAAATTTTTGCTTCTCCCAATAAGTTTTAAGTGGTGAGAGTTCAATCCTCACTCTGTGGTCCACTTGAGCCTTAGATCTACCTCATTTTTTGAGTTTATAACTTAAAATGATCTTTCAAAATATACAAAACCCTATAATGATCTTTCAAAATAGACGACAGCACAAATAAAACCCATGGATGACCCTGCAAAACCTTGCCCTCATTTCAGCCCGTGCATTAATCGCGTGAATGCCACGGCATAAGAACACATGAGGATAAGTGGGGTCCACATGAACGTCTTTATACAAATATAGGTGGGTCCACGTGAACGTTCCTCATAAGGTGGACCACACGGTAGAAAACAAAGTAAGTCTCCCATCGTCCTAATTTTTTGGGACGTCCATTTTCTTTAATTATCACACCATCTCTATGTTGAGATGTACTCCATACAAATACCAGGGAGACGGATTGGCTACTCCCCCTGCCACCCACCAATGGCTGGTGGTCGGTGCTCTGTGAGCCCCACCATGATGTATGTGTTTCATCCATGCCATCCATCTATTTTTCTAGATCATTTTATAATATGAGACCAAAAATGAGGTGTATCCAAATCTCAAATGGACCACGTTACAGGAAACAGTGTTGAATGAATGTCAACCATTAAAAACTTTTTGGGGGGCCACAAAAGTTTTGGATCAAGCTGATCTTCGTTTTTTCCCTTCATCTGGGTCTGTATGACCTAATCAATAGATTGGATGTCAAATAAACAGTAAAGTGGGCCTTAGGAGGATTTTAATGGTGGATATCCAATCACTTTTGTTTTCCTTTGGTGTGGTCTACCTGAGATTTATATCCCTCTTATTTTTGGGATCAAGCCCTAAAATTATCTGTAAAAATGGATGAACAGAATGGATGAAACAAATACATCATGGTGGGCCCCACAGATCACCGACCATCAGCCACCGGGCTGGTGGCAGGGGGAGTAGCCAATCCGTTTCCAAATACCAGTGGGCAGGCTATATTCTACAAGAAAATGCAGGGAATTCGGCCGCAGAAAGACGAATCATACGATGCTAGGCGTGAATCTTTGTACGGTGTACGTGGGTTTTCAATCTGGTAAGTGACGCCCATAGTTCGTTAATCCAGCCAATTGGTCTGTAGCGTCTCACCACAGATTGAGATTTCACATAAAATCTTATAGATAGTAAAATTCTAGCCACCAATATTATGATCTTTTCCAGTTGAGCGTGGACAGTTTATTATATTTCTTTTATTCAACGAATGATCTCTAATTCAGAGTCCATTCGCGGTGGAATATGGCCGCACCGCCTTGGGTGAGGCCGGGGTCTCACCTAATCCGCTCCTTTGACGATTCATCAACGGGGTGAGATTACAGATTGACGGTCTAGATTACTGGACCGTTATCCCAAATATTCAGAACTAAAAATGCGTGGCAACCATGCAAAGATGCGGTGCATTGACTAATGCAGGAGGTTCGGAAATTCAGCACGCGTGGACGTCCTCCCCCACCATGCTCAGAAACATGTGCCGATATGAAACACGGGTGTGACTAATCTAGCAAGTAGGTGGGACCACTGTGATGTTAGTGACAAATCCACTCCGTCCATCAGAATTTTCATCTTGTTTTAGGGCATAGGCCCAAAAATGAAGCAGATCCAAAGTTCAATTGGGCCACAGAACAGGAAACGGTGGGATTGACTGATCACCGTTGAAATAAATTACGGCAACAGCTAAAAATGAACTGGAAAAACAGGTGGAAGGTAGATTTCTCACAAACGTCAAGGTGGGCCCACTCACGGTCTAGGTTAGGTTGGCACCTCAACCAATATCAATCAATATTTGACATAAAGGTTAGGTGCACATTTAAGTCCAGAAAGTGACGGTTGCTCCACCATAAGTGGGCCTTACTATGATTTTTGCGACAAATCTTGCCAACACATTTTAAGGACATGGACTCAAAATTAAGGCTAACCCAAAGATCAAGTGGGCCAAACGAACATGAAACGGTGGGGAAGTGGGGATTGAATGCTCACTTATGAAACGTTTGTGGGCCTTAAGGTTTTTGTGAAATAGTGGTATTAAACGCTCACCATCTTAAGCATATTGTAATCATCATGGGACTACTTTGAGCTTTCAATTGTGTTGATGCAAAAATCTGGTCCATCATTTTTTAGCCTTCAATTATCTACATGGGGAGAAAACAAAAGAGACCCTAGTGAGAACCGATGCCAAAGTCAAGCTAAAAATTTAGGTCTAATAGTGTCGAGTGAGAGATTTTGCATACGTTTACTCATGTCTCATATCAGCATTGTATTTAAGTTGTCATCTGACCAATCGGCTCAGACACCAGATTGCTCGTGCCCGCCCATTCTATCTCACCCTAAATGGAACGACTCTCGTCAGTTACGCGGCGCCCTGACCCGTGGCTAACATGGAGTGTGTGTACTGACATGGGTGTGTACTAACAAGCTAACCCAATAATAATAATAATAATTAAAAAAAAAAAAAACCCCTTTTGTCTTCCTTCGGATGTATTGTGATTGATTTCCCAAGATCCTTGGTGAATATTTCGGAGGTGATCCTATCCTATCTCTTCTAAAGTTAGTTATCGAGGCCGATGTTATTTTTTAGCTTTTAAGTAATTCATAGTCTTCAAGTTTGTACATCTAGTCAATTCATTTTTACCCATAATAAATTGTCTTATTTTTTTTGCTCTATTATTATTATTATTATTATTTTATTAGCTTGTTAGTACATACTCCCATTGTTGGTACACATCACAATGTTATCCACCCCTGCTAAGGAATCGATACCAAGACCTTAGTGTTGAAACACAATTATCTTCACCCGTTCTGCCACATGAGCTCCTATCTTATAATGAGCTAGTTAATCATAAAGGTGAATTTCTCACAAACATAAGGTGAATTCACGTATGCCAAAAAAATCCAAACTAGAGACTGCTACAGGCAGGCAAAACTACAATGAGAATAGTTTCATCAGCCTAACAGTAAAAACTATAAGCCAGTTATAGAAAATAATTTCAAAGCAACAGGTTTCAAGCCAATGCAGAAAAGGCTGCAGCTCAGCTGGAAAAAATCTTTACTTTTATCACGTGATATTTCTTGGGCATATTGTTTTCATGGTACGGATGTTCATGAAGCTAGCATACAGCTGGAATCACGTGATATTTCTTGGACCTTGTCAATTCTCACGTAAATAAAATAAGAAGTGGATTGTGTCCCATCCTTTCCAAAACCATGATTCCAAACGGAGAGATTGTTTAATACACTTAATGAATATGATCACACGATATACATCCAAGCGTGCATGTTTTATAATCTTAATCTCAGCAAAATCAATCTGCACCGTCCAAATTGTTGTCTCTAATTGTGAATGTTTTATAACCAAAATTCACACTGAAATCCAAGTGAATCTGAACCATCCGTTCTCTGTTTATAAAAAGATTGTTTACCACCATTTTGCGGCAATAGTTGACTCATTCATTGTAAACTTGGCATACATTTATGTCAATCTAGACTATCAAAATCAAATGTTTGAGATTGTCAGATAGACTGTGGGCTGTCTATTGACTCTAATGGTGTGGCTCACTTAACAATCTGGCTCTAATGATTTTTCTATAAGGTGATCCTTCTGATGGGGCCTATCGGTTAGAGATGGCTAATAGTACCTGTCTGCACGCTGATGTACCTATCTGAACCAGGGAGAGGGAGATCAAGAGAGGGAGGGAGAGTGAGAGGGAGATCCAGAGAGAGAGAGAGGGTTGATTCGGAAGAGGGAGAGGGAGATCGAGGGAGAGGGAGGGAAAGTGAGAGGGAGATCGAGAGAGAGGGTTGAGATCGGGAGAGGGAGATCGAGAGAGCGGGTTGAGATCGGGAGAGGGAGATTGAGGGAGATTGAGAGAGGGAGAGGGAGAGGGAGAGGGAGATAGAGAGGGAGACGCAGATGGCGATGGCGTAACGAAACGAAGGATTTATGGCGTTTTGGTGTAAGGAAATGAATAAAAACATTCAGTAGTTTGCGGTAATGTACAGTAATGTGGCTCTCGCGCCATATGGGGTCCACTCAGAGGTTACTAATAGAATCCATTCCGTCCATCTGTTTCAAGATAAAACAATAAAGCACAAAAATAATAAATAAGAACATCAAACACTCAATTAAGACACACCAACAAAAAAAAATGGAAATAGCAACGTATAATAGCAACTAGTCGAGTACGGTTCATTACCGTTTCAAATCAGAAACGGCTTAGAGTCATTTCTGAACCAAACTACGGACCATACCAGATTCACGATTTTGGTGTAGTGTGTCCGGTAAATGTCCACCAATCCAATAGCTAGATAATCAAATGAGTGTAATTTTTATTTTATAATATATCCAAGTTAGGAATCATAATTTGGACACTTTAAATTGAATTACTTGTATTTTAAGTACGATATATATATATATATATATATATAGAGAGAGAGAGAGAGAGAGAGAGAGAGAGAGAGAGAGAGAGAGAGAGAGAGAGAGAGTTTTCACACGGAAGGAAAGCCTTTAACGTGAAGTTCTTGCACCGAAAACTTGGGTGGGGCCCACCATAATGTTTGTGAGAAATTCAACCCGTCCATCTATTTTGTGAGATCATTTTAGGACATGGGTCCAAAAATGAGCTAGATCCAATACTCAAGTGGGCTAAAAGTATGAGGATTGAACTTCTACAATTGAAATATTCGTGGGGCCACAGAAGAATTAGGCTAATAGTTTGTTCTCAGTTCATCCCAGTAGGAAAGACGTTATGAACAGTATGAATGGCATGTAAACATCACTGTCAACCCTTGGAGGTTTCAACATGAGGAATTTCCCTACCCACCTTTTCATTTAGTACGGCCCACTTGAGTATTGTATCTTACTTGGGGCTGTACATGAACCGAGTTAGCTCGGTCGACTCGACTCGAAAAAGCTCGATTCGAAACTAAGTTCGAGCCGATTTTTTGAGCTGAACTGAGTTCAAGCTTGCCCGAGCATGATTCGACTCGAATCGAACCCCGACTTGAATCGAACTACTTCAGTGGCTCAGTTACTTTGATATTGATGTTGCTCACCAAGTGTTTGATGAAATGACTCGACAAAGTGTTGACTGGCGGCAAGGAAGGTCTATGTATGAAACAAATACCCTTTTTTTCTTGATTTTGATGTTGCCTACAAGGTGTTTGATGTAATACCGGTAAAATAGCTATTGTTGTTTTACATACAATAAGAAATTGAAAGTACACTCCATGTGTCTGTGAAAATGTCACATAGGCTCGATCTTGGCTCAAGCTAGCCCGAGCTGCTGACTGAACCGAGCCGAGCCGAGTTCGAGCTGGGGTCTGCTAGTAGCCGAGCCGAGTTGAGATGTGCCAAGCTCGACTCGGTTCGACTCGCATACACCTCTAATCCTACTCACTTTTGGTCTCAAGTCCTAAAATGAGCTCAAAAAATGGATGAATGGCGTAGATTTTTAACAAACATCGTGGTGGGCCCCACCTAGTTTTCCAGCGCAGGAACTTCTTGCAATAAGGTTTTTGTGGAAATTCGGGTGCGTCCCTCTACACCCCCATGATGGCTAGTGGTTTGGGGGAACAGATTGGCTACTCCCCCATGGGATCATACCATAAAATGATCTAGAAGAATGGGTGGACGACGTGGATGAAACACATACATCATGGTGGAGCCCACAGAGCACCGACCACTAGCCATTGGCTAATGGCAAGGGGAGTAGCCAGTCCCTTTCCATGTAAACTGAGTAGAGATCAAGTGTATGATGGCCCCGCCGTCCGGGTTGGAAATTTAGCAGGCAGTGTTGTCGATTCCATTAGATAGTGCAGCTGGCCCTGATGGGTTTTCGGCCTCGTTCTTCACTGCCTGTTGGAGTATTGTGGGAAAAGATTTGCTAGATGCTATCACCTTCCTGTTTCAAGTTGGCCTTCTCCCTGGAGCGATTTCGGCGTCTCTGATATGTCTTGTCCCGAAAGCGGCCTCGCCTAAGAAATTCTCTGACTTTAGGCCGATCGGCTTATGTAACTGTTTGTACAAACTTTTCTCTAAAGTTATTGCAGCCAGATTGAGTCAGATCTTGCTGCTTCTCATTTCAGTTGAACAAGGGGCTTTCGTGTAAGGAAGACTGATCGCGGAAAACATTGCGCTCTCCCATGAGCTGTTTCGAAATTTAAACAGGAAGGTGCGAGGGGGGGGGGGGGGGGGGGTGATATGGTGCTAAAGTTGAATATGGAAAAAGCCTATGACAGGCTAGATTGGTCTTTCCTTAAGCAGGTTCTCCTCAGATTCAGCTTCTGTACCTCGTGGATTGCGCTAGTTGAGAAATGCTAGGCGAATTCCTGGTTCTCGGTGCTAGTCAACGGGGAGGTATCAAGTTTATTCAAGTCCTCGAGAGGGCTGCGGTAGGGGGACCCGATCTCGCCTAGTTTGTTTATAATTACGACGGAAGTTCTTAGTAAAGGTCTTAAATCTCTGTGCATCCAGAGCCGTTGCCAGCTGTACAAGCTTAGGACTGGTTATTTAATCGTCTCCCATTTACTCTACGTGGATGACACCCTTTTATTCCTCAACGGGGGTCTCACGTCCTTGAGGGCATTGAAGACGTTCCTTGATGATTACCAGCACAGCTCGAGGCAAAAAGTGAACCTTTAGAAGAGCACTTTCCTTCACTCGCCCAAGTTTGCCGAATCCAGGGTGAGAGCAATTGAGTCGATTATTGGGATTGCTAAGGCGTTAGGGGTGTTCACGTATCTGGGCGTCCCTTTAGCTATGGGCAGGCTGAAGGCAGCATTATTCCGGCTGCTGCTAGACAGGGTGGAAGGGCGTATCAGGGGTTGGCAATCCAGGTGTCTATCGTAGGCAGGGAGGACAGTCTTGATTCGTCATGTATTGAGCAGCATTCTGATCCACTCCTTAGCAGCCCATATCCTGGCCAAAGTTCTGAAGGACCTAGAGAAGAAATTTGTGGCATTTTTCTGGAGTTGGAATGAAGGGAAAATCAAATGCCATTGGAGAAACTGGAAGTCTATTGCGGTCCCAAAGGACGTGGGGGGACTGGGTATTAAGAAGCTTAAGGATTCTATGTCTGCCTTTCGGTTGAAGATGGCCTGGGATATCGGATTTTTATCGGCGAAAAGCCTCTGGAGCTCATTTATGTCTTTTAAATACAACAGTGACTTATCTTCGCCTGACCTGCACGATCCAGTGAGTTTTGGCTCCCCTTTGTAGAAGAGAATTTATGCCTTTATCCCGACAGTGGAGTCTTTCGTCCAGTGGTATTTGGGAGATAGTAAATGCAGATTTTGGTTAGACAATTGGTCAGGACTTGGTCCACTCCATCGTTTATCTTTAGCCCTTGTGCCACCTAATCTTCTTCAGCTGCTTACGGATCAGGTGCTAGGCAAGAATGGCCCACTTCCTCCTTCGGCGGCCTTTAATTTCTTGCCTCAACGGGTTATCGATTTCATTTTTCAGCGGGGATTCTGCTTCTCAGAGGGGATGGACTCTCCTATCTGGCCTTTCTCGGCATCTGGTGTGTTTTCCATCGCTTCGGCCTGGGAGAAATGTCGTTCGCCCATGCCTAGTAGAAGCTGGACGTGTGGGGTGTGGCATGACAAACTCCCGCTGAGAATCTCGCTATTTACCTAGAGGGTGATTATGAAAGCGGCCGCAGTGGATGAGGCTGTCCAGTCCCGAGGCGTCAGCATGGCATCCAAATGTGTGTGTTGTGTCAGCAATTCTCAGCAGGGACACTCGACTGAGTCTATCCTTCATCTGTTTCTGAACAGTCAGCTTGCGATGGTTGCCTGGTCCTACTTCGACCGGATGTTTGGCGTCCACGTTTTGGAGACGGTGTCGGTTGATGCCAGACTTGCTCAGTGGTGAGCTGTTGTTGCTTCAAGTTCGTCGAGATCAGCGGTGCATAAGCTGGCCTTGTGCATTATCTTATGGAGCATCTGGAAATGCAGCAATGCAGCGGTCTTTGAGGGCATTTCCCCGTCGGTTGCTAGTGTTATCGCTAGAGGCAAATGGTGGCTATCCATTATCAATGGTGACAAGGGGGAGGAAAATTCAGCAGGCTTCCATGGCATCCCGGTTCTGTTTGTTCGCTTAGCGACCAGCGCGGGTGACAGCCACAGGCAGAGATCGGTCTACCACCCAACTTGTAGATGGAGATCCACTCACGGCCACAATCCCCTCCCCATGGTGGTGAGATGGGACAGACTGCAGCCAGGATGGGTGAAAATCAATGTGGACGGCTCGTCGCTTGGCAACCCAGGCAACTCTGGTGGGGGTGGCATTTGTAAAGATGACAAGGGAGAGTTTCGGTTCACGTTCTCCATAGGCTATGGCGTGGGGTCAAATGTTAACGCGAAGCTGAGAGCCATCATTGATGGTATGGAGCTGTGTATGTCACGCCCCAAACTCGGAAACCGGGCTCACAAAATTCCCGATCGCCGAATCTGGCGCCGACAGCCTCGGTAGAACCCCATTCTCGGCTTCCAGCGCCCATTCGCCAGGTTCCGATCCTGGGATGCCACAAGGAGGATTTTGTACATCAGTTTGATTCGTAATAAGCATAGCCAAAGGCATAACCCACAAACAACAACCAAAAACTCCATCACATTTCTACTATAATCAAAAACTTTACAAGTACAATGAGCATAAGGGAAATACAATGAAGATAGACCAAAACTCCAAAAGAAGATCAGCCACGCGTCCAAGCCTCAGCGCTGCTGCGATCCAACGTCACCTGCACGCAACGGCCGTGCATAAGCTTATAGAAAGCTTAGAGGGTGGTGAAAGTGTATGCTCAAGGTGATAATGTAGCTATGCAGTATCAGAGTAATGCGGAACATGCTGATGAATGCTAAGAATCCCATTAGCCGTGCCAAGGCCATGGGGTGCAAGGAATGATGTCGGCCATACCAAGGCCATGCAAGGCGAAATGCAAGTCAAGCATACAAATCCTCATCTAAGTCCACATGTCAATACGGCTCAAATCTGGAATATCTGGGGTCTAGTACACTCCAAGCCGATTGCCGCCCCATCGCGCGCAATAAGGTGAGTGGAAAAGACCTCACTATCCGCCCGCCAATATCGGGCTCGGCTCGTCAATAGCGGACCCATTCCTCGAGCCGGTCGAACTCAGTCTAGCTTTGCCCTCCTCGGGAGTGTAAGGCCGCACCCCCTTCCAACCGACCACGACACTGGAAAGCGCAACCGTCTGGTAATCGGCACTCGGCGCTCATGCACCCACTCGGTCTAGACGTTGGAGCAACCTCTCGGTACCATAAGGGTTTAGGGACTTTCACCCAGGGATATCTATCGCACCCCATGTAGAACAAGATTTTCGGTATCCAATCTGTCAACCATGATATGCATGTGGAGGCTACGACCCTGATGTCGCTAGGGCATATAGTAACCATGTCACACAATGCAAAATGCATGAATCACACTATCCAGTCATGCAGCAATCCTGCACATATCGTGCGCTCATGTGGGGCATCACCGCTGACGGAGCCCCTAAACAATCGCCCAAGGCTATGCTATGATCACCATTTCTCATATCAAGCATACGTATGATGCATATGATCATGAATCATGGAATTAAATATGTTATATGGGGTGGATGATGTTCATAATGAAGATGGGCCTAGACGGCCTACACATAACACGCACGAGCCTAACAATGGGCCTTAGGGAATGTCATAATGCGGACATTTAACCACACTATACTTGCAATGTGGACGTCAAACCACCATTGCTCCCAAGGCATAGCCCTGACGTAAACATCATTACATAAATCATGTTGGGATCGTACATTGCAATGGACCTTAGGCACGTCCCATTGGGCCTTAAATACGTCAAATGGGCCATATCATATGGGCCTTGTATTCATCAAGTGGGCCACATCATTGGACCGCACCAATGGGCCTTATGTGCATTGCAATGGACTATAAACTGTGGGCTTTAGAATGTATCAAATGGGCCTAATCTTATGGGCCTTATGTGTATCAAATGGGCCACACCAATGGGCCCCAAATGCACATCAAATGGGCCTCAACTCATAGGCCCCAATATGTCTTAATGGGCCTTAAACCATGGGCCCATAATACATCAAATGGGCCTCGACCCATGGGCCTTGCATATACATCAAAGTGGGCCTCAATCATGGGCCATAAGTAATTGAAATGGGCCTCCCACCATCAATTATATATATAATATAATATATATACATATATATATATATATATATATGTAACATATAATATTATATATAATATAATATTGTATATATACATATAACATATAACATTATATATAATATAATATTATATATATATATATATATATATACACACCAACACACACGCACCCACACACACGCACACGAGCACCCACCCACACAGTGGGCTCCACGTTCAGTGGGCTCCACATCCACTGTCCAGCGGATGGTGAAACACATACATCATTGTGGACTCTATGTGGGGCCCACCATAATGTTTATATTCCATCCAAACCACTGGTAAGGTCAAGCAGACTTAGATGAAGGGGGACAAAAATTTCCACCCTGATCCAAAACTTCTGTGGACCCAAAAAGGGTTTCAAAGGTAAATGTTCAATTCCACTGTTTCACACGATGTGGGCCACCTGAGTCTTGGAGCAGGCTGATTTTTGAGATGGGCCCACTTCAGAGAGTGGGCCACCTGATGAACGGATTAGATGACATATAAACATCAACGTGGGGTCCACGGCTGCAGCCGTGGGTGGCTGTACGACGGCCAGTCCGCCCGCCCGGTGAGCGCAGGCAGCGCCTGCTGCGGCTCTGACACAGCAGCAGCAGCTGCTGTGTTCATTTTATTTTTTTTTCTTTTGATTTTTGAAAATCCACAGATTTTACAGGTGGGGTCCACATCCAGTGAATCCACACCGTCCAGTGTCCTTCTTTGGCTCACTACGAGCAAAATAAGTCCAATATTGGACCTATTCCAGTGTACAACCCATCAGGGGAGGTTTCAATGGTGAAAACCACCTTTTGGTATGGCATGGCCCGTCCGAAGGTCTGATTGATCACATCTTTTGGCTCAACGCCTAAAACAAACTTAGGAAATGAATGGACGGCATGGATTTAATATATACATCAAAGTAGGACCCATATGAGTGGACCATTCCAAGCTTGGGAAAAAGCTCATTTGTGTTTCTTTTCGAGCAAACGTCCAGCGTCCCTAGACGCTGGACTTGGCACAAATGTTGGAGGTGGGCCCTGCTTAGGTGGGCCACCAAGTCATAGGTACTACACATATAAGATGGGCCCCACTTATAAATGGTTTGGATAGTATACCTACCTCATGGTGGGGTCCATTCAAGTGGGCCACACAAACTCATTATCATTACAAAAAAAAAAATAAAAATAAATAAAAGAAAATAAACTAAAAGAGAGAGGGATAGAGAGATAGAGGGTGAGATCCGCGTGATGGAGGGGCCCCGGCACTATGGGCCCTCCCTTGCACTAAATCATACATCAAGTGGGTCTCATTACATGTGGGCCCATTAAAGTTAGATCCAACGGTGGAGATCCCTTCTCCACTAAATTAGATGGTCTAGATGACCCTAAATATGCAAGAAAGTAAACATCATGATGGGGTCCATGGAGAATGGCCCCATCATGGAATGATCATGATGATCCAAGTGGGCCATCGGCCACATCTTAGGGTCCAAAGTGAGATCCAAACCATTGATCGGTTGGCCTCACTTGGTCCATCTTAAAAATATGAAAATCTACCCTATCAAGGCACCCACCACTTGATCTTCTTGCTCCCTTGGCTTCCTTAGCTCCTTGTGCTACTCTTTGATGGAGGAAGATGAAAAATGGATGGTTGAGATGAGAGATGAAGGGGTAGGAAAGGTGGGCCACACAAGTAGCTTGGGAGAAATGGGAGAGGGTCTCATACGTATGGGTTTGTTGCTTTGAAAAAAAAAATGAAGGAATGAAAAAAAATAAAGGAGAGAGGGAGAGATAAGAGAGAGGGAGAGTAGCTTAGGTAGGTAATAATGACTTGTAAGAGAGGGTGGCTAGCATTAAATGCTTGTAAGAAGGGATAGGGGTAGGTAGGGTGGCTATAGCTAGGGTAGGGTGATGTCATCGTTCTCATAATTTCCTAGAGATTAGTGCCACATGGAATAGGTGGGCCCCGCAATACGCGGTCCACGGCCATTATAACGCATAGTCCCCAACTTATGATCTAAGCGTCGGTTTGACGCACAAGACGCGGCGTTGGAACCGCAGCGACGGAGCGGTCGCTATGATACAACTTTCAGATCAAGCCGTCATCGGTGCGCGGAACCTGGCCTAGGATCGTGTGCAAATACCGGATATGGTACGAAGGTTGACGGAATTTGACCGGAAGGACCGCGGAAGCCAACGGAACAGTAAGGATTAGGACACGGGTCTTACAGTGTATAGGCAGCGGCTTTCAGAATGTGATTGTGGAATCGAATTCCCAACTGGTGGTCAAGTTTCTCTCTGGTTCCGGGAACCCCGGCTGGAAATGGGGGTACCAGATCCAGAGGATCAATTGCATTAGACGGAGTGAAAATTTTAAGTTCCTGCATACTTTTAGAGAAGATAACTCCGTAGCTGACCAGATGGCATGAGCGGGGATTGTGGAGCAAGGATGTGCGTTGGTTCTGCGTCAGGCTAGCCTTCCGGCCAAGGTTAGAGGTCTTTTATTTATAGACAAAGTGGGGCTTGGTTCTATTAGGGAAGGTTCTAAAGTCGAGAGGGGTCGTGGCTAAGTTTTTTGGTTTCTGTTTCTTCCTTTGAGTGGCCTATTTAGGCTTCTTTCTCTCTAGTCTGTATAGAGCTATGCATAGTTTCTTGGTTTTTACGATAGGTTTCCCCCATGTTCTTTTTCTCTTGGGGGATCCTTGAATGTAATTGGCCTTTAAAAAAAATTTATGGAAAACTCTTTCATTAAAAAAAAATAAAAATAAAATTCTACCATTTCTATAGGCCCTCGGGAGTCCCATATGGGCATCTGACGACATTAACATCCTAAAGCTAGGATTCGAGAGTTGAATCGCTGACAGAGGTGTCATCTATATGGGATGGGCCCACTAGTTGGAAATACTAGCCCACACAGCCATTGGTGGATCTTTGTTTCACTCTGGGTGAGGGTCCATTATTGAGACCCTCCATCATGGTCATGCGCTTGTCATCTTGCCACTTGCGAACATCCAGGCATTGGATGCAAGGATGTTGGTAGACAAGGGTCTCGCCATATAGGTTGAGATAAACAACGATGGTTCATTTCATATTGAACCAGTAGAACAGTTAAAGCGATTTTGAACTTCCGTTTTGGCGACCTTGCGGGCAAATGGATTGATGGTTCAGTAGACCCCACCATAAGGTTTTAGGGGTGTACATCGAACCGATAGAACCGTGGAACCGGACTGGAACTGACCAAATGGTCCGGTTTTAGAGTGCACTAATTCCGATTCCGGTTTCAAAAATCAAAGAACCGATTACATCGGTTCGGTTCTCAGTTTGGGGATATGTAGAATCGAACTGAACTGTGAAAACTTCCGTAGAACTGAACTGTGGATCTGAACCGCGGAACCGAACTTGGAACCGAACCAGGAACCCTTTGATTGTTTCTATATTTGACTCATGATTTATGGTTTACAATGCACTATTTGATTATTTCCATAAAGGTATTTTTACACACCTTATACAATATCTAAACCATTCATCAAATGGATCACAACACGAATAGACATGGGCTAGATTATAAAATAAAACATGAAATTGGGATGGATTATAAAAAGCCCAGAACCGTGGAATCGATCCAGAATCAAACCGGTTTTAACGGTCCGGTTCCGGTTCGGTTATAGGGTGCTAATGGTTCGGTTCCAGTTTCGAATATCGTAGAACCGTTAGGAACAGTTCGGTTTCGGTTTTACCCCAGAATCAGACTGAATCGACTCGTGTGCACCCCTATAAGGTTTATGTAAAATCCACACAGGCCACTAGGTGCGTCACCTCATGTTAGGATAAGGGCCCAAAATTCAGCTCCATATGTAATTAAGATAGACCACATGATTGGAAATAGTGTACAAGGCAACGCTCGTCCTCCAAACCATATCCATCAGTGTGACCCACTTGACTCATGAATGGGTATGATTGTTGGGACACAGACCTAAAGTTTTGTGTGGAATCTAATGGTTAGAGTGGATTTTATATAATTATCATGGTTAACCCCATAAAAATTAAGGGTGGACATCTCTTTCCCAACTATTTCCTTTGGTAAGGTACACCAAAATCACATGTCAGTTTGATTTATTTATTTTTTATTTATCTCCTGGCCTAATATTGGATTAAATATATACTAGTTGGAGTGGACAATGAACTACTACTTTAAGGAGTTCATAACAACGTAGAATGATCCTCAAGGCCTCCCACCAGCAACACCAATGGTTGTTAGTAAAAGAAATGGATAGGATAGAAATTGCTTAATCTGAATCATGAAACACCCTGTCCTTAAGATAAAAAATGCCCCCACATCAGTTACAGCGATATTGCAAGAGGTTCTAGCAATTTTACCTCTAGGATAATCTAGGACTACTACTCCCGAGACTTACATGATAGATACAGTAGTACGTTCCCATAACTCAAACATATTTAGAAACAACCTAAAAAGAAAGAAGGAAAGAGAGATTAGGAAGATATATGAGAGAATGAAAGATGATTTTCTTATATATTATAGTTATTCTAGACTCTTTTATTGTGCAGATGCCTTGCATTCTGCCCGGCATAGTCGATTGTGAAGATCCACGGTCGACCGTCACTCACTGTGATGTTCATGGTCAACCGTGGAATTCCATAGTCGACCATGACTCGCTTTGATGTTCACAATCAACCGTTTGCAACCATCAGGTTTCGTGATTTTGCGCGAAATAGGGTATTTAAGTCCAATTTTTCATTAGGGCTTAAACTAATTCAAGTGTTTTCTCTTAAAGGATTAAGGTCGATTAAAGGAGAGGGTTTTTTACACTTGTAATCTTAAAGAATTTAGGAGTTTCCTAGAGGTGTGCATTACAAGGAAAGATCGGGCATATTGTAATCGAAGAAGGTGAGTCTGTACAATTGTAAGGTTTTGATTATACTGGATCTTTGTCGCTTTGTGCTGTGGTTTTTCCTCGCAATAGTTTTTTCACGTAAAATATCATTGTATTTGTGATGGTTTGTTTTTTGATTTGGTAATCCTGCATAATTAGATTGTTCTATCTTCATTTATCGTGCTTTCACAAAGTGCATGGATTAATGGTGGTGTTAAATTTGAATTTCTAACACCTAGGGCTTAATTTGGGTTTGTTGTTGGCTCGGGTTTATATCATTGTGGTGTGATATATAGTGAGTTCACTCGTAACAAAGTGATATTAGAGCATCAGGTTGAAACCTCTTTTTGGTCTATTGGTGAAGCCATCCAATCCGTTTATAGGGTCACACAAGTCTAAATGAGGGAAAGACACAAATTTCAACACCTTATTGTTCCACAAGTTCTAAATGGTGAAACGTTCAATCCCCATTATTTTTTGAGGTGTGATCCACTTGTGAGTTGGATGCCTTTCGCTTTTTGGCCCATACCCTAATCCTAAAAGGCAAAATAGATGAACCACGTTGATAGAACACAAACCCCACGATGAGCTCCACAAATGTTGAACCAAGGCTATATTGTAGGGGTCGTGGTTCTATGTAATAAATGCCTCGGTTATGAGGCAGCAGGGGTTGCGACTCCAACGTAAAAGCCAAAATGTGACCATCGCAGTCTCTTTCACATGCAAATTGTGATCCCTGAAATGGGCCAACCTGGACCCCCTACAATGTCAGAATTACTATCCCTACTGCATGAGAACAACAATCCCTACTATGTCAGAACTACAATCCTTGTTATATAGTCTCGGGCTACCGTTTGTAAGGTGCACCGCGAGGTTTATGTTCTATTTATGCTATCCATTCGTTTTGGTTTTTAAGGTTAGGGAATAAACCAAAGAACAAGAAGTATCCAACTTACAAGTGGATCACACTTCAGGAAATAATGGAGATTAATCATCCACCATTTTAAATTTGTGGAGTAACAAGATGTTTAGATCAAGCTGAAATTTGTGTTTTCCCCTCATCCAAACTCATGTGTCTTTATGAACAGGTCGAATGGCTCCGACAGTGGATCATAGGTAAGTTTCAACAATCCACGTCAAACATATTTGCGGGCTGCATAAATATTCTCCGCATGCAACAACTTTTATTGGTCATGAAATGGAAGCATCAGCATTTTTATCCAAAAAAAAAAAAAAACTATTAGAGATCTGAAAAAGAACATTTATAAAGGAGTTTTTTATTATAAAAAAGGTAAACCTTGCCTTTAATTTGGTAAATAATTCTTTTAAAGGTAAGGAGGAATCTTGAAATGTCATCATCAAGGGGCCAGGCGCATAGTGACTGCTGATGACACTTACTTTTTGCCTTGAATCAAGCCAAAATACTATCTTTTCAATTATTTTGTCGGCTTTGTGTGATCCACGAAATAAATCCGCGGATGAGTGATTGGTAGTTGCAGTTAAGATTGTGGGCCCATGTGCCATATTTTACCCAAGGACTACAATTTACAGTGGTCCATGTACTCAATAAATTCATTTGCCGACGCAAATAATTCCTTACATGTGGCACACATTGCTCAGTGTTCCAAACCATTGGATCTATAGAGCTTCTCTTTCGATGGTCGATACCTTGAAAATATTCTGGAGATCGGAAGATCCTAACCATTCAAACTGTTGGGCGACAAATATATGGCTACCAAGGAAACAAAATTACAGAAACTCATGAAAATAATTCAATAATGGGAGGCCGGGTCCTCTGCAACGTTTTCAGAATAAGCTTATTCTACAAATCAGTGTGTGGCCATGGCTACTATAATACCTGTGAGAGGACTTTAGGTTCCAATTTGGTCTCCAATCTGTCAACCTTGAATTGGTTACCCATCAATTCAGTTAATATCTTTTATTCTATTATACTCTGACGGTAGCTGTGAAATCATACACATGCCCAATTCCAATCAAGGACCTTGTCACACCAGTGGCCTCCACGGGCTGAATTAGGGGCAGCATTAATCCTGGCTGTACCTGATCAGTGATCCGCTCTCTCTCTCTCTCTCTCTCAACCACTTTCTCTGTTCTGATTTTTTTTTTTTTCTTAAAATGAGAACCGATCATGTACACGAGGACATCAGTGAGTACTCCATCAAGGTCCTCCCCCAACATGACAGCTGTTTATGACATTCGTACACTGCAAAACGAAAGCCTATCATGAAGATAACCTGGGATTAAAATCAGGTAGGTCCTTTGATTAGGTGGGCCATACCTGACTGTCGGTTGTCCATAGATTCCAGTAGTGCCGCGAATGTAATGATCTAGCTCAAATGATTTTTGTACTGCATGATCTTCCTGGTGGAACCTACAGGTTGCATGGTCTGGATTTCCTACAAATCTTGCATCTAGGCAGGAATGAGTGGGTTAACCACGGGCCAGTGTACATGTAGCGGTACCTTATCAGTTCTCGCATATGTATACGAGTTGTGTTAGCTCGGTCAGCTTACTCGACTCGACTCAGAAAAGCTCGACTCATCCTGGCTCGAAATTATATACGAACTGAGTCGAGTTGGTTTTTGGAGCTAGGAAAAAATCAAACCTCAACTCGAATCGACTAGGATCGAATTTCACATTTTTTGTGGGTTCATCGAAGCATATCCTGATAGTTTACCACCATTTTGTGATAATCGTTAACTCACTCATTGTAAACCTGGCGTAGATCTATGTCAATCTAGACTGTCTAAATCGTGGGACGCATCATGGGTGGACCCCAACTTAAAAAATTCTTATGGATTAATTACTCGTTATCACGTAGGATTCAACGAACAAAAACAGATGGTTAATATTGTTGGATCAGTCTGATCTGTCAATCTGATCCACTGATGATGGAGCACGTAGTTTCGACCGAGGATTAATAATCTATTTCGGGGCATTAGATCATGCACCGCCACTACGTGTTGAATTGCTTGTATTGGACAATCCAAAAATGGTAGTGAAATAATGTCACCGGTGTAACGTTTTCCTTGAGCTATGAAACCAGGTGCTTCCTCTCTTCCCTTTCAAGTGTTTGTACAGATGGTAGAGAAGGTGGGTCCCACCCCTCAATTGCATTTGGTAAGCCATGGGTGATGACATGCATTGTTGGGGATTTGTGCTGCAGAATTATATAGATCTAGATCTAGGATATATAGCAATCTAATGGCCCCAAGCACACACAAGAGAACACAGAGATTTAACGTGGAAAACTGTAACATGGAAAACCCGCGCCCTCTTAGATACCTTAAGAACACTATCAATACCTGTGTACTTGCAGCCTATTGTCTCAAGTACTACGCCAAGAGAGATTTCAGATTCTTCTTCATATCAGGAACATGCCTCACATCAGTCAAGGTACGCTCCACCCCATCAACCATCTTGATGCACACCAAACTAACAACCACAAATTGCCCATAAACACCTGACCACCATCGCACTCCCTGTAACTGGTGAACCAACTCTAATGAGGAGTCATCTGAATGCCTCTTTGTCTAGAATCTACTCGTCCTTACGATCATCGTATGGCCGTTTGATCATATACACAGACAAAATATCACCATCACATCCACTCGATCTATCTGATGTAGCAGCATTGGCCTCCCTGTACGGAGCCTCAGAATCTTTTCTCTTAGATTTAGGATTTGTAAAATCCTTTTTTACATGCCCTTCCATCGCACAGTTCCAGTACTTTACTTTTCATTTGCCTTTGCCCTTGGATTTGGATCTAGAACCTGAAGAACCTGTACCTTTTTCAGAATTCCTACCCATTGTAAGCAGTGCATCAGAAGATATCCCTATGTCACCGTTAAGCTTTCTCATGGCCTTTCCTTAGAGGGCTGAGATAACGGTGTCGACACTTACAGTTTTATTCATGGTACACATTGTGTCCTTGAATACCTCATAAGACGCCGGAAGAGAATTCAGCAACATGCTTGTTCTTCATCTTTTATCACTTCCTCCATATCTAGCAATTTGCAAATCAATTTATTAAAGTTACTAATGTGAGCCTCTAGATCTCCAACCTCTACCATTTTAAAGTTATACCACTGTCGCTTCAAGTGTAGGTGATTTTCAGAGGATTTTTTTGCATAAACATCTTCTAACTTCGTCCATAACTTAGCCGCAGTTTGCTTCCTCATAACATTGTAGAGAATCTCATTCGTGAGACACAAACGGATCGATGATAAAATTTTCTTATCAAGAGTTTTCCATTCATCATCAATCATAGTAGACTTTCGCTCATTAAGAGTACTATCTTCACTTTGCTTGATTAAGGAACTGATCA
Source organism: Magnolia sinica (assembly GCF_029962835.1). Taxonomy (NCBI): domain Eukaryota; kingdom Viridiplantae; phylum Streptophyta; class Magnoliopsida; order Magnoliales; family Magnoliaceae; genus Magnolia; species Magnolia sinica. Next base: position 67,708,124 of record NC_080588.1, read on the forward strand.
TCTTGATCTTCCATAAATTAAAATTATTTTTCCTTGAGTACTTCTCAATATCATACCTGATGCTTGTCATTATTACTAATCCCGCAAGTTCAGATTTGTGCCCCAACAATTGCTCTAATACCACTTGTTGGGGATTCGTGCTGCGTAATCACACAGATGTAGATCTAGGATAGCAATCCAATGGCACCAAGCACACACAAGAGAACATAAAGATTTAACGTGGAAAACCCTTGTGGGAAAAAATCACTGCACAAAGTGATAAAAATTCACTATGAAAGCATAAATTACAAAAGGAGAGGACTTACCCGATTCAAACAACCTCGAATCCCACCCTTGCTACCCCCTTTAGAAATCCTAAAACCCTTTTAGGAACCCTTAGAACGCCTTTAGAAAGTCTTAGCATCCCCTAAAATAGCCCTAGAGACCCTTATTTATAGTTTAGGAAGTTCTCATTCCACACCTCTGCGAAAGCGCCTCAAATTTATGCAGTATACAACAGAATCCGCGCACTATCTGCGTAACCCTCGACTGGTCGAAGGAGGGCCTTGACTGGTCGAGCAGACCCTCGACCAATCGAGCAAACCCCTCGACTGGTTGAGCAGCACGAAATAGCAAAACGCATAGACACTGGACTTCAAGTCAAGCGGGTCTCGACCGGTTGAGTGGACTCTTGACTAGTCGAGCAAGGCCCTCAACCGGTCGAGCAGCATGGTTGCATACAAATTTAAGACATCTGTTTACAACATGCATGTGGTGATGCTTCCATGGCTCACTCCTCCTAGAAACATCCAAAGGCTCCCCAAGATCCCACCACATCTAACGACTCTAAACAATCTAGTCGAGCTTCCTTTGCCCGCCGTTGATGGCCTACCTGAAGGCGCTGAAGCCACCATCGATATCCTACATGGAAGCGACGAGTACTTGAAGAAGGCGTACGATCTCTCATACCCAACCTTTGAGCAGTTCATTTCCACGCAATCACCTGATTGGATCATCCACGACCTCTTCCCCAGCTGGACGTCCAGGATCTCACGTGAGTTCGGCGTTCCACACGGGCTATTCTCTGCGTTCTCTGCGGCTATTGTGGCATTCATAGGACCGTTGGAATCCATGATCAGAGATGACCTAAGAAAACTATGGCCATCACCAGAGAGTTTGGCATCTCAACCTAAGTAGTTTGAGTTCGATTCATCTATCGCCTTCCGACCTCATGAGACTGATGGCGTCTATCGTTCGTTCTTCAACCCGAATGCTTCGGGGCTGTCGGATTTGGATCATGTGCTGCTAGCGTTGCAAGGATGCTCGACTATAGCCATTCGGACTTGTACTGAGTTTGAAGGAGAGTATTTGAGCTTACTACAGAAGTTGTACAAGATACTGGTCATTCCGGTCGGATTACTTCCACCGACGCCACCAGATAAGAGAGAAACCACCGACCCTAAGTGGGCCACCACACTCAAATGGCTAGATGATCGGCCCACCAGATCAGTGGTGTATGTTTGCTTTGGGAGTGATTGTAAATTGAGCAGTGATCAAGTTTACGAAATTGGACATAGACTTGAACTGTCTAACTTGCTATTTCTATGGGCACTCAGGGGGACAATTTCGTCAACTGACGACGTTGATACCCTACCATCGGGATTCGAGAGCCGGATCGGCAGTCGTGGGGTCGTACATATGGGTTGGGCCCCTCAGTTGGAGATACTGGCCCACCTTCCATTGGTGGATATTTTTTTCATGCTGGGTGGGGGTCTATCATCGAGACCGTCCAGTATGGGCATGCCATGGTCGTCTTGCCTCTGGCGAACATCCAGCCGTTGGATGCGAGGCATATGGTGGATAAGGGTCTGGCCATTCAAGTTGAGATAAACAAGGACGGGTCATTCCACAGGGATGCAATCTCCCGATCTCTGAGGCAGGCTATGGTCGAAGAAGAAGGAGAAAGCATTAGGCTCAAATAAATGGAAATGAGTGCTGTTTTCGGCGATCAGAAGCTCCACCAAAGCTACGTGAACGGATTTATCAGTTTCTTGAAAAGCTCTTAAATCTAAGTAGGAAACAACTGATCTGAAATAATATGCAAGATGTTGTCATTAGTATACCCTTAAAAAAGAATTCATGCAAAAATAGAAAACGTACTTCTCCTCTGTCTATGGAAAAAACATGAAGCTGTATGGATCCCACAGTATGTGGACCCCACCATAATGTGTTTCTGAATTTCGCACTGATCACTTGAATTATGAATTGTCTTGATTTTTGGGTCCCATTACTAAATTTTTATATTCCATCTAATGGTTCAAGTGAATTTCACGTAATTATTATGGTGGGGCTATGTAGAATATCAACGGTGGATGTCTTTCTTCCAACTGTTTCCTTTGGTGTGGCCCATCTGAATCACTGGTCAGCATGGCCCAACGTGGGATTATACCTTGCAGTGGATTCACATACACATCAGGGCGAGCCCCTGCCAAAAATCGGGGTAGCGTCCCTCTTGGACTCGAATTTTGTAGCATGTGATAGCACCTGACTCAGTACTGTGGTGTCGGAAAAGATTTGTGATCTTCACTGATGTATGTGTTTCATCGACTGTGATATGTTTTATCCATGCTATTCATCCAATTTTTTAGATTATTTTAGGGCATGAGTTCAAAAATGAGGCGGATCATAGCCTTAGGTACACCACACCGTAAGAAACAATAGTGATTGAACAACCACCAATAAAAACATCTGGAGGGCCACAAATCAAGCTGATATTTGTTTTTTTTTTTTCCTTTCATCCATGTTCTTGTGACCTAGCCAATAGGTAGGATGGCAATAAACCTCATAGTGGGTCCTAGCAAGTTTTTAATGTTGGCTTACTGTTTATTATGGAGTGGTACACCGCAGATTTGATCTACCTCATTTTTGGGCTTATTGACGCACGATGAACGTGGTGATATCGATCACCATCTTCCTCAAGGATAACTACTCCGAATCCACGAAGCTTCTCTAGACTCCTCATGGAGATTTCTCGATTGCATGAGAAAAAAGTAAGAAAAATAGAAATAAATTCTATAAATTTCATAATTTGATTAATTAATTTTCTAATGTGTCTCCTTATACCATTAATAAAGAAAAAAAAATTCAAAATTTGTAATTATCAAAAATAGCAAAATTCTAACTCTAATAAAAATCTTAATAAATTCTAAGAAAATTCTTCTAAAGCCTAATTTCTAAAAATAAAAATTCCAAATAAACTTTTACTAAAAGAGTCCTAGTATAATTACAAGTTATTTCTAAAAAGGAAGAAAATCGAAAAGTCTAAAATAGAAAAATATTAAAAATTCGAAATTACTAACAATAGTAAAATTTTCCTAAAAATTCGTTTTTGAGCTAAAAGTGAGTGTTTTTTGATGAAATGGACAGATGTGACCCATTATTATAGGTCGGTTCATCTTGGATGACCCATTTCAGTAAAGATTGATGGGTTGTGCGTCCCGTAACGATACCCAGATCAAAAGTTACAATCAATTTACGGTCCACCTTCTTTTAACCCAACCATGCTAGGAACGTATCTATGACACGTTCTACATTGGACTCCTTCACTTGAAAAAAAACTCATCCTCGAGTTACTCAAGGGACTTGGCTCCTGATTCTAAGATAACTTCTGACGCCGATGTTTATTAGTCATTTTCTTGCACTTGGCATTAGGCTCTTGAGATGACATAATACATGTACTCATGCTTTCCTTAATTTGATTAGCATCGATCAGTTCCTTAACTTCTACCTTTAAGATCTTGCATTCTTTATAATAATGTGGACAATTAGGCAGACTTACCCTTGGTACGAGATCAATGTAGTTTTGTATATCTTGTATGGGAGGCAATTTATTAGGGAGTTCATCGAGTACAACCGCCTTGAACTCTTGCAACACCGGTTCCAAATACTCTGGGATGTTCACAGGCTCTACATATTTTTTCTTTTCAAATAATGCATATTTTCTCAGATTGTATAACAAAAGCCTGTTCAATTATGAAAGAATGTCCCTCCACTTTAGAAGTCTTGGGTTGGTTCTCCGTTCCCACATGGGCCATATGTTTGCTACGGATGAATCCTGTGGCTTGTTGCAACTCCGTTTCGATGCAGTCATCCCTCGCCAACAAATAATGAGATTTCTCTACACATCCCCTTACTGATTGGTTATCCTGCCAATAATTTTGGTTTTATTGGAGTGATACATGATCATAGTTGTTAGGGAGGAATTGCATGCACAATAACTTCTTCATCTACAACCACGTGCGGATTGACGCATTTATCTGTCTCGTCCGCTCGAGTTGAAGTTGTTCCCACAAAGCTGAAGCTCTGCCCGTCAACTTGTAGGGCACGAGTTTAACTTTCTTTTCTTCCATGATGTCCATGTGGTCGAAGAAACATTCAACTTTAAATAGCCAATTAAGGAAATCCTTGAAGTAGAGTTGACCATTGAAACTATGAAGATCGACTTTCATCTTGAATTCTTGATCCGTTTGATCTATCTGATCAATGCCTCGTATAGGATGTTGTGGAATCATGTCGTTAGATCTCACCTTCTTAGGAGTGATCCTGTGGTTCACTGCTAGCATCGCCCTACGATCAATGCGATTATGAATTCCAACAATTGATGGTGGCGAATTACCACCATGAACACGGAGCTGCCCTACGGCATCCGTTATGTGATCCGCCATGCGATCAATGAAAGCCTACAGCCCTTACATGACTTGCTGATTCTCTCGGTGCACCGCTTCGAAAGATGTCACCGTTAAAGGTAAATTTCCTGGAGCACTGTCCATGGGATTATTGCCTGACCCGTTGTTAGAAACCATAGATCCAAGAAAAAGCCTTGCTCTAATACCAAACCGACGCAGGGATGAACGTAATGAGGTTGATCACCGTCTTCCTCAAAGATAACTACTCTGAATCCATGGAGCTTCTCCGGACTCCTCACAGAGACTTTTTGAATCCACGAGGGAAAAGCAAGAAAAATATAAATAAATTCTATAAAATTCCAAATTTGATTAATTGATTCTCTAATGTGTCTCCTTACACCATTTATAAAGAAAAAAATAAACCAAATTTCGTAATTACCAAAAATAACAAAATTTTAACTCTAATAAAAATCCTAATTATAATAAAACTCTTTTAAAGCCTAATTTCTAAAAATTAAAATTTCAAATAAACTTTCGTTAGAAGAGTCCTAGCATAATTACAAGTTATTTTTTAAAAGGAAGAAAATCTAAAAATCTAAAATAGAAAAATATTAAAAATTCAAAATTACTAAAAATAGTAAAATTTTCTTAAAAATTCGTTTTTGAGCTAAAAGCGTGCCTTTTCTAATAAAACAGACAGATGTGACCCATTATTGTGGATCGGTTCACCTTGGATGTCCCATTTCAGTAAAGATTGATGGGTTGTGCGCCTCGTAACAATACCCGGATCAAAAGTTATGGTCAATTAACAGTCTGCATTCTTTTGGCCCAACCATGATAGGAACGTATCCGAGACATGTTCCACATCACTTATGCCTTGAAATGACCTAAAAAAAATGGATGAGCAGATAAAACATATACATCATGGTGAGTCTCGCAAATCTTTCTAGCATCACACAATGCTAATGTTGGTGCAAAATTAGGCCGCCCTACGATGCATGTGTTACACGAAAAGAAACAATGGAAAGATACGTTCACCGTTGCTTTTTTACCGGGTGATCATGATGATTATGTGAAATACATTCAGATCATTATATGAAATTAAAAAAAAAAAAAAAAAAAGTCAAGGAGGCCAAAAACTAGGACAATTTGAGATTCAGGTGAGCTACATCGAGGGAAATAGTTTGGAGGGTAGGCATTGCCTTGTACACCTTTTTCCAATCTGTGGTCCACCTAATTCGATGGGTATGGCTTTTGAGCCCTATGCCTAAAATTAGGTCACAGGGGTTGGTGTAAAATTTAGAAACACATCACGGTGAGGCACTGTAAAAGGCAAAGTAGGCTTTTCACCGTGGTAAATATCCAAACATCAAAGCATCTTCTCATAATTTCATATATGTTCTGAGAACATAGTATATAGAATATATTCAGAGGAATGTTCATATAAAAATTCCTTTAGAATAAAAGTAAAATTATTTGGCACAGATGCCCAGATACGAACCCACTACCTCAACATGAGAGCTGCCTACTACTGTCAATGCAATTGGCATTTCGGAACGGGGATTTCCTGCAAATCCTTTCGCATTAAGTTCCGGCGCTGGAAACCTAGGTGGGGCTTACTGTGATGTTTGTGAGACATCCATCCCGTTCATCCATTTTTTATTATCTAATTTTAGGACTTGAGATAAAAAATGAGCATGATCCAAGACTCAAGTGGGCCGCACTGAAGGAAAAGGTGGGTATAGAAATTCCTACCGTTGAAACCTAACTGGGGTCTACAGTGATGTTTACATGCCATCCATACCATTCATAACGTCATTCATACTGGGATGAACTGACAACACAAATATTACATGGTTCAAAACTTCTGTGGCCATACGAATATTTTGACTGTGGACGTTCAATCCTCACATTTTCGGCCCACTAAATTATTGGATCCGGCTCATTTTTGTCTAAAAGTCCTAAAATGAGCTCACAAAATGGATAGATGGGGTTGATTTCTCACAAACATTACAGTGGGCCCCACCTAGGTTCCTAGCAAAGGAACTTCCTGTGAAAGCCTTTCAGGAAATCCGCGTCCGGCATTTTGCAGCATATATGCTAAGTTCTATAACTGAGAAGGTATAAGGCCAACTGGTTGGACCACAGTTACCGTCTAACCAGCTGAGTCTCTCGTTGGGTGGACTGCACCAGGGAAAATGGCCGATAGTAACTGATATAATTAAGAAATATATATAGGTATATCCTATTTAATGAATGGATTGGCCCAATTATGCGCAGATGGTATCCTAGTGGTGGGTCCCACTTTTTGGACGGGTCAAACATATACACACATGACAGGTGGAAATCGATTCACTACTTGGGTCAATCAAGAGGCATGGTTTTAATACTCGAAAGAACGAGTCTCATACAACTCGTCCAAGTCGACTTGAATTTAGTTTGATGACTCTCGTCCAAGTCGACTTGAATTTAGTTTGATACCATGACTCGCCCTCCTGTGTCACCCCCGACTCAGGTGAGTTGAGTCGAGTCAAGCCAATTCAGCCCCAACTCCAATGAGTTGCAGCTCGACTCAGGACTGGGTAAGTCCATCGGGTCATCTAACCATGTCTATTACGCTTGGTATGCAGGCACTCTAACCGAACAATCCTAGCCTCTAATCCCTAGACTTGTGGAAAAGGGCTGTTGGAATTTTTTTATTTTTGACTATCCATTAAATGTCCACCAATCCGATAGCTAGATAATCAAATGAGTGTAATTTTTATTTTATAATATATCCAAGTTGGAACACTTTAAATTGAAATGCTTGTATTCTAAGTATGATATATATATATATATATATATATATATATATAGAGAGAGAGAGAGAGAGAGAGAGAGAGAGAGAGAGAGAGAGAGAGAGAGAGAGAGAGAGAGAGTTTTCGCAGGGAAGGAAAGCCTTTAACGTGAAGTTCTTGCACCGAAAACCTGGGTGGGGCCCACCATAATGTTTGTGAGAAATCCAACCCATCCATCTATTTTGTGAGATCATTTTAGGACATAGGTCCAAAAATGAGCCAGATCTAATACTCAAGTGGGCCAAAAGTATGAGGATTGAACTTCTACAATTGAAATATTCGTGGGGCCACAGAAGAATTAGGCTAATACTTGTGTTCTCAGTTCATCCCAGTAGGAATGACGTTATGAACGGTATGAATGGCATGTAAACATCATTGTCGACACTGGGAGGTTTCAACATGAGGAATTTCCCTACCCTCCTTTTCATTTAGTGCGGCCCACTTAAGTATTGTATCATACTTAGGGCTGTACATGAACCGAGTTAGCTCGGTTAGCTCTCTCGACTCGACTCGAAAAGCTCAATTCGAAACTAAGTTAGAGCCGATTTTTTGAGCTGAACTGAGTTCAAGCTTGCCCGAGCATGACTCGACTCGAATCGAACCCCGACTCGAATCGAACTAGTTTGGTGGCTCAGTTACTTTGATATTGATGTTGGTCACCAAGTGTTTGATGAAATGACTCGACAAAGTGTCGGCTGGAGGCAAGGAAGGTATGTGTATGAAAAAAATACCCCTTTTTCTTGATTTTGATGTTGCCTACAAGGCGTTTGATGTAATACCGGTAAAATACCTGCTGCTGTTTTACATAGATGTAGGCGTTTGATGTAATATTGGTAAAATAGCTGCTGCTGTTTTACATACAATAAGAAATTGAAAGTGCACTCCACGTGTCTATGAAAATGCTGCATAGGCTCGATCTTAGCTCAAGCTGGCCTGATCTGCTGACTAAACTGAGCCGAGCCGAGTTTGAGCTGGGGTCCGCTAGTAGCCGAGTCGAGTCGAGATGTGCCAAGCTCGACTCGGTTCGACTCACATACACCTCTAATCCTACTCACTTTTGGTCTTAAGTCCTAAAATGAGCTCAAAAAATGGATGAACGGTGTAGATTTTTAACAAACATCGTGGTGAGCCCCACCTAGTTTTCCAGCGCAGGAACTTCTTGCGATAAGGTTTTTGTGGAAATCTGGGTGCGTCCCTCTACTCGCCCATGATGGCTAGTGGTTTGGGGGAACGGATTGGCTACTCCCCCATGAGATCATACCATAAAATGATATGGAAGAATGGGTGGACGATGTGGATGAAACACATACATCATGGTGGGGCCCACAGAGCACCGACCACTAGCCATTGGCTAATGGCAGGGGGAGTAGCCAATCCCGTTCTGTGTAAATTGAGTAGAGATCAAGTGTATGATGGCCCCACCATCAGGGTTGGAAATTCAGCAGGCAGTGTTGTCGATTCCAGCAGAAAGTGTAGCTAGCCCTGATGGGTTTTCGGGCTCGTTCTTCACTGCCTGTTGGAGTCTTGTAGGAAAAGATCTGCTAGATGCTACCACCTTCCTATTTCAAGGTGGCCTTCTCCCTAGAGCGGTTTCGGCATCTTCGATATGTCTTGTCTCGAAAGCGGCCTTGCCTACGAAATTCTCTGACTTTAGGCCGATCAACTTATGTAACTATCTGTACAAGCTTTTCTCTAAAGTTATTGTAGCCAGGTTGGGTCAGGTCTTGCCGCTTCTCATTTTAGCTGAACAAGAGGATTTCGTGCAAGGAAGATCGATTGCGGAAAACATTGCGCTCTCCCAGGAGCTGTTTCGAGATTTAAACAGGAAAGTGTAGGGGGGTATTACTTATGCAAAAGTTGGATATGGAAAAAGACTATGATAGGTTGGATTGGTCTTTCCTTAAGCAGGTTCTCCCCAGATTCGGCTTCTGTACCTCGTGGATTGCTCTAGTTGAGAAATGTTGGGCGAATTCTTAGTTCTTGGTGCTAGTCAATGGGGAGATATTAGGTTTATTCAAGTCCTCAAGAGGGCTGCGGCAGGGGGACCCAATCTCACCAAGTCTGTTTATAATTGCGACGGAAGTTCTTAGTAAAAGGTCTTAAATCTCTGTGCATCCAGGGTCGTTGGCAGCCGTACAAGCTTAGGACTGGCTATCCAATCATCTCCCATTTACTCTACGCGGATGACACCCTTTTATTCCTCAACGGGGTCTCGCGTCCTTGAGGGCATTGAAGATGTTCCTTGATGATTATCAGCAAGGCTCGGGGCAAAAAGTGAACCTTCGGATGAGCGCTTTCCTTCACTCTCCTAAGCTTGCCGAATCTAGGGTGAGAGCAATTGAGTCGATTCTTGGGATTGCTAGGGTGTTAGGGGTGTTCACGTATCTGGGCGTCCCTTTGGCTATGGGCAGGCCGAAGGTAGCATTATTCCGGCTGCTGCTAGACCAGGTGGAAGGGTGTATCAGGGGTTGGCAATCCAGGTGTCTATCGTAGGCAGGGAGGGCAGTCTTGATTCGTCATGTATTGAGCAGCATTCCGATCCACTCCTTGGCAGCAGCCCATATCTCGGCCAAAGTTCTGTAGGACCTAGAGAAGAAATTTGTGGCGTTTTTCTGGAGCTGGAATGAAGGGAAAATAAAATGCCACTGGAGAAACTAGAAGTCTATTGCGGCCCCAAAGGAGGAGGGGGGACAGAAGCTTAAAGATTCTATGTCTACCTTTCGGTTGAAGATGGCCTGGGATATCAGATTTTCGTTGGCGAATAGCCTCTGGAGCTCATTTATGTCTGTTAAATATAACAGCGACTTATCTTTGTTTGACCTGCACAGTCCAGTGAGTTTTAGCTCCCCTTTGTAGAAGAGAATTTATACCTTTATCCTGATAGCGGAGTCTTTCATTCAGTGGTATTTGGGAGACGGTAAATGCAGATTCTGGTTAGACAATTAGTCAGGACTTCGTCCGCTCCATCGTTTATCTTCAGCCCCTGTGCCACCCAATCTTCTTCAGCTGTATACGGATTAGGTGCTAGGTAAGAATGACCCACTCCATCCTTCGACAACCTTTAATTTCTTACCTCAACGGGTTATCAATTTCATTTTTCAGTAGGGATTCTGCTTCTGAGAGGGAATGAACTCTCCTATTTGGCCTTTCTCGGCGTCTGGTATGTTTTCCATCACTTCGGCCTGGGAGAAATGTCGTTCGCCCATGCCTAATAGAAGTTGGGCGTGTGGGGTGTGGCATGACAAACTCCCGCCGAGAATCTCACTGTTTACCTGGAGGGTGATTATGAAAGCGACCACAATGGATGAGGCTGTCCAATCCCGAGGCGTCAGTATGGCGTCCAAATGTGTGTGTTGTGTCTGCAATTTTCAGCAGAGCCACTCGACTGAGTCCATGCCTCATCTATTTCTGAACAGTTAGCTTGCAATGGCTACGTGGCCCTACTTCGGCCGGATGTTTGGCGTCCACGTTCTGGAGACGGTGTCAGTTGAGGCCAGACTTGCTTAGTGGTGGGCTGCTGCTGCTTCAGGTTCGTCGAGATCAGCGGTGCATAAGCTGGCCTTGTGCATTATCTTATGGAGCATCTGGAAATGCAAGAACGTAGCGGTCTTTGAGGGCATTTCCCCGTCGGTTGCTAGTGTTATCGCTAGAGGCAAATGGTGGCTATCCATTATCAGTGGTGACAAGGGGGAGGAAGATTCAGCGGGCTTCCATGGCATCCCGGTTCCGTCTGTTCACTCAGCGACAAGCGCAAGTAACAGCCACTCATGGCCACAATCCCCTCCCCATGGTGGTGAGATGGGACAGACCGCAGCCAGGGTGGGTGAAAATCAATGTGGACAGCTCGTCACTTGGCAACCCAGGCAACTCCGGTGGGGGTGGCATTTGTAGAGATGACAAGGGAGAGTTTCGGTTCGCGTTCTCCATAGGCTATGGCATGGGGTCAAATGTTAACGCGAAGCTGAGAGCCATCATTGATGGTATGGAGCTGCGTATAGGCAGAGGCTTTCAGAATGTGATTGTGGAATCGGATTCCCAACTGGTGGTCAAGTTTCTCTCTGGTTCCACTAACCCCAGCTGGAAATGGGGGTACTGGATCCAGAGGATCAATTGCATTAGATGGAGTGGAAATTTTAAGTTCCTGCATACTTTTAGAGAAGGTAACTTCATGGCTGACCAGATGGCACGAGCAGGGAGTGTGGAGCAAGGATGTGCGTTGGTTCTGCGTCAGGCTAGCCTTCCGGCCAAGGTTAGAGGTCTTTTATTTATAGACAAAGTGGGGCTTGGTTCTATTAGGGAAGGTTCTAGAGTCAACAGGGGTCGTGGCTAAGTTTTTTAGTTTTTGGTTCTTCCTTTGAGTGGCCTGTTTGGGCTTCTTTCTCTCCAGTTTGTATAGAGCTATGCATAGTTTCCTGGTTTTTACGATAGCCTCCCCCTGGGTTCTTTTTTCTCCTGGGGGATCCCCAAATGTAATTGGCCTTTTTTTTTAAAAAAAATTTATAATAATTTATGGAAAGCTCTTTCATTAAAAAAATAAAAATAAAAATCTGCCATTTCTATGGGCCCTCTGGAGTCCCATATGGGCATCTGATGACATCAATATCCTACAACCAGGATTCGAGAGCTGAATATTGCTGACCAAGGCATCATCTATATGGGATGGGCCCACTAGTTGGAAATATTGGCCCACATAGCCATTGGTGGATCTTTGTTTCACTCTGAGTGAGGGTCTATTATCGAGACCCTCCATCATGGTCATGCGCTTGTCATCTTGCCGCTTGAGAACATCTAGGCATTGGATGCAAGGATGTTGGTAGACAAGGGTCTCGCCATACTGGTTGAGATAAACAACAATGGTTCTTTTCACAGGGATGTGATCACCCACTCACTGAGGTGAGCCATGGTCGAAGAAGAAGATGAAAGCTTTAGGCTCAGATCGATAGAAATGAAGGCCATTTTCAGTGATGAGAAACTCCATGACAACTACGTGAATGAATTTATCAACTTCAATTGAAAAGAGCAAGACAAGCTCCAAGACAAAGCGAGCAACGGATCCAAAACAATGCAATATTCTGTTGTAAGCATTCCATATTGGATAGTGAGGAACCAAAATAAGGAAATGGAATGTCAAGATGGAATCATGAAAAACAAAAGAAAATACGCATATAAAGAAAATGTTAAAAGTTCAATGGTTAGACAATAAAAGTTATTTTTCATAAATAGGCATTTATATTATCTTTCACAGGAATCCACATTTTATCTACTATCACACTTTGGAAAAAAGTATCAAAGTCTCTCATAATCCATATGGTATGGTCTGTCAGGGCTAGTCTGGAATGTAAGTCATTTTACTTAAGTTACATATACTTCGAATAGCTTAATTATCTTGGTTTCTACTTATCCAACTGATAAAAATATTTAGTAAATGACATATTTTTAAGTAGAAAGTGGATTTTTTTTTCCAATATTAAATAAATAAATTTTAAATATATTCAATTAATCTCTCTCCTCTTTCTCTCTCTTTCATTTTTTTATTATTTAAAATTAAATTTTCTTCCAATTTGTAAGTATATATTAGTGTTCCTGCATCCCAATTATAAGATTTTGGGACTGATATTATGATTATAACATACCTGATTACTTCTAATAAATTATGATTTTTATGCTCAGCAAGGCCGTTTTGTTGAGGGGTATAGATAGATGATGTTCGTGATTCAATTTTTTATCTAATAAAAAATACACGGAGTCTTTACATAGGTGTTCTTGGGCATTTTAAGAGTGAAAAAACTTTCAAGTTGACCAATTTGTGTCTTAACATATCTGAGAAAGGTTTTTACTACAGATGAGACTTTCATTCTACTTTTCATAAGGTATAGCCATGTAAATTTTAAATACTCATCAACAAAAGTAATAAAATACATATAACCAAATATAAAGGTAACTAGGGCAGGACCCCACATATCGGAGTAAATCAAGTCAAAAGGCAATGATGATTTATTCTTATTGTATGGATAAGTGATAATATATTTCAGAAAATATATATGACACTATGAGGGAAAGGGGGTGAAATACAATTACACAGGGCCAGATTTAGTTGGCCATGCACATTTGAAGATCGCAAGGGGTGCCACATGAGAAGGAATCATCTGAAAATGGAAGTACACCCATATACAAAGGTATATTATGTAGCTGGCCCCATCTAAAAAAAGAAACATATCAAGACAAGGCCGTTAACTTATCGGACGCTGATCCTAAAAGCCCATGAACCATATGCAAGGCCATCGCCTCTCTCGATCTATAAAAGCAGTATAAAATGAAGAGCTCCGGGCTCTCGGCAATCCAAATCAAATGACTCTTTTTAGCTCAAAGCTGCCCTTCAATCTTTTATCCCCGATGGACACTCATCTTAGCTTAGCCTAATTTTAGCCTCTCCACTTCTGCCCAGCACCATTACGCAATAAGTCTTGATTGATTAGCATAGTTTAGTTTTGTTTCCACTTCCAACATATTATCGTAGCAAGTTGGTTAAATTTAGGTAAATATCTATGATCCCGTCGTTGAACCCCTCTAAATCCCCAAGTCCTCAGTGATTTCTTGGTCACATCTTGCTGACTAAAACTATGACAATCTCAATTTTTCCATGACCATCTCGTGAATTGCCCAGGTCCGAAAGATTGTCTGATCCACGTTGATCTTGTTCGCTATAACTACCATTGATAACTTCTTCATCTTCTTCTTCTTTTTCTTTTTGCTTTATTCATGCACCTTTATATGTTAATTATACTGCAACTTCATTCATATTAAGAAAATTGGCATTTAGCCTTTAAATTCTTGCATTTACTTTCCTACTTTTTTTTTTTTTTAGACAAATACTGTAATAAAAAGTCATTGCATTAAGGAAAAAAGAATCCATCCGAAGTACTAACCCTCCCATTCATAAATCGCTTGATCTCCTTGTCAATCAGTGGTTGAGTAGTTCAACCAATCTTCACGGATTTGTCCTTAGTCTGTCTATTTTGACGCTTGGGGTCACAGGACATTCGGTTCAATTAGAGTAAGTACAACTCTTACACCCCAGTATATACGTACTCACATACACTTAAACGAGATTGGGCCATTTGTTGCACGTGTAGCCATATGTCTAAATTGAGTAATAACAACAAGGTCCGTTTGGGATGTCCGTCATTCATCATTATGGGCTAACCTTGGACATGAATTGTTCATTATGTGAGCCCACCTTCATGTGGGTCATCCATCATGTGAGGTCTACTTTGTTGTTAACATATGTCTTAAATCTGCAAGGAATTCATAGTCGAAGGTTACGTAGACAACACATGGACTGCATAAATTTGAGGCGGTTTCCGGACTATTCTAAAGTTGGAGCGAAAGGGGAGTTTCCTAAACTATAAATAGGAGTTCCTAGGGCTATTCTAAAGGATGTTAAAGCTTTCTAAAGGTATTCCAAGGGTTCCTAGAAGGGTTCTAGGGTTTACAAAGGGTGTAGCAAGGGTGAGATTCGAGGTTGTTTGAATCGGGTAAGTCCTTTCACTTTGTAGTTTCTATTTCATAGTGGATCTTTGTCGCTTTGTGCTGTGGTTTTTTCCTGCAAGGGTTCTCTACGTTAAATCTCTGTATTCTCTTGTGATTGCTTGACGCCATTAGATTGCTATCCTAGATCCATATCTGTGTGATTCTGCAAGTCAAAACCCCAACAAGTGGTATCAAAGCTATTGTTGGGGCATAGATCTGAATCTGCAGGATTAACAACAATGGGAAACACGGAGTTTGATATTGAGAAGTATTCAGGAAAAAATAATTTTGAGTTATGGGAGATTAAGATGATTAGTCTATTAACCAAGCAAGGCGAAGTTAAGGCTCTTGAGGAGTGGAAACTGACTATGAAAGATGAAAAATGAGAGACTCTTGATAGTAATACTTTAGCCTCCATCCATTTATGTCTCACAGATGAGGTTCTCTGCAATGTCATGAGAGAGAAAATTGCTGCTAAGTTGTGAGTGAAGTTAGAGGATGTTTATGCGAAAAAATCTTCTGAAAATTGCCTACACTTGAAGTCACAGTAGTATACCTTCAAGATGGCAGAGGGTGGAGATCTGGAGGCTCGCACAAGCAACTTTAATAAATTGGTTTGCAAATTACTGCATATGGAGGAAGTGATCAAGGATGAAGAACAAGCATGTATGTTGTTGAATTCTCTTCCGGTATCATATGAGTCATTCAAGGACACGAAATGTACAATAAATAAAACCCTGAGTGCCGACACCGTTATCTCAGCTCTTCAAGGGAAAGCCATGAGAAAGTGTAACAGTGACATGATGACATCTTCGGATGCACTGATTACGAGAGACAAGAATTTTGAGAAAGGTACAGAATCTTCAGGGTCAAGATCTAGGTCCATGGGCAAAGGCAAAGGTAAGTTAAAATACTGAAATTGTGGGATGGGAGGACATGTGAAGAAGGATTGTACAAATCCTAAATTTAAGAGAGAAGACTCTGAGGCTTCATATAGGGAGGTCGACGCTGTCAAGTCGGATGGATAGAGCAGATGTGATAGTGATGTTTGGTTTATGTCTACGATCAGACACTTTTACGATGATCATAAGGTCGAGTGGATTCTAGACATAGGAGCATCTTTTCACATGACTCCTCATCGGAGTTGATTCACCAGTTACAGAGAGGGCGATGGTGGACATGTATTTATGGACAATGACAGTGCTTGTAATATTGTGGCTGTTGGTATGGTGCATATCAAGATGTTTGATGGGACAAAGCGTACCCTGACTAGGGTGAGGTACGTTCCTGACATGAAGAAGAGTCTGATTTCTCTCGGTGCACTCGAGGCTATAGGCCGCAGGTTCACGGGTATTGATGGTGTCCTTAAGGTATCTAAGGGGGCACGAGTAATCATAAATACATAATGACTCGGTAACATGTATAGGTTGATCAAGAACACTTCAAAAGGTGGAGCTGCAGTAGCTATAGCGGATTCCACCTCTGCACATGTGTGGCATGTTGGGCATGACCACACGAGCGGGCAGGGCAAGAAGGATGTGACACGAGGACAGAGATACAGAGTAGGTGAAGCAGCCACCTGTGAGAAGAATCATACAACATAATCGCAGGATATCGGCGAGGTACATGAACGACTCAAATATCGCATATGCTCTCGTTACAGGTGAATGGGATCCATCTACTATTCAAATGACTCTAAGTGAGCCAGGTGCTGAGAAGTGGA
This sequence comes from Magnolia sinica, assembly GCF_029962835.1. Classification (NCBI taxonomy): domain Eukaryota; kingdom Viridiplantae; phylum Streptophyta; class Magnoliopsida; order Magnoliales; family Magnoliaceae; genus Magnolia; species Magnolia sinica. The sequence continues at coordinate 67,724,878 of NC_080588.1, forward strand.
AGGTAATTATGGGTGATGTGATGGACTCGTTATACCAGACTGACACATGGAGCTGGTGGAGCTTCTAGTGGGCTGAAAAGTGGTTAGATGCAGCTGGATCTTCTAAGGGATACAACATAGATACAGAGCGAAGTTGGTAGCGAATGATTATGCTCAGAGAGGAGATCAACTTCTCAGAGATATTCGCGCCGACGGTATAAAAAGTGTCTATTAGATTCGTATTGGTGCTGGTTGCCAATGCGATCTTGAGCTGGAAATGATAAATGTGGAGTTTGAACTTCTGTAGGGAAAATTGGAAGAGAAGATCTACATAAAGTAATCAGAGGGCTTTGAAGTTTAAAGGGGCTGAGAAAAAAATTTGCAGGAGGTCGTTGCATGACCTGTCACCTAGGCAATGGTATAAAATTTGATTCCTTCATGGTGAGTCAGGAATTGTATGTTGATGACATGTAGATCGATAATAATAACTTGTCTAAAATCAATGTACTAAAAACTTGGTTAAGTGAGACATTCAGGATGAAGGATCGGGGGGCTGCATAGAAGGTTGACGGCGGTGATATTCATAGAGACTAGAAGAGGAGTAGGTATTGGTAATCACAGGTAAAATACCTTGTGTAGGTATTGATTAAGGATGTGATGGACCAGGCAAAGCTGGTGCGCATTCCCTATACAGCTCAATTCAAGGCTTTCTTTAAGACATGTATCAAAACATATGAGGAAAAATAGGATATGTCTCATAAGCTTTATTCGAATGCAGTTGGTAGTGCATGTCATGGTTTGTGTTAGACCGGTGATTTCACGGGCAACCGGTGTTGTGAGCAAATACCTTGGTAACCAATATTAGGTGGCGGTGAGATGGTACAGAAGACTACATCTTAAATTTTGAGAATACAGTAACAAAGTTGGAAGAGTATGTGGATTCAGATTGCGGAGATAGTGTGGAATCCAGGAAGTCGACTTTAGGTTACTCGTTTGTACCAGTGGGTGGAGTAATTAGTTGGATGTCCATGTTATCCGACAGGTGCTTGAGGAAGGAGGCATAACACTAGACAAGATTCACACCAGCGTGAATCTGACAGACATGCTCACCAAGGTTGTTTCTAAAGAAAAGTTCAAGTTCTGTGTAACTTCTCTGGGCTTAGCGATGGCATAAAAGAGGGACGAAGTGTGCACGAGAAGCGTTAATTGCAGCTATGATACGATGCAGAGATAAGAGAAAAGATCAAGAAGCTACACGTTTGAAGATTGAAGACATGGTGGAGATCGTTATTAACATATGTTTTAAATCTGCAAAGTTCGATTAGCCCAGGGAAAGTTCAACTCGAAGTCCAGCAAGGAATTCTCGAGGTCTTCGACCAGTCGAAGGATAGGTTCGACCAGTCGAATGTTACGTAGACAGCACATGGACTTTGTAAATTTGAGGCGGTTTCTGAACTATTCTAAAGTCGGTGCGAAAAAGGGGTTTCCTAAACTATAAATAGGAGTTTCTAGGGCCATTTTAAAGGATACTAAAGCTTTCTAAAGGTATTCCAAGGGTTCCTACAAGGGTTCTAAGGTTTGTAAAGGGTGTAGCAAGGGTGAGATTCGAGGTTGTTTAAATCGGGTAAGTCCTTTCACTTTATAGTTTCTGTTTCATAGTGGATCTTTGTCGCTTTGTGCCGTGGTTTCTTCTTGCATGGGTTTTCCATATTAAATCTCTGTGTTCTCTTGTGATTGCTTGGCGCCATTGGATTGTTATCCTAAATCCATATATGTGTGATTCCACAGGCCAAAACCCCAACATACTTTTGATGTAGATTACCCATCATGGGGCTCCAGCTTCAGTGTGAATCATCTAGGCCACCTTTGATATGGGACTGTCCATCACATCATGTGGAGAGATGATTTTTGTTTAAGACAATAGTCTATTTATAAAATAATGATTTATCGAACTAATCTATTTATACAAAAATGATTTATCAAACTAACTTTTATTTTAAAAATAAAAGGGAGATTTTTCCATATGACCCCTTACCTCTTCAGCTAGGACCCAAAACCTCTCACTTTTAAACTATCTTAAAAAATCACATGTATATTTCATACATTGCATGCAGCTACTTAAACTAATGGATACTTAATAGATGGAGCCGTTAACTATAGAAAAGTGAACTTTATTATAAATAATGTTGTTTGACCCTTTTTTCTTGGTGCCAAATGATGGGACTGCTATCCCTTTTGCAAGGCAAATTGTGTCCCGGCCCTGCCTTGTAAGGAAATCCATCTAAGAAGGGGTCTAACTGGGGCTCTAAGGTCTACCGTGATGATTGGGTTTTATCCACTGTTTATCAATATTTTCAAATCATTTTAATGTATTAGGCCAAAAATGATGCAGATCCAATTCTCAAATGGACCATACCACACAAGAAGCAATGGTGATAATGATGCCCACAGGTGAAACTTTTGTAGGAACCACCTTGATGTTTAATTGACATTTAACTTGTTCATAAGGTCACATACACCTGGACGGAGGGAAATTACAAATATCAGCTGGATTCAAAATTTCTGCGGCTCCTAAGAAGATTTTAGTGGTGCGAGTTCAATCCCCACTATGTGGTTCACTTGAACCTTGGATTTGTCTCATTTATTTAGTTTATACCCTAAAATGATCTTTCAAAATTGACGAAACCCTAAAATAATCTTTCAAAATAGACGATAGCATAGATAAAACCCATACAACACGATGACCCTGCAGAACCCTGCCCCCATTTGAGCCGGTTCATTAATCGCGTAAGGACACATGAGGACAGATGGGTCCACATGAAAGTCTTTGTACGAAGATAGGTACCCTGCCCCCATTTGAGCCGGTTCATTAATCGCGTAAGGACACATGAGGACAGATGGGTCCCCATGAAAGTCTTTGTACGAAGATAGGTGGGTCCACATGAACGTTCCTCATAAGGTGGGCCACACAGTAGAAAACAAAGCACGTCTTGCATCGACCTAATTTTTTGAGACGTCCACTTTCTTAATGATCACACCATCTATGTAGTGAGATGGACTCCATACAAATACCAGTGGGCAGGCTATGTTCTGCAAGGAAATACAGGGAATTCGGCCGCAGAAAGACGAATTATATGATGCTAGGCGTGAATATTTGTACGGTATACATGGGTTTTCAAACTGGTAAGGGACGCCCATAGTTCGTTAATTCAGCCAATTGGTCTTTAGCGTCTCACCATAGATTGAGATTTCACATAAAATCTTATAAATGGTGAAATTCCAGCCACCAATATTATGATCTTTTCCAGTTGAACTTGGACAGTTTATTGTATTTCTTTTATTCAATGAATGATCACTAATTCGGGAACGGATTGGCTACTCCCCCTGCACCAATGGCTGGTGGTCGGTGCTCTGTGGGCCCTACCATGATGTATATATTTCATCCATGCCGTCCATCTATTTTAGCAGATCATTTTATGGTATGAGAGAAAAAATGAGGTATATCCCAATATCAATTGGAGCAGGTTACAGGAAACAGTGTTGAATGAGCGTAGACCATCAAAAACATTTTGGGGGCCATAAAAGTTTTGGATCAAGTTGATATTTATTTTTTCCCCTTCATCGGGGCCTGTATGACCCAATCAATATATTGGATGTCAAATAAACAGTACAGTGGGCCTTAACAGGATTTTAATGTTGGATATCCAATCACTGTTGTTTTCATGTGGTGTGGTCCACCTGAGATTTATATACCTCTCGTTTTTGGGACCAGGCCCTAAAATGATCTTTAAAAATTGATGAACAGAATGGATGAAACGGTCCCACAGAGCACCGACCATCAGCCCCGGGGCTAGTGTCAGGGGCAGTAGCCAATCCGTCTCCCCTCCCCACGGACGCGGATTTCCTGCGAAAGCCTGTCGCAGGAAGTTCCTGCGCAAGGATGTAGGGTGGGGCCCACCGTGATGTTGTGAGATAGCTACCTCGTCTATCCGTTTTTTTGATCTCATTTTAGGAATGCAACAAAAAATGAGTTGGATCCAAAACTCAAGTGGGTCACGCGAGAGGAAACCGTGGGGAAAGAAATTCTGACCGTTGAAACCTTCCCGGGCAATTCAACTTATGTTTATATGCCATCCAAACCGTTTGTAAGGTCAATCCCACTGGGATGAAGTGAAAACAAAAAAAAAAAAAAAGAATAAGAAATTCCGATACAAAAATTTTATGGCCATAAGATTATTTCAACGGTGCTCACTGAATTCCCACTGTTTCCTCTCGCGGGTGGAGTTCTCACAAACATTTCAGTGGGCTTCACCCCGCATCCTTGCGCAGGAACTTCCTGCCAAAGGCTTTCACAGGAAATCTGCGTCCTTGATGTCAGTGACAAATCCACTCTGTCCATCGGACTCCCCACCATCCGCAGTGACATGTGCCAATATGAAAAACGTGTGTGACTAATCTACCAAATAGGTGGGGCCATCGTGATGTTAGTGACAAATCCACTCCGTCCATCGGATTTTCCATCTTGTTTTAGGGCATAGGCCCAAAAATGAAGCAGATCCAAAGTTCAACTGGACACAGAACAGGAAACGGTGGGATTGACTGATCACCGTTGAAATAATTAGGGCAACCGATGGCTCATTTTTAGCTTTGGTTTTAGTTTTCGGCCTAAAAATGAACTGGAAAAACAGGTGAAAGGTAGATTTCTCACAACGTCAAGGTGGGCCCACTTACAGTCCAGGTTAGGTTGGCACCTCAACCAGCGTCAATCGATATTTGACATAAAGGTTGGCTGCACATTTAAGTCCAGAAAGTGACGGTTGCTCCACCATAAGTGGGCCCCACTGACTTTTGGGGCAAATTCTGCCGACACATTTTAAGGACATGGACTCAAAATTGAGGCTAACCCAAAGATCAAGTGGGCCAAACGAACATGAAACGGTAGGGAGGCGGGGATTGAAACGTTTGTGGGCCAAAGGTTTTTGTGAAATAGTTGGATTAAACGCTCACGATTTTAGCATATTGTAATCATCATGGAATTACTTTGAGCTTTGAATTGTGTTGATGCAAAAAATCTGATCCATCATTTTTAGAAGTTCAAGCATTTGCATAGAAAGAAAATAAAAGATATACTAGTTATGATTGATGTCAAAGTCAGGCTAAAAATTTGAGTCTAATAATATCAAGTTAGAGATTTTGCATACCTTTACAAATGTCAGCAATGTATTTATAACCTTTTATCTTTCTTATTGTGATTGATTTTCAAAAATTCTAAGCCAATATTTTGGAAGCTAATCCTATCCTAGCTCTTCTAAAGTTGGTAACTGAAGCTAATATTATTTTTCAGCTCTCGAGTAATCTATAGTCTTTAAGACTATACATCTGGCTAGTCCATTTTTAGTCATAAAAAATTATCTTATTTTTGTTTTGTACTCTATTATTATTATTATCATTTTATTAGCTTGTTAGTACAGACTGCCTTTGTTGGTATATACCGAGACCGTAGTGTTGAAACATGGTTATCTTCACCCGTTCTATCACATAAGCTCCTATCTTATAATGAGCTAGTTAACCAGAAAGGTGAATTTCTCACAAACATAAGGTGAATTCATGTATGCCAAAAAAAATTTAAACTAGCGACTGCTACAAGCAGGTAAAAATAAAATGAGATTAGTTTCATCAGTCTAACAGTAAGAACCATAAGCGAGTTATAGAAAATAATTTCTTCTCGCCAATGCAGAAAAGGCAGCAGCTCATCTGGAAATTTTTTTACTTTTTATCACGTGATATTTCTCGGGCCTATTATTTTCATGGCACGGATGTTCATGAAGCTAGCATACAGCTGGAATCAGTGGGTTTTAGCGCTGGACCTTATCAATTCTCACGTAAAATAAAATAAGAAATGGATTGTGTCCCATCCTTTCCAAAACCAAGATTAAAAATTTAAAATAAAATAAGAAGTGGATTGTGTCCCATCCTTTCCAAAACCATGTTTCCAAACGGAGGGATTGTTTAATACACCTAATGAATATGATCTCACGATATACATCCAAGCGTGCATGTTTTATAATCGTAATCTCAGCAAAATCAATCTGCACCGTCCAAAATGTTGTCTCTAATTGTGAATGTTTTATAACCAAAATTCACACTGAAATCCAAGTGAATCTGAACCATCCGTTCTCTGTTTATAAAAAGATTGTTTACCACCATTTTGCCGCAATAGTTGACTCATCCATTGTAAACTTGGCATACATTTATGTCAATCTAGACTATCAAAATCAAATGTTTGAGATTGTCGGATAGACTGTGGGCTGTCCATTGACTCTAATGGTGTGGCTCTTTTAACGATCTGGCTCTAATGATTTTTCTATATGGTGATCCTTCTGATGGGGCCTATCGGTTTCATGGTACGGATTTCCTGCAAAGCTAGAGCGTAGGCTGGAGTGAGTGGGTTGGACCACAGACCAGGGTATTTTTGGCCGTACCTTATCATCTGTCACATACAATAGCCGACACTATCCGAAAGCATGATGCCAAACGGATGACGCAGGAAGTTCCTGCGCTGGAAACTGAGGTGAAGCCTACCGTGATGTTTGTAAGGAATCCATTCTGTCCATCCGTTTTCTGAGCTCATTTTCGGATGTCAAATAAAAATTGATAAGAATTCAACACTCAAGTGGGCCGCACTACAAGAGAAGGTGGTTAGGAAAATTACTACTGTTGAAACCTTCCTGGGATCGACAGTGATGTTTACATGCCATCTATACCGTTCATAACCTCATTCCTACTGGGATTAACTGAAAACACAAATATTAACGTGATTCAAAACTTCTGTGGCCCCATGAATATTTCAATTGTGGACGTTCAATTCTCATGCCATTGGGCCACTTAAGCAATGGATCCGGTTCATTTTTTCCCTGATAACCTAAAATTAACACAAAAAATGGATGAACGGGGTGGATTTCTCATAAACATCGCAGCGGGCCTCACCTGGGTTCAATCCGCGTCCGATGATTTGTGGATGATTTGTTTAATGCGTCGAGTACTCGGACGTGGATTTCCTGCGAAAGCCTTTCGCAGGAAGTTCCTGCGCAAGAATGCTGTGTGGGGCTCACCATCATGTTTTTGGGAAATGTACTCCGTTCATCCGTTTGGTGAACTCATTTTAGGAAAATTGACCAAAAATGAAGTGGATCCAAAACTAAAGTGGGCCATACAAGAGGGAAAGAAATACCTACCGTTGAAAGCTTTCTGGGCTCCACCTTGATGTTTATATGCCATCCAAACCGTTTATAAGGTTATTAACACAAGGATGAAGTGAAAATACAAAACAATTAGCCTGAAACAAAGCTCTTATGGTCATAAGAATGCTTCAACGGTTCTAACTGAATCCCTACTGTTTCCTCTCGTGTGGCCCACTTGAGTCTTGGATCCACCTCGTTTTTTGTAGCTTGTCCTAAAATTATCTTTCAAAACGGATAAACGGAGTATATTTCCCAAAAACAATGGTGGTGGCCCCACCCAGCATCCTTGCGCAGGAACTTCCTGCGAAAGGCTTTCGCAGGAAATCCGCGTCCCGAGTACCCATAGGTGGTGAAATTCCACTGAGGCGTGAGTGGGTGGCGGTGTGTGTGCGGGTGTGTGTGTATATATATATATATATACACGGAAACGCTCACCTGCGAACAGTTCGTACGTACCACGTACCAACTTTTTTGAGAACCCATCATACGTGAGGTTGATCCAAAATCTGAACCGTTCATGTGAAGCAGCACCTCGTGAAACCCCCGATGCCCAAGATTTACTTTGATCTAAGACTTTGATGGGCCATGGAAAATGAAAATAGTTTCCTCCCTTGATTTTCGTTTCTCTTTGCTATGGCCCACCATAATTTTAGATCAGGGTGAAAATTTTTCATATGGGGTTTCATGGGATTCCGCATCACATGGACCGTTTAGATTAGACACCCATGGCACGTGTGTAAAGGATATATATATATATATATATAAAATGGTTCTATGAGTGTGTGGGGGTGTGTGCGCGTGTTATACATATATAAAACCAAGTGCTTCCTCTGTTCCCTTCCAAGTGCGTGGTGCGGAGTGTAGATAAGGTGGGGCCCACCCTTCAATTGCATTTGGTAAGCCATGCCTGATGGAATGCATGTGGTGATGCTTCCATGGCTGGCTTTTGGTCACATGATCCCATTCCTTCAACTCTCCATAGCCTTAGCCAAAGCTGGCATCCGAATCTCCTTCCTCACCACTCAAAAAAACATCCCAAGGCTACCCAAGATCCCACAACATCTAACGGCTCTGATCAATCTGGTGGAGCTTCCCTTGCCGAAGGTGGACGGCCTCCCTGAAGGCGCCGAGGCCACTGTCGATATTCTCCACGGGAGTGACGAGTACTTGAAGAAGGCCTACGATCTCTCCTACCCCGCCTTCAAGAAGTTCATTACCGAAGAATCGCCGGACTGGATAGTCCATGATCTCTTCCCCAGTTGGGTGGGCAATGTTGCAAGTGAATTCAACATCCCTCGTGTCTTCTTCTCTATTTGTTCAGCTACCGTAAATGCATTCTTTCGGCCGGTCGCAGACGGCGTAAAGAAAAAGTGGCCATCACCAGAGAGTCTGGCGTCCCCGCCTGAGTGGTTTGAATTCGAGTCGTCCGTTGCGTTTTCGCCCCATGAGACCGCTGGCGTCTACCGTGGGCTTTTCAGCCCAGATGCATCGGGCTTCTCAGGTATGGATGGTTTAGTGTTATCACTCCAAGGGTGCTCGGCATTGGCAGTTCGGAGTTGCAATGAGTTCCAAGGGGAGTACTTGGGCTTACTCAAGAAATTGCTCAAGAGACCGGTCATTCCAGTCGGATTACTTCCACCGACGCCACCAGAGAAGAGAGAAACGACCGACCCCAAGTGGGCAAAAACACTCAAATGGCTCGATGAACAACCCAACAGATCGGTGGTGTTCGTTTGCTTCGGGAGTGAGTGTAAATTTAAAAGAGATCAAGTGTTTGAGATTGCACTTGGGCTTCAACTCTCCAATTTGCCATTTCTATGGGCCCTCAGGACTCCCATATGGGCAACCAACGACATCGATACCCTTCCGCCGGGATTCAAGAGCCAGATCGGCAGTCGTGGGGTTGTCTATATGGGTTGGGCCGCTCAGTTGGAGATACTGGCCCACCCTTCTATCGGCGGATCCTTGTTTCACTCTGGGTGGGCGTCCGTCATCGAGACCGTCCAATATGGGCATGCGCTCATCGTATTGCCGCTTGCGAACGTCCAATCATTGGATGCGAGGATGTTGGTGGACAAGGGTCTGGCTATAAAAGTTGAGATAAACAACGATGGGTCCTTCGACAGGGATGCGATCGCTCGGTCGTTGAGGCTGGCCATGGTTGAAGAGGAAGGAGAAAGGTTTAGGCTTAAATCCATAGAAATGAAGGCCATTGTCAGTGATCAGACACTCCATGAACACTACATGAATGAATTTATCAACTTCCTCAAAAGCTCCAAGACATAAAGGGCAACTGATCTGAAATAAAATGTAAAGATGTGGCTGTTAGCATTCCAAACTTTTATATGATATGATTTGTATTTTCAGGGAGCTTTCCCATTGAATGTGAACTTAGTTCTGTATGATTATGGTTGCTTTAATCCAGCTGTTGATCTTACAGCCCCATCATTGGTGAATAATGGGGGGTGATGTTGGCCTTTCTTTTTTTTTTTTTTTTCTCCATCACAGTGGGTGGACATCATCCCAAAAATGAAGCAGATCTAAATCTCAGGTGATCATTCTGATGGCCGACAGTGTTGGCGGATGTCTCTGTTTTTTTTTTTTTTTTTTTTTTTAAATTTATAAAATTTAAGAGAACATTTTTATTTATTTATTTTTTTAAAAAGGGGATTAATCCCATGTATTTTTGTTAATTTTGTTAATTTGAAACAAGGATGTACATACTGGACTTGGGGTGGGTTCCACAATAACATTAGGCCTCACTTCTCATTTCGCCTAATTGGCAGATGGAAAATCGCAGAAAAAAGAAAAGAAAAGAAGACACTGGAGGCGAGGGAACTGCTTCAGGCTTCGAGATGGTGGAACATCTGAATTTTATTAAGTCAGGACCCACAACTGCCCCACATAAGCATCAATTGGAAAAACTCAGACAATTGGTTGGCCCTGCTGCATAGCTAACAGCCACATGCCTTCATGCCGCTAGCTGCAAAGCTTCCTCCCAACCCAAACTTCAACCTCAACCAAACTACCGCCAACCATCAGCCTTGCAGCACACACCCATTCAAGCATCAGTCCTGTTAGAATATTGTTATCGCCAGTCATCCACAACAATGGCATCACAGATAGACAGTACTGCAGTCCCACTGGGATAAGCCTGAAAACAGGGTCATTATAAGAGCAGTAGCAGGTTTGTATCCCGCCATTCCATAAGGCCACTTTCATTATGTTTTTCTGCAATCGTGGAAGCAGACAATGAACACGTGAAGCCATATCCAACACACCTTAGCTGCCCAATTTACCTCATGTATGATGAGCAGCCCAAACTCGTCTCATCAGGTGGGAGGTGGCTGCCAGCACTTGCGGTTGCCACCCCCAGGTAGCACAGTCTCAACCTGTATCATGTGCAGAAAACAGGGATCCATCTGCAAAAAAAAAGTCAGAGATTCTCAGCCCACTCCCTTCTTAGTTGTCTTGCTCCTAATCAGTCCCACACCAGCATTATCCAACACTAGAGAGCCTCTAATATGCTTTTTAGAAGGTCAGCTTTGTTACAATAGAGCTTGTTCGGGTACCTGTCGCTTGCAATCTTCGCCAGACCATCTGCAACCGAATTACCTTCTCGGAGGGTGTGAGAAAAGAGCAGGTTGGGCGGCCGAATCATTCTTCAGATGATACCCATATGATACCATAAACTCCAGCATCCTGTGACTCGGGGGTCAGTGGCCACTTGTACAATGATTCAGGAGTCAGTTTCAATTATGATGTCTGATAAACCCATCCCTTCGTAGTATTTCAGCCTGTCTACTATTGCTTGAGCTTCTGCAACGGTGTTAGTGACCAGGCCATAGTTATTGTGGAAGGCAAAAATAAATCACCCCAGGTGGTCTCTGCAAACTCCGCCCTCCACCTTCCCCCGGGTTGTCCCTAGCTGACCCATAGACATTTAATTTCAGCCATCCCCTATTTGGTTACATCCATTTTGCAATATTTGTCTTGCCACCTATGTCCTCTGTGTCAGCGTTTTTCCCCAAGGACTGCAAGGTGACAACATGGAGAAAGGAATTTTTGTCTGGGTCTGTTAAGAGGTTTCCTACTTCTTTTAGTCATGTTGATACTTTGTGGATCACCCGAGTCTCCTAAAGTTTCTAGTTATCGTATTTAGCCGCATTTTGGCCTAGCCAGATCTCCCAAACTATGAAAGAGGGAGCCAACCCCCGAAGGTGATGCCATCTCGAGGAGCGGTTGGTGAGATGTCTCCACTGGTTGACTCGATGCTCAATAGATTGATCATGTATAAGTGGAACATGAAATAGTTAAGCAAAGTGAGTCCAGACCTTTGTTGCAATATTTTCATTGCATAATAGGTGGTCCAAGTCCTCAACATTCTTGACTTGCGCCTGGTGCACCTGGTAAATTCTTGGATAGTCCTGGGGCTGGGCCTGGGCCTAGGTAGGATGGTGGCTGTAATGGCTGTATCCTTGTGTTGAGGGTGGCCCGGGCTATTGGTCTCAACAAGAAGAGTTGGGAGTTGTGGCGACTAGGTGGAGGTTTAGCCACTGCTGTTGGTCGTCTTCTCGATGAGGGTCGTGGAGGCTAGCGTGGAAGCGATCATCTGGAGGGTAATTTGACTCCGCATTACCATTGATTTCGGTCTACTGTTGAGGGAAGGACGTTGCGGATCTATTGTGCCATGTGGAGAATGCAGCGGAGGGAAATTTGCTCCCGGTATTCAAACCATTCACCTTTCACTTTCAAATCCCACTTTCTTTAAAAGCTCACCGCTTTCTCTTAGAGATTGAGCTATCCGAGGATGTGTATAATATACATAAACGAACTTTAACACTTGAATACCAAATGTCATACGTGACATTGTACATTTTCAAGCATCCACATGTGTCACAAGTGCTTTTCTAGCACATGCATATAACTACTTAAAAGCATTTCCCAAGAAAATCTCGTGTGTCAAGCATATGGGAACTTCCCACGAGGTCGAGCTGTGTGGGCCCACCATATGATGTGTGTCAAGCATCAACACCATTCATTTGATGGGTCCATTTTAAATTATGGGATATCCCAAAAATCAGCCGCATATGGAACTTAGGTGGTCCACACCATCTAAAATCATGTGAAAACATCCTAAAATATATAAAAGCACTTGGTGGAGTCCACCTGAAATTTGGATGCATTCAAAACTTGGTATGACCCCTCATCCATTAGGGATGCACATAATGGATGGGCTGGATTTGTGAACCACATCTCCGTGGGCCCAACAAATGATTATGAATGTTTCAATGAGAGGGTAACCCTTCTCAACTTTTGTATGTGGTATGGCCCACACAAGTAATGAATTGACTTGATTTTTAAGCCCGAGGCCCACCATGGAATGGTGCATCTGATTGATGGAGTAGATGTTGAAACGCATCATGGTGGGGCCCACACAGCTACTCCGAATATAATTAAATTAAGCAAGTGAAAATTTGAAGCGCACACACACACACACACACACACACACACACACACACACACACATATATATATATATATATATATATATATATAATAGCGAGAACAAAAATAAGTCAATTATAATTTTTATTTTTATGTATTTAAATTATTTTTATCCGATTTATACAATGGACGGTGTGGATTGGCCACACGGTCATTACATAGGTGCATAAAATTTTTTAGGAAAAGATTGAAAAACAAATTTACGGTATGATATTAGTACACTTATACACGAGTGACCCCGTAACTCAAGTATGAAGGTGCACACCCTGTATATATATAATTATAGTGTGATAGGGGCCATACATAATGAATGGTCCACATCAAGGTGACCTACATAATGGATGAAGTGGACCACACATGATGGATGACCCACAACAAAGTGTGGCCCCTCATGATGGACAATCCATATTAAGTGGACCCCACCTAATGAACAGTCCACATCTAAGGTCTCGCATGATGGACAACCCACATCCAAAGTAGCCCACCATGATAAATGATCCACATAGAAGGTGTGCCCCATACGATGGATGTTGGACATCAAAAGTGGGCCCCACATGATGGACAACCCACTTCAAAGGTGGGGCCAGCATGATGGACACAACAAATGTGGATTCATCATGGTGGATAGTGGACATTGATAAAATGGAGTTGTGTTATATTTTATATAAGAGCATTTTTTTTAAAAAAAACTTAATTTTACCAAACAAGCTTATTTAAAACAAAAGTTAGAATAAAAGGAGATTATTATTGTAGCTCTTATTTGAAAAGTCCTTATTAGATTAGACTAGAGATGTCAAATTAGCCCTTAATTTATACAAAATCAATCTACACAATCTAAATTCACGGTCTAGTCATAAATTTTTTATAACCAAAATTTACACTGAAATCCAACTGAATCCTAACCATCCACACACACTCTCTCTCTCTCTCTCTCTCTCTCTCTCTCTCTCTCTCTCTCTCTCTCTCTCTCTCTCTCTCTTCATACAAACACTGTTTACCACCATGTGTGATAATCATTGACTATCCATTCTAAACTTGGACAGTCAAAATAGGTCAGGCGTAGTTTAGGGGATGCACGGGTAACATCTTAGTAGGTAAGGCCCCGTGGGGCCCACCTCAATGCATTTGTTATAAATCCACGCTAGCTATTCATTTTGCCTGCCCATTTTAAGACATGGTATCAAAAATGAGGGCGATCCAGTTCTCATGTGAGGGTTCTTACTCATGACTTGGTGGTAGCCTCGCAAGAGTTTCAACACTAATTAAGGTCATGGGTTGAGGATGCAAAGGTGTGTGCGTGAAAAAGGAGAAATTTACAACTTTACGACCCATTTATGGCCCATATACATTTTTAAGCCCACTTCTTTTTACCTTGCGAGAATAATCCCCATGCGTACGGACGACTTGCCAAAGGTCGAAAATGCTCCTGCTTTTTCTGAAATGTGATTATTGAAAGTTGGGGGTTTCCTATAACTACGGATTATAACTGTAGCCATAACTATAGCCCCTGCTTTTTCAATATGTCCTTCGATATGTATTAAAGGTCTTTCGATATATACTTCGATATGTATCGAAGGTCTTTCGATATGATCGAAAAAGGTCTAGAACTGTCCAGCGAGTTTGCCTAAAAAATCTTGCAATTTTCGATACATATCGAATGTATTATCCTTATGGCTATGGATTATAACCATAGCCTTAACTGTAGTCTGTGGTAGTTTGTGGGAATTTTTTTTTTTTTATATATAAATTTTACATGGAGAACTTTATTCTACCTACAATTTTCTCTAATACATATTTATATAAATATCACTACTAGAAAACTGGACAAAGGCTACGGATAAAAGCCGTAGCTAAATGCTTAAGGCTACAGTTATAGTTCGTAGCACGACCATAGCGATTGATGCTATAGCCATAGGTCTTAAAGCTATGGCTACGGATTTAATCCGTAGTCATAGAAACAATAGGTACGAATAAAATCCGTAACAATACTTTGCGTAGCTCTAAAGTATATACATCTACGGATTATATCTGTAGCTAAAAGTAGAGCGAGAACCGTAGTGATGGGCTAAAATTAGGAACAACTACGGTTTCTAGATAAAGAGCTACGGTTAATAACCATAGCTACTGCCTATTTTTTTTAAAATAATTAAAGAAAATATAATAATGGCATTTCTTACCATTGTAGTACATGCCCTGATAGATCAACTCAAATAAGGTAATATAGATAAATACTTCATGGCTAAATCATTCATTCATTCAATCAAACACAATCATGCATTCATTCATTCAATCAAATACAATCATTCATTTTAATCCATTCACAAAAGTACAATGCCAACATAATAGTTATATGTCTATTTAAAGTTCTTATTGACAGCAAGATCCAATGCCTTCTCGCAGCCAAATAGCTTCTCAACAATCATAAGCAAGAACTCAATGGATGTGCCTCTACTGGTTATCAATTTGCCATCAACTAACACCCTATTCTCAACTTTGCTTTGATCCAAAAGCTTACTGCACATGGCTGAAAATTAATTTATCATACAAATAATGTAGTCATATGAAAAAGCAATGCCCCGAAACTGAAGAACTAAATTATAGAGAAAGACGACTACGAGATGACATAAAAAGAAAGACAATAGTCGGGAGCATACATTGATCTTCTCATTTATGAACAAGCAAAATCTGCAAATAAATTGAATACCTTCTTTTTTGAAGAAAATTTAACTCATTCAGCATCCTGAGAGTTCATCCCTTGCCTTAACTACACGGTCTCTGTCATTGCTGTCAACAACAAAAATGAGTCCTTGTGTGTTTTGGAAATAGTGCCTCCATAACGGTCTAATATGTTTTCAGAGAATTCACAGCACCATATCATTAGTGAAATATAGTATGAAAATGCTTCAACAGTCAAAGTAGGCATGGATTATTAAATAAAACAGACAATGGTGGTGGAGCCGTACCTTGTCCTGATCCCCGACATCCTAAACAGTGAAGCTGATATTCTTGTACTCCACCATATCAACATTAAAACCCGTATTCCAGAAACCCAATAGGAATCATGATATTACTAAAAACCCTTTTCCAGAAACATTAAAGGCAGTGGGGTCCACTCCCGTCACATAGACTGCAAATGGATGAACTTAGTAAACATGAGAAATTGTAATTTGAACCAAACATAACTTGAAAAACTCACATTTGCATCAATAATAGGTGTTTTCCAATGATGGATGGAATAGTACCAGAAAGCATATTGTTTCTTAGGAATCTATAGAGAAAAGCACAAATCAGATATATATGAGTATCTTGTTTTAAGTTTCCGAGGCATTGATGAAAAAAGGAAAAACAAAAGATCTAACAGATCAGTATTACTACATATGATGAGATCATATGGTCTTACAAGTTGGTTAAAGATGTCATATTCTCAATAAAATTCAATGACGAGCTCCCAATAGACACGTCACTGAGCCTCCTGCATGATTACACAATTAGTTAAGACTGTTTGGAGAAAAACAATTTGCAATTTTCAAGAGTTCAACTTTAAAATCAAAATGATATTCATGTAGATACATATGAGCTATTTCCTTTATTTTTAAAATCATGGTTGCACATCATCAGAGTTAAAGTGAACCAACAAGTAGCAGGGATATGATCAAATCTCCCTGGTTGCATTGCAAAAGTCCAACACAAACAATCTACAACTGAACATAGCTAGTGGGAAGAATTTCAACAAACACAATGAACGTCGGAAAAGAGTTATCAATCAGGATAACTAGCGAATTTGGATTCTTGAATTAAATAGAAGACACACCTCCAGAAAAATCGGTGTGCAAAATCTTGAAAAGTAGTGGCGGAATGTTCTTTTCCCCTGCTTGGCTTCCAAATTTTCTTCTACCTACATATATTTGGCGATGGACAATCCAATCAACATAAATTTTTTTACTCCCATCTTTTAGAAAACCAAAATTTTCATTCTCCAAATTTCTCCTGTTTCCATATCTTTGACCATATCAAAAGTGAACATTTCCTGTACTGCTTCTCTGCAGTATGTAATTTTGCTATGGTTAGAGAACATAGAACATGGTTTAATATAAATAGGGAAAGTTAAACCAATTGACAGATTGGATCGCCCGAGGAAATTTGATCAAAAGTAAATAGGGAAAGGTGTAACTCAGATCAGCCAATGAAAGATTATCTGCAGTTAATAGGAAAAGTTGTGGCTTGGATCATCCAATGAAAGATTCAACAATAAATAGGAAAAGGAGTGGTTAGGATCATCCATGGGTCAAACCTTAGCTTGTGCTTGGCCCACTTACATTTGTGGAATGGTCCAACTGCATTGTGTAGACAAGTCCATTTTGTTGAGATCCTAAGATTGACCAGAATTGTATTTTCATGATGCACTTAGAGAGTTTGAGTAAATATCTGACATTAATGTGGCAAGAAATGAGCATGAAAGAAAATGGAAATTGCGAGAATATCAAGTAAGAGAGTTGGTATAGATGATTTATCAGTGCAACCTGTCACGCCCCAAATCCAGAAATCGGATTCACAGGAATCTCAATTGCTGAATCTAGTGCCGACAGCCTCCGTAGTACCCCATTCTCGGCTCCTAGCGTCCATACGCCAGATTCCGATCCTGGGATCCTACAAGGAGGATTTTTTTTTTGTACATTTAACTCATAATAAGCATAACCACAAGATTACCCAATTCACAAAGGCAACATCATCATCACATATCCACTAATATAATCATTTGAATACAATGCTGAAAGGAAAATACATATATCGAAATCAAAGCTCCAAAAGACCACTGCACGCTCCAAGCTCAACGCTACTGCAACCTAATAACACCTGCACGCATCTATCGTGCATAAGCTTATAGAAAACTTAGAGGGTGGTGTGTGTGCACAAGGTAAGTGCCAAGTATTCAATACAATGCCATAGTCATATAATACCGAGAATACTGGTAATCCATAAATCGTATAATGTCAAAATAAGCATGAATACTGACAAGATCGTGAGTTATCAGAGTAAATAGAAATACTAACAAGATCACAAATCATAAGATAACAGAATAAGCAGAAATACTAACAAGTCCATAAGGAGTCAAATATCAGATGTCGTCTCTAAACTATATAAATGCACAAACACAGGTAACACAAAATGCCATATGCCGCGGATATAATGCAATATGCGGTGCGAATGGAATGATCATGCTGGAGTGTGAAGTCGGGATGATAGTACGTAGTATCGCAGGCTATGGGGGTCTATCACAAGGTACTTCTATCCAAACCAGTCCCATACCTAAATTTGGATAGTCAGACTCAATGTGGTAAACTCCTGATCTCAGGTTAGTCGCGCGCCCCAACCGAAATCCTAGCATTGCGAAGGCACACGTAACAAATAGTTGCGCACCACCAACCCGAGTGGATAGTGGATGAATGAATGCATGAATGAGTATGCAACTCCTGCTCACTAAATCCACATATCAGTACAGTTCATCTCTGGGATCATCACCGGGGTCTATTACACTCCAAACCAGATTGCCGCCCCATCGCGCGCAACAAGGCGAGTGGAAGAGACCTCACTATCCGCTTGCCAATATCGGGCCCAGCTCGTCGATAGCGGACCCATTCCTCGAGCTGGTCAGACTCAGCCTAGCATTGCCCCCTCCTCTCGGACAAGTAAGGCCGTACCCCTTTCCAACCGACCACGACACAGTGGGAGACGCGGCCTAACGGTATATGGCCCTCATGCTCTCATGCATCCACTCGGTCTAGACGTTGGAGCAACCTCTGGAACCAAGAGGGTTTAGGGACTTTCACCCAGGAATATCTATAGCACCCCATGTAGAACAGATTTCCGGTGTCCCATCTGGCCATCCACGAAATACCTGTGGAGGCTACAACCCTGATGTCGCTAGGGTGTACAATGATCACAATGTAAGATGCATGAGTCATACAATCCAATCATGCACCACTCCTACGCATACCATGCACTCAGGTGAGACAATCTCTGCCTATCAAGAAGTCTCATAACAACCTACACAATGACATATGCAATGGTCAACCACATCTCATAACAAACATACAGATGATGCGTATGGGCATGTATCATGATGCTATGCTGTCACATACTTCTAATCAGTATCAATAACCGACATCAACAATCGGCTCCAATGTGGACATTTAACCAACATTGCCCCCAAGGAATGGCCTACATAGAGCCTAACATAAAGTGGACCCATGGCCTCACACAAGGGTCAAATATACAACACCATGGGCCGCATCACATGGGCCTAATACACGTCACCATGGGCCACATCCATGGGCCTCAATTATATCACAATAGGCCTCCACCCATGGGCCCCAAATACATCTCAATGGGCCTCCTATATGACAAGTGGGCTGCACTACTTGGGCCTCTCATACATTACAATGGACCGCACATACGGGTCAATATACATCGAGTAGGCCACAATACATGGGCCTGAAATACACACAGGAGGGTCCTACACATGGGTTTTCAAAATAGAAAAAAACAGGTGGGCCCCGTTCATGGGTTAAAAATATATCATGATGGGCCCCATGGATGGGCCGTACCAATGGGCCTCAAATGGACTTAGACTACACCAAAAATCTTTTGACTAGTTGCAGGTACAACACGTGTATCACTGTACACTTTCATTTTATGGGGCACGTGGCCACAAATGATGATCCGCATGGTCCAAACATTGCCAAGGTAAATCGGCACCAACTAAACATTTTCTATGTAAATCAGCACTACTCAAATATTGTCCATGTACCCCAGCACCATCCAAACACGTCCAACACCGTCCAGCACTGTCTGGATGGTTGGATGAGTTAAATACATCGAGGTGGGTCCCACCTGCCATGGACGGAGCCGTTATGCAACACATCATCAGGGTGGGTGCGCCCAGTGTCTGGCCAGATGGACGGATGAAACACATACATCATGGTGGTTTGCACACACAGCACACACACATATATTTAAAAGAAAACACAAACACCTGGTGGGTCCCACGTGGGGCCACCTCACATGCATGATACTTATAGATATATTATATTATATTATATATATCCACCTCACATGCATGACACTTATATAGATATATATTATATTATATTATATATATCCATGTACATATATCTTATACCAGATATTAGTCCAACGTGCTGGACGCAATCCACAGTGGGATCCCACCGTCCCTGATGGACGGTGTGGATACACACATACATTATATAAGGTGGGGCCCACAGAACAACGGCCACCAGCCAATCCACTTCATCTGGTGGGTCCCACGTACATGGCCCACCAGATACATACAAAATATATATATATATATTATATTGATATTATCATTATTATTTATTTGTTATAAAAACAGTGGTCCCCACATGCCCAGTGTCTGGACATGGAAATACAAAACATACATTGTTTGTGGGGCCCTGATCTGGATAGTCTGTGCATCAGAGGGATGCCACGTCTAGACCCTAGACGGTGTGGATATAACACAAACATCACTGTGCCACCCCACGTGATGGACGGCTGGAGAATCCATAGCATCACGATGGGCCGCAGGTGTGGCGAAAACATACATCATGGCGGTCCACAAAGCTTGCTGTATCAGAGCAGCAGATGCAGCTACTTGCTGCAGGCCCTTCAAAAAAAAATAATAATAATAATAAAATGAAATAAAATAAGAAGGGATGGACGACTTTGATAAAACACATGCATCACAGTTGGGACCCATGCGGATATGGCCCACAGCTCTGGAATAAGCTGATATTTGTGTCTTACCCTCCAGCAGAGCATGTTGCTGGACGGTCTGGATAACTCAACATCAGGGTGGGCCCGTGATCCGGTAAAACGGATGGACGTTTGGATGTATCACACACATCAGCAGGACCCACAGGAGGCTGACGTCAATACAGCATCTATATAACTGGTGTGCGGCAGGCCAGTCAATCCACTTCCCACCGTCCAGTCCTTGGACGGTGCGGATACGTACATCGATATGAGGTGGGCCCCACACGCTGTCATGGTAGGGGTCCACGTCCAAATAGATGGACGGCTTGGATACAATTCAAACATCATGGGTGGGCCGTTGCTTATAGGGAAAGAGAGAGAGGGAGAGAATAGGAAAAGGAAAGAGAGGTATCGGCGGTGATGGAGGGGCCTCGCCTCTATAGGCCCCTCATTGATACAAAATATACATCAAGTGGTCCCATTACAAGTGGGCCTTAAATCAAAACCAAGATGATGAACACCCACCTTAGATCTCTTCTTCATTCTTCCGCCAATGCGTGCTAGAGCTCCAAATGAACAACTTCAACGGTCGGGATTAAACTTGGATGGTAGAGATGGGAGGTAGGAAGTGGGCCACACATGGCTTCTCATGGAGAGGCTTAGACGATTCTTGCTTGGAGAAATGAAAGAGAGAGAGAGAGAGAGAGAGAGAGAGAGAGAGAGAGAGAGAGAGAGAGAGAGAGGGAATGAAAGAGAAGTGATGGGAGAGGGATGGGTGAAAGGTGATGGGTGTACTTGTTGTAAGGAAAAGTTGACTTTGGGGGTTGCTTGGGGATGGGGTTGTACTTTGACATGTGAGGTGATGTGTGATTGATTGATGAGATTGATGGGATTTGATGTGATGTTCTCTTGGGTTTACAACAGCGTGGTGTTTTCCTCGAACTGAATGCGGGCCCACATCTTCTGTCCTGGGTATCGCCTCAGCGCGCGAGACGCAACATCGGAACCGTGGCGACGGCGCGGTCGCTAGAGTACAAGTCTCGGGTCGAACCGACTCTAAAATACAGGGTACAACTCAGGATCATGCGCCACTGCTATTTACGCGTCGTGGGTCGCCGAAATTCGACCGGGAGGACCGCGAAAGCCCACGGAACGGTACGAGCTAGGACACGGGTCTTACACAACCTCTTCATAGTTATCAATTAATAAATTAGATAGCTTCTTCAATCCACCACTTGAAGTCAAAGCAACTTCCCCTGCTACACCATGGTAGTTTCGAGTTGGACTTGAAAAGAAAGAAACTCAATTTGAAGGAGACTTCCTCATTATGAATATACTTGAGAAAGTTGTTGTAACTTCAAGACTTTCATCTCTCTTGGATTAGCTATTTCAATTCAATTCATTAGTACCGATGTCATAACAGTGGTAAGAAATCCAAACAATACCCTTTTGGTGATATTATTTAGATTCTTTCATTTATATATTTGGAATTGTAATAGAAAATTCTTTGGCTTCTTGTGCTGCTTGATATTTTCAGTTGGTTTGTGGGGCATCCAAACCGTGCATCAGGTGGGCCCCCACCATGTGGATGACATGGAGCATAAATCAGGCCACTAAAACAAATCGGTTATGCTACTCATGTACAATACAATGGATGGTACGAGAATTGCAAACAGTCCACATGTGTGGCATACATATGTGGCCTACTAGATGAGTGGACAGGATGCTTTTGGTCCACAATTCAAACAATAACTGATATGACTCAAAAAATACAGAGTCGTACCGGTTGATCATTTAAACCATGGTGCCATTCATGAGAATGCTTCTGTTCACAGTAAAAACTAGATAAATTCCACCACTAGTGGAAATCTAAGGCTGTGTTTGGATTCACTATTGAATTGAATTGCAATAACTAGGACAATACATTGGAAGTGGCCAAATTGCAATTTCCTCAACTGTTTATTGTGAGGGACTCCACTCCCAATTGTAATTTCATTATTGCCAAGTTGGAGTCTATAGGAAACAAACTACGATTTGAGGGTAAATCCTCCTAAGTATTCAGAAGGTAATTACAATTCCACCATTTCCACTCTATCAAACTAATAATCACAATCCAATTCCTTAGTGTATTCAAATATAACCAAAAGTAGGCAAATCACCTAAGGAGAAGGGATTGCCTCATTTACATGGTCCACTTACCTTACCTCCTTCACAGATTATCGACTACATTAGGAACTCTCACTAAATTTAGACAAGTTGCCTTACATTAAGTATACAACAATCCATGCATGCAACAAAACATACAACAAGCTTTGGAAACCTGTACTTAAACACAAACCCATTGAATTACAAATTCAGCCAACTCCCTGTTCTTGTTGTTCTTGTTAACAAAGTTTTGAAAAAAGAAAGTCCAGTATTAAAGAGAAAACATAATTTAAGTGATAATTAATATTTTAATTCATAGCAGAGTATGGAAACATCAATAGATTTCATTACACAATGTGCTATATATTACTACGGCAATGCAGATAATGCAGTTGAACCAGCAGGAACTAACAAAGATATTTCTTACCTAGCAAATCATTCCTAATAGAAAAATGATCCTTGAATAAAAACTGACAAAAACCATTAGGTATAGAAGTAATTCTTAATACCAAATTGAAGAATAAATCAAGCACTATACTGCTAAATAGATCGATACATTTTTTTTTTCAAAGAACTATCAATGCAAGAAATCTCTACTTGAACACAATGCCCAAACCTTTCTAAGTCTTATGCAACTTTCTTCAACCTTTCCACAGTTTGCATGCGAAATTGTGAATACCTAGTTAGAAACACATGAAAAAATCACATTCAATTGAGGAAAGATCAAAGCTTTAATGGCTAAGATCTTCCAATTGGGAGATTTTGGGGGAATGGCCCATCCATGATGGGGCTGTCAGATCAATGGCTTGGACAAACGTACCATGAGCCCCACATCTATAAACTAAGCTCCAAAGATGGAAGTTCCATGTTTGGAATGAATAGGGAATTCAGCCTCCAACAAAAAAGAATGTCCACAAGATAGTATCATTGTATCATCCATGAGACTGCCACTAGATACCGCATCCACATAAAGAAAATAATCAAATGTCCGAATTAATGCAACATCCTCCAGAATTAACAAATTAGCCTTCATGAGATTAGCAGCAACTTCAATGGCCTCAATTCCAGCAGAGCCTGTACAGAGCTGTTCCGAATAATTTGCTTGTAGCATTTGTAGCCCCATATATGATCCTTCCACCATGAACCCCAAACAGTTGTGTGATTATTGATATAAACATCTTCTTCATATTTGCTCCTTGGAAGGGATGTCACCTATAAATACATCGTCATACTAAATAAGCTCCTCCACAAAAAGATTGAGAAAATTGAAAGACAATCACCAACTTTAGAACTTTTGCAGCTACCAACAATTCCTTAGAAGTGGTCGACCCATACCATCAATTTCCAAATAATTGAAAGAAATTTATCTTCTTTTTTCTTAGTGAAATGAGCAATGCAAAGGTTTTGTCGCAATTCATCAAGACAACCATAATTCACCTTTTCCTTTGCTTGTAGGGATTTTTATTATTCAGATATATATATATATATATATATATATATATATATATATATATATATATATATATATATGCTGATATTAATTTAAAACTTATATCACAAAGTGTTTGGGGTATAATTAGTCTAACTGAAGGTATGGCCCGTAAGGTGGCATGGCAGAACATGATTCATATAGTTGACCCCAATTAATTGGGATAAGGCTTAGATGATGATGATGATTGTCATGCCCCAAATCCGGAGATCGGACTCACAAGAATCTCGATCACCGAATCCGGTACCGACAGCTGCTGTAGTACCTCATTCTCGGCTCTCAGCGCTCATATGCCAGATTCCAATCCTGGGATCCTACAAGGAGGATTTTCCAACGAACTCATAAGAAGCATAACCACAAGTTTACCCAAATGATAAAGACAATATCATCATCACATATCGACTAGTATAATCATTTGAATACATTAGGCGACATTGGGGTGTCTCCATGATATAAAAATATCAGAAGCTCCAGAAGTCCACTACACGCTCCAAGCTCAATGCTGCGATCCAACGTCACCCGCACGCAATGGTCGATGCATAAGCTTAATGAAAGCTTAGAGGGTGGATGAAAGTGTGTGTACAAGGTAAGTTGCCGGAAGTAATATTACTAGTAATCGAGTAAGCGGATCATACCGATAAGCCCATAAATCATACAATATCAGAGAAATGTGAAAACATGCTGATAGGCCCATAAATACCATCAGCCTTATCCAAATAATGCGATGCAACAATATAATAAAAATAATATCATGTACTGATGAAGCAATGTAGATCAGTTATGTAATGCGGAGACAGTAAGCCAAATATCAGATGCTGATGATATAATGCAATATGCGATACGAATGAAATGACTAAGCTGGAGTGAAGTTGGGATGATAGTACGTAGTATCGCAGGCTATGGGGTCCATCACAAGGGACTTCTATCCAAACCAGTCCCATATCTAAATTTGGATAGTTAGACTCAATGCAGTAGACTCCTAATCTCAGGTTAGTCACGCGCCCAACCGAAATCCTTACCATAACGAAGGTACACAACAATTAGTTACACACCACTAGCCCGAGTGTATAGTGAATGAATGAATGAATGAGCATGTAACTCCTACTCAATAAGTCCACATATCAGTACGGTTCCTCTCTCTAGGAAATTACCGGGGTCTATTACACTCCAAACCAAATTACCGCCTCATCGCGCGTAACAAGGTGAGTGGAAGAGACCTCACTATTCGCTCGCCAATATTGGGCCCGGGTCGTCGATAGCGGACCCATCCCTCAAGTTAGTCAGACTCAGCATAGCATTGCCCCCTCCTCTAAGCAAGTAAGGCCGTACCTCCTTCCAACCAACCACGACACAGTGAGAGACGCGGCCTAACGGTATATGGCCCTCATGCGCTCATGCATCCACTCGGTCTAGACATTGGAGCAACCTCTGGAACCAAGAGGGTTTTGAAATTTTCACCCAAGGATATCTATAGTACCCCATGTAGAACAGATTTTCGGTGTCCCATCTGGCCATCCACAAAATACCTATGGAGGCTACGGCCCTGATGTCGCTAGGGCATATTGGCCATGTCACATAAATGCGAGATGCATGAGTCACGCAGTCTAATCATGCATCAATTCTGTGCATGCCATGCTCTCATGTGGGGCAACTCCGCCTATCAGGGAGCCCTATGAACAACTTGCCCTATGGCATATGCAATGGTCAATCACATCTCATAACAAACATGCAGATGATGCGTATGGGCATGTATTATGATGCTCTACTGTCACATATTCATAATCAGTATCAATAACCGCCATCAACAATCGGCCTCGACAATGTGGACATTTAACCAACATTGCCCCCAAGGAATGACCACATAGAGCCAAACATATAATAGGCC
The DNA here is from genome assembly GCF_029962835.1 of Magnolia sinica. Taxonomy (NCBI): domain Eukaryota; kingdom Viridiplantae; phylum Streptophyta; class Magnoliopsida; order Magnoliales; family Magnoliaceae; genus Magnolia; species Magnolia sinica. The sequence continues at coordinate 67,750,898 of NC_080588.1, forward strand.
CATGGCCTCACACAAAGGCCTAATATACAATACGATGGGCTTTACTCAAGGGTTTAATACACATCACGATGGGCCTTTCACATGGGCCTAACATAGATCACAATGGGTTCCATCGCCTGGCTCCCAAATGCATCACATGGGCCTCATTACATAGGCCTCAACAATCGAAAATCGGCGTATACAATCGGCCACGACAATCGGGATTGATCGATAATCAGAACCGGCAAATCGGTCGCGTCAATCGGAATCGACAATCGGCCATGACAATCGGGGTCGATCAATAATCAGAATCGGCAAATCGATCACGACAATCGGATCGATTAATAATCAGAATCGGTAAATCGGTCACGTAAATCGGAATCGGCAATCGGCCACGACAATCAGGGTCGATCGATAATCAGAGTCGGCAAATTGGTTATGACAATCGGATCGATCGATAATCAGAATCAGCAAATCGATCACAGCAATCGGAGTCGGTAATCGGTCACGACAATCAGAATTGATAGACAATCAGAATCAGTAAATCGATCACGTAAATCAGAATCGACAATCGACCACGATGATCAGGGTCGATCGATAATCAGAGTCGGCAAATCGGTCACAACAATCAGATCGATCGATAATCAGAATCCACAAATCGGTTGCGTAAATCAGAATCGACAATCAGCCACGACAATCGGGGTCGATCGATAATCAGAGTCGACAAATCGGTCATGACAATTGGATCGATCGATTATCAAAATCGGCAAATCGGTCGCGTAAATCGAAATCGGCAATCGGCTACAACAATCGCGGTCGATCGATAATCAGAGTCGAAAAATCGGTCACGATAATCGGATCGATCGATAATCAGAATTGGCAAATCGGTCACGCCAATCGGCCACGATAATCAGAATCGACCTCAATACTTGGCCTCGACAATTGGAATTGGTCTATACAATCGGCCTAACTAAAAGCCTAAGGGGAAGGTCACGTATCCACAATGAGGACTTTAAACCGTCATTGCCCATCAATGTGGCCATTTAACCAACATTGCTCCCAAGCAGTGGCCCACATAGAGCCAAACGTAAAGTGGGCCCATGGCTTTGCACAAAGGCCTAATATACATCGCAATGGGCCTCATACAAGGGCTATATACACATCACTATGGGCCGCATCACATGGGCTAGAAATACATCTCAATGGGCCGTATCCATGAGCCGAAAATATATCATAATGGACCTCGGCACATGAGCCATGAATTCATCACATCAAGCCTTGCCCCATGGGCTTCGAATACATCACAACAGACCTCGCCCATGGGCCTCGAATACATCACAATGGGCCACGACCCATGGGCTTCAAATACACAATAGGCGGGCCCTACACATGGGCCTCCATACATCACAAGTGGGCCTTAAATATACATCACATTGGGCCTCATGAATGGGCTGCAAATACATCAAGGTGGGTCTCATGGATGGGCCACAAATACATTAAGGTGGGCCTCACAGATGGGCCACAAGATACATTAAGGTGGGCCTCACAGATGGGCCACAAGATACATCAAGGTGAGCCTCAAGTGGGAGCTTGGATTACATCTAAAATCATTTCAATAGTTGCAGGTGCAACATGTGCATCACTATACACTATCATTCCATGGGGCACATGGCCCACTAATGATGATCAGCACTGTCCAAACATTGTCCAGATAAATCAGCACCATCCAAACATTGTCTGTGTAAATCAGCACTGTCCAAACGTTTGGACAACACCGTCCAAACATTGTCCAGGTAAATCAGCACCTCCCGAACATTGTCCAGCATCGTCCAGACCCTCTGGACGGTGTGGATGGGACTGATACATCACGGTCAGGCTCATAGCACCGTCCAAATACATCCAGCACCGTCTAACACTGTCTAGACGGTGTGGATGAAACAAGTACATCACGGTTGGCCCCACAGCAAATGGGTTTCCACGTGGGGCTAGCAGATATGTATGTATATATATATATATGTCTTGATTTGCAGGGCAATACCATCCAACGTCCACTGATGGATAGCTGGATAAGACACATACACGTAGGTGTGTCCCACCCTCACACGAGCCACACGTGTGGGGTGGGCCACGTTGTATTCAGTTGGACGGCTTGTATAAACACATACATCTTGCTGACGTCCCACAGCACCGTCCCAATCCATGGTCGATGCAGATGTAGGATACAAGCATTAAGGTGGATTACCCACCGTCCAATCCACTGGAAGGTGGATGGAAGGGAAGAAACATTACATCTGGTGGGGCCCACGTGGGCCCACTAGCTATACATATATGCATATGCATGTTGTTCACTCCCTAAGTATAGGGTTGTGATGTAGTAATAAACTCGGTGAGACCGAGGTCGAATCCCAAGGGACTGATACTTGTACGTTATCTGAAACTAGGTAGAAATAGAACTAGCTTAAGATGAAATCTAAATCCAATATAAAGTGATGAATAATGGTGAGAGATTAATCTAAAACTTAAGAGAAATCAGAGACAGAAAACTAGGGATTCAGAGGATCCACTTGTAGAGATCAGGGAGATCTTACGCCTGCTTCAAGAATCATGGAACTTAACTGAACTTTCTTGATATAAGTTTCAAGAGATGAAAGGTATAGGAATTAGAATGGATTCCATCACCAAACCATGCCCAGGAGACAAAGTAAACAACAGAATTAAACTAATTACCAACCAATCAACATGTTATGAGGGTTAGGAAGGGTACCGTCATCCGACCATGCCCATGAGACTATGGTGAACAACAGGGTTTCCTGACGTCATAAACATGAAAAAAAATGAAGAAACATGCTCAAAGCCATCGCAGACTTGTTGTAATTTTAGTCACAACAGACCATTAAAAACTGAAAACATTCCCTTACAATCAACCCAATACCAAATCCATTCAGTTTAAACAAGAATTAAAGGCATAAAATTCTTCCCATCACGCTATAAGCTTCACCCCTTAGCCCTAGCTAAGGGGTTTAGCCACACATGAATGGGCTGGACCCTTTAGACAAAGCAAATAAACAAAAAAAGAAAAAGAAAAGAACAAGAAGGAAAGAAAAAACCAGATATCACTTCCTACTCCAGCCTCACGTCCAGCCACGTCCAAGCCTCAGCCATCTTCCTTTCCCCCCTACGGCCCTCTCTCTCTTTCTTCTTATAGGCAACGGACATCTTGTGTGCGTAGCCTTTACGCACAGCAGAAGAAGCTGCGTGCGTAACAGAGCTTACGCTGGATGTTGGTGGGCCCAACTTCTTGGTGTCAGGTGAAAGATCCACGCCGTCCATTAGATTCTGCTCGAAAAACTATTTAGAATTGACTGGTTTTGGGTTAGATTCAGTGTGGCCCATGGAACGTTTCATTGCACCGTCCGTCTTCCGTTTGGATAAGAAATTCACACGATCGCTTGTATGGGACCAGAAAAGAATCATATCCAGGGTCTTGGCCATCCTCCAGAGCAAATGGACGGGTCAGATCATCTAATGGAATGATGGGTGGGGCCCACTGTTAAAACCCAGTGGAACACGTCCGTTATTGGACGTGCGAAACGTCAGTATTTGGATGTTTTGCGCAAAAAATGGGTGGGGTCCACTGCGATGCTTGTCCTAGAAATCCACTCCCTCTATCAGCTCCTGTACATAGTGTTGGCCCATGGCCTCTAGTTTAAAGTAGATCCGACTTCAGGGTGGGCCACACGCTTAACCGATGTATGGACAACATTCACCATTAAAAATACAATTGGCTTCACGTATGCTTGATGCCATGCATGGCACATCTATTTACAAATTTACCCTTCTCTTTTGTTATATCTTATGCTGTCAGTATCTCCTAATTGCACCATGCAAATGACACCAAATTTCACTAGGATTTGTTATTTTTCATGCTCTTTCTAATGCCTAAGTTTGAGCCTTAATCGCTTATGGATTGCCAAGATGCTCTTTAATGGCTAGTGCCCTCTGATCTCTCTGTTGGGCCACTTCCACGAGGATCTAATGGCTAAAATTTGACGTGTACGGTTAATTTATAGTCCTCAGGGCATGTATGAAGTTTTGAGCCGAGTGGATGGTGGAAACCCTGTGATCTTGCATTCTGACTAACTTTCAGGCCACTTGAGCTTCAGTTTCTCAATTTTCTCGGATCTCTGGCGTGTATATCCATCGATCTCGGTCCCCTGAAGTCCATTCCTTGCTCTGGTGACTTCGGAGCGTTAAATCCATGCTTTTAATACTCTTTTTCAATCAAAGCTCCTTATTACATCCTGCAACAAAAACACGATTAAATTATAATATTAGGCATTATCATGTACGCAAAATCGGGCAGTAATCGGGGTCTGCTATGCAATATTCGACCCTCAACACATGTATATATATTATATATTATATATCATTATATTATTTAAAAGAAAACGTACGTCCAGGTGCTGGCGTTATCATGCTCTACCTGAGATTTGAAGCAGCCTTTGGATGGACGGTTGATCGTAACATGTACATCACGTGGGATCCACAGAACCTGCTGATGTAATCACAGCAGTGGGTCCCACCGTTTGAACGGTTAGGATATAATACAAACCTAACGGTCAGACCCATAAAACATTAAAGGCATTTACACAATAGCTGCTACTGCTGCTTGTCCAATGGACGGTTGGATGAAACACACGCCTCATGTGGGTCCCACCAGAGCTTGCTGACGTCAAATACAGCAGCAGCAAGGGCTGCTGGTGAGGTACGCCAGCTAATCCACTTCCATTTCCAAGAGAAAGGGGGCCCATTTATGGGATGAATCCCCACCATCCCAACTAGTCCAGCACCATCCAGATGGCCTCGATGGTGTCGATAAAATAAATACATCACGGTGTGACCTATAGCACGGTCCAACAGCTAGATGGTTGGATGATACACATAAATCCGGTGGGCCACATAGTCATCACAAAAAGAGAGAAAGAGAGAGAGAAAAAAAATCGGAGTAGCGGAGGGACCCCGCCACTATGGGTCCCTCTTTGATACAAATCGCACATCAAGATGGGTCCCACATATGTGGACCCTCAAATAATCAAAATCAAATCATAAATCACCCACCTTAGATCTCTTCTTCATTCTTCCGCTAATGCATAATAGAGCTCCAAAGGTTCAACTTCAACGGTTGAGATGATCTTTAGATGATGGAGATGGGAGGTAGAAAAGTGGGCCACACAAATTCTCCCATGGAAGCTTGCTTGGATGTGGGATGCTTGCTTGGAGAATGAGAGAGATGAGAGAGAGAGGTGTAAGAGAGAGAGATGGGTGTGATAGGTGTGGTGAGTGATGGGTGTAAGAGTTTTTTTTTTTTTACTTTTGTGGTTGCTTGGTGTAAGAAAGGCATGGGTGTGTAAGAACTTTTTTTGACTTTGGGGTTGCTTGAGAATGGGTGAAAGGTGATGTGTACTTGACATATACTTGACATGATGGGATTGAGTGATTGATTGATTGATGTAACAAGTTGTAGAAATTCTCTCAGAATTCGCACGCGCAACGTTTTCCTTGCACCGGACACTGGCCCACATCTCCTAGCTAGAGTATCGGATTGGCGCGCGAGTCACGGTATCGGAACCGCGGTGACGGCGCGGTCGCCAGGGTACAAGTCTTGAGTTGAGTCGATTCAGGTTGACGGCAAGTGACTTAGGGTTGCACGCAAATACCGGTTAATGATCGAAGGTTACCGAAATTTGACCGAAAAGATCGCAGGAACCTACGGAACGGTACAGTCTAGGATACGGGTCTTATAATGATAATAGCACAAAGTTTGAGAAGTGACCAAAGAACTTGGGAAGTGAGTGTACCTGACTTGTGATTTGGGATATTCTGCGTATGGTGCAATGTGTAATATAGTAACACTTTGATGATTTGGGACAATATGCCCAACTTGGAATCGCTTTTTCTTCTTCACCAAATATCAGTAAAGCTCTTTTTTTATAGTAAAGTTCTTTTCTAATTTTCTAATTGATCAACCAAAAGGAGCTCAACAAGCATATGTATAATCAGTAACATTTTGGCACCTGGTGTTGCTTATCCGCATGGCACTTGGCATGACTGCAAGCTGATATAAAACGGAATTTCTAGATAAAGAACATTTTGGCACCTGGTGTTACTGATCCTCATGGCACTTGGCATGACTGGAAGCTTGATATAAAACAGAATTTCTAGATAAAGAACATTTTGGCACCTAGTGTTGCTGATCTTCATGGCACTTGGCATGACTGCAAGCTTGAGATAAAGCAGAATTTCTAGATAAAGAACATTTTGGCACCTGCTGTTGCTAATCCTCATGGCACTTGGCATGGCTGCAAGCTTTATATAAAGCAGTGTTTTTCCAGTCAACTTGAAACAATGAAAGGTCTACTCTATATACTTTAAGGAATTGCTATCTAACTGTGAATGCTTCCACACATGGGCAAATTTTCAACTAATTAAGAAGATTTTTTTTTCCGAATTTTTGATGCAAAAATGGGATTTGAAATCGTAGCATTTGCAAAATGATGCAAAAATGAATCATGGTCTAAAGAACAAGAAATGAACCATGTTGTTCTCTTTCTTCATGGGAGGTAGACTTCTTTAGATGCAGTTTTATTGCTGATTGTCTTTTCCTTCCGACACCCTAATTAAATTCAAAACCACAATTTTTGAAAATTTGACAACTAAAGTTCAATAGAGTGGAAATAATGGAAACTGAAATTAACTTCCCTATCATTGGTACAAAGAGATGAGCTCCAAACTTCAGTTGCTTCGGAAATTAACTACCGACTACCACCATGATTTTTTTTAGCCATCCAATCTGTTCATAAGGTCACACAAACCAGGATGAAGGGCAAACACAAATATCAGCTTGATCCAAAACTTTAGCGGCCCCAAGATCTAATAAGTACAATTACAAACTACTCTAATCAAACAGCAATAAAGAATAGCAAAAGTTACTAAAAAAAATATCCACATCAAATTCAAATAAGACAGTAATAAACAAAGTTGGATAAAGAAGAAAATGATGAGAAAAGTTAAGAAGCAACACTTTATGTTATTTGTTTATTCAATTAAACAAAAAAAAGATGAGACTTGTCTATATATATATATATATATATATATATATATATATATAAAAGGCAACACATTTGCATTGAATTGATACGGTGACCTAATTAAACAAAAAACGAAAAATCCAACATTTTTAGACCAAATGCATATAAAACCAAAATTAATCCCATCTAGAAAATGAATAAAAATGTGAAAGCAACAAATCAAATGCTGCAAAATTTACAAAATTATCACCAAACCGATCTCTAAGAAAAAATTCATTTCAAACTCACCAACATGGATGTAGCCATGCTCATTGTGAATAAAATGTTCATAACATCATGGACTCCTATGCTTTCCATTATATTAAATTACATTAGGTGTGTGATTTGCCACAGATAACCTCCCAATAGTTTCATCTTCTCATTACCAGAAAATTATTTAGTAGAAATTAAAAAAGCACATATAAGCCAACTTGAAGTCTATATTAAGGTTGCATTTGAACAGGTTTTGGAAGGATAGGTAGATTGTTCAGTAGCCTTTACAACTTATCAGTTCAAAAAGATTAATAGCTATGAGACAGTTAGTAACCAAATTGTTTGGACTCCTATTTCAAAAGAAACATGATAGGTTATGAGAAGGAGCTTATTACTCTGTTGAGGGTTAGATCTCTCAAGACAAGACAAAATGATATAGAAATGGTTGTCTTTTGGGAGTTTTTCATAAAATCCATCTATGGGAAATTGGATGGAAGAGGATACCCTGCATTAAAAAGGCATCATGTTTGGAAATGCAAGGAAAGCAAATTCGGCAATAAAGAAGACTATTCCTTTTCCGTCAAAGGGAACCAAAATCGCAATTCCACTTGTTGATGTGAATGCGATAGCAATTTCTGGATGAAATCAATTCCACCGGACTGCAATTTCAAGACTCCCAAACACATTCTCGATTTCAAGACTCCCAAACACATACAATATTGGTGCAGCCAAGCTGGTATTAAAAAATAAAAACAAATAAAAAAAAGAGGGCAAAACAAATAAATAGAAGAAATTAAACAGGTTGCAGCATACCAAAATCCTCTTTAATGATGCAATCTAACGAATGCGCTAATGATGATTTTTATGTTTGGCACAATGGTGCGGGAGATCGAGAGAGAGAAAAGGGGTGAGGGAGATAGAGAGAGAGAGAGAGAGAGAGAGAGAGAGAGAGAGAGAGAGAGAGGGACGGTAACAATGGTGTGAGAGATCGAGAGAGAGAGAGAGAGAAGAGGCACGAGAGATCGAGAGTGAGAGAAAAAGGGACAGACGTGAGAGGGAATGAGGTTTTTCCCCAAGGAGGGGAGGGAAAGAATGAAACATTTCGTGAGAGGGGGAAACGAAAAAGGAGCGCGATTTCCGCATTTTGTATCTGCTACGGCCCTGCTACGGTCTAAAACCATAGCTACAAGTCCCTTGGCCGTAGCTATTGTGTCATCCGTTGTAGCCCCTCCACGTTCACACGTCTGGCGGGATCTTGATGGACGGATTTTTCAAGGGCTTTGTGGGGTCCATCTTGATGCATTGATATATCCAATCCGTCCATTAATTTTTTTAATTTTTTTATAGGGAATGACCTTAACATCTAGGCAAATCAAAGGTCCAATTGAACCACACCATCAATCAATGGTAAGTATTAATCTCCATTATTTCCTAACGTGTGGTCCACTTGAGCATTTAATCTACTTCCTTTTTTGGGCTCCTGCCCTAACATTCTCTTTCAAAACGGATAGACGTATTTGATGGAGCGCAAAAATTTTAATGGGCCTTGTAGAGTCCCTTATGGGGCTATCCCATGTTGGATGAATGTGTGAAGGTGGTAGCTTTTAGCTACGGTTTAGGCCTTTTTAGCTACGGTTTTAAGCCGTAGCAATATAGCTACAGTTTAAATCCATAGCTAAAAGCTAGGATGGTCCGTAGCCTTTAGTCATTTTTTTGGTAGTGATATATATGTACATATAAGCATATAATTTCTCTCTCTCTCTCTCTCTCTCTCTCTCTCTCTCTCTTTCTCATTTCTTTCTTTATTCATTTAACAAGAATATCTTCTAAACCAAAATTAGATACTTGACGTACCCTATATGATTTTGGGGTAGGAGAAGCTACTTTAGCCAACCAACCTAGTCATTTTTCAAGATTCAATCATGTCGATGGTCGAAAACCCGTTTCATTTACTTTGTGGTCAATTTCAATTAGTTCGCGGTCAATTTCATTCATTTCATTTACTTTGCGATCAATTCCATGCATTTCACGGTCAATCCTGACTATTCCCTTTCACTTCACGGTTAATTCCATGCATTTCACGGTCAATTCCCTTCACTTTACGGTCAATTCCCTTCATTTCATGGTCAATTCCGGTGATTCCCCTTTACTTCACGGTCAATTCCATGCATTTCATGGTCAATTCCCTTCACTTCACGATCAATTCAATGCATTTCATGATCAATTCCCTTCATTTCACGGTCAATTCCCTTTACTTCATGGTTAATTCAATGCATTTCACGATCAATTCGCTTCACTTCACGGTCAATTCCGGCGATTCCCCTTCACTTCACGGTCAATTCCCTTTACTTCACGGTCAATTCAATGCATTTCATGGTCAATTCCCTTTACTTCACGGTTATTTCAATGCATTTTACTGTCAATTCGGTTCACTTCACGGTCAATTTCATGCATTTCACGGTCAATTCCCTTTACTTAATAGTCAATTCAATGCATTTCACGGTCAATTCCCTTTACTTCACGGTTATTTCAATGCATTTCAGAGTCAATTCGCTTCACTTCACGGTCAATTCCATGCATTTCATGGTCAATTCCCTTTACTTTATGGTCATTTCAATGCATTTCATAGTCAATTCGCTTCACTTCACGGTCAATTCCATGCATTTCACGATCAATTCCCTTTACTTCACGGTCAATTCCCTTTACTTCATGATCAATTTGCTTCACTTCACGGTCAATTCCATGCATTTCACGGTCAATTCCCTTTACTTCATGATCAATTTGCTTCACTTCACGGTCAATTCCATGCATTTCACGGTCAATTCCCTTTACTTCACGGTCAATTCAATGCATTTCACGATCAATTCCCTTTACTTCACAGTCATTTCAATGCATTTCACGATTAATTCGCTTCACTTCACGTTCAATTCCATGCATTTCACAGTCAATTCCCTTTACTTCATGGTCAATTCAATGCATTTCATAGTCATTCCCTTTACTTCACGGTCATTTCAATGCATTTCACAGTCAATTTGCTTCACTTCACGGTCATTTTCATGCATTTCACGGTCAATTCGCTTCACTTCATGGTCATTCCATGCATTTCACGGTCAATTCCCTTCACTTCAGGTCAATTCCATGTATTTCACAGTCAATTCCCTTTACTTCACAGTCAATTTAATGCATTTCACGGTCAATTCCGGCGATTCCCCTTCACTTCATGGTCAATTCCATGCATTTCACGGTCAATTCCCTTTACTTCATGGTCAAATCAATGCATTGCACGATCAATTCCCTTCACTTCACGGTCATTTCAATGCATTTCATGGTCAATTCGCTTCACTTCACGATCAATTCCATGCATTTCATGGGGTTGACCGGGTCTAGATGGGGTTGACCCCGTTCGGCCGAAAGCTATTTGGGCTCCACTTCTTCTTTATACCGGGACCCATTGAAAGCTATTGGCGTGAAGGTCAATGCAGAGGATGTATGTGAGATAATTTCAAAGGGTCTAATGTTAAATTGTTAGAATCACTGTATATTAAGAATCTATAGTTTCCTCAACAAATTTGGGTGGAAACCAAAATCATAGGATAAATCTATAACTAAGGTATGACCCAAAGAGCTTTGAGGGGGAATGGGGTCGACCCCATCTGGACCCGGTCGACCAGGTCAATTCCCTTTACTTCATGGTCGAAGAAACGTATGTATTTATAGCACGGCGTGTCCACTTTACTTCATTCACTCCATTTCCTTCTTTCTCTACAATGCATCCACTCCCAAACAGCTTTTCACAGGTCAAACATGCCAGTGCTTTATCAATTTCACTCCAATCACTCCCTTACACTCAAATACACATCCGAACTCATCTTTGCCATCCTTATTCCTTCTTTTCACCCATTTTCTTCATTAAATCTCCATAGGGATGACAGAGATGAGTTCGGACGTGTGTTTGATTGTAAGGTAGTGAATGGAGTGAAATGCATGGAATTGACCGTGAAATGCACGAAATTGATCGTGAAGTGAAGGGAATTGACCGTGAAATGAATTGAATTGACCATGAAGTGAAGGGGAATCACCGGAATTGACCATGAAAGGCATGAAATTGACTGTGAAGTGAAGGGAATTGACCCTGAAATGAATTGAATTGACCGTGAAGTGAAGGGGAATCACCAGAATTAACCGTGAAGTGAAGGGGAATCACCGAAATTGACTGTGAAATGCATGGAATTGACCGAGAAGTGAAGGGAATTGATCGTAAAATGAATTGAATTGACCGTGAAGTGAAGGGAATTGACTGTGAAATGAATTGAATTGACTATGAAGTGAAGGGGAATCGCCTGAATTGACCGTGAAATGCATGGAATTGACGATGAAGTGAAGGGAATTGATCGTGAAATGCATGGAATTGACCGTGAAGTGAAGGAGAATCGCCGGGATTGACCGTGAAATGAAGGGAATTGACTGTGAAGTGATTGAAATTGACTGCGAAGTGAATGAAATTGACCACGAAGTTAATGAAATTTACCGTGAACTGATTAAAATTGACCACGAAGTGAATGAAAATGACCGCGAAGTGAATGAAATTGATTTTCGACCATCGACCTAATGGAATCTATGAAAATGACTAGGTTGGTTGGCTAAAGTAGCTTCTCCTAGCCCAAAATCATATATTGTATGTCAAATAACTAATTTTGGTTTAAAAAATATTCTTATTAAATGAATAAAGAAAGAAATGAAAAAAAAAAAAGAGATATTTTTTTATATGCTTATATATACATATTTATATAAATATGTATTAGAGAAAAATGTAGGTAGAATAAAGTTCTCCATGCGAAAAAATAAAAAATAAAACATAAAAATGAAAAAATCACGGATTGCAACAAACTACAATTATAGCTGCGGTTATAATCCATAACCATAGGGAAAATTACCTACTCTTTAATATGTATCGAAAATTGCAAGATTTTTAAGGCAAACTCGCTGGACAGTTATGGACCTTTTTCAAATATATTGAAACACCTTCGATACATACTGAAGTATGTATTGAAAGACCTTCGATACATATCAAAGGGTGTATTGAAAAAGCAGGGGCTACGGTTATAATCCGTAGCCATAGAAGGCCCCCTGACTTTTTTTAAAAAATTTATTATGATTTATTTATTTATTTATTTCTGTTGTAATCCTCGCCGCTTTTTGTGAGTCCTATAATGAGGTATGTTTTATATCCACGCCGTCCATCTAGTAGGCGAACTCGTATTAAGGCGTGAGACGAAATAAGGCAGATTTAGACAAATGTGCCATAAATGGGTTGTACAATTGAAAATTTCTCGTGAAAATGGGGATTAAAAAAAAAAAAGCAAATTCTCGTGCGAACCGCATAGTAGGGATTTACCCACAGTTTAAAATTTTCTAGGAGCCACAGAGTTTGGGATAAAGAGCTGCTATTTCATTTAGGTTTGTGTGACCTTAACAACAGGTTGGATGGCAAATAAACATTACGGCATGGCGTGAAAGTTTTTAATGGTGGGCGTTCAATTACAACTGATTTCCTACGGTGTGGTCCACCTAAGAATTAGATCTACCTTTTAGGCACCCTGATCTAAGATGATCTGGAAAAACTGATGGACGGAGTGGATATACGACACACATATATAGGTGGGCCCCACGGTCAGGGTCTCACCCATTAACCCAGCCTCACTTGATCCGCGCTCTGAAATGTACCTCCATGTAACCTTATCTTTGGGCTATAAAACCAAGTGCTTCCTCTCTTCCCTTCCAAGTGCGTGGTGTGGAGTGTAGATAAGGTGGGGCCCACCCTTCAATTGAATTTGGTAAGCCATGGCTGATGGAATGCATGTGGTGATGCTTCCATGGCTGGCTTTTGGTCACATGATCCCATTCCTTCAACTCTCCATAGCCTTAGCCAAAGCTGGCATACGAATCTCCTTCCTCACCACTCAAAAAAACATCCAAAGGCTACCCAAGATCCCACAACATCTAACGGCTCTGATCAATCTGGTGGAGCTTCCCTTGCCGAAGGTGGACGGCCTACCTGAAGGCGCTGAGGCCACTGTCGATATTCTCCACGGGAGTGACGAGTACTTGAAGAAGGCCTACGATCTCTCCTACCCCGCCTTCAAGAAGTTCATTACCGAAGAATCGCCGGACTGGATAGTCCATGATCTCTTCCCCAGTTGGGTGGGCAATGTTGCAAGTGAATTCAACATCCCTCGTGTCTTCTTCTCTATTTATTCAGCTAACGCAATTGCATTCTGTGGGCCGGTCGCAGACAGCCTAAAGAAAATCTGGCCATCACCAGAAAGCCTGGCATCCCCACCTGAGTGGTTTGAATTCGAGTCGTCCGTTGCCTTTCCGCCCCATGAGACCGATGGCTTCTACCGTGGGCTTTTCAGCCCAGATGCATCAGGCTTCTCGATTTTAGATCGTTTAGTGCTAGCACTCCAAGGGTGTTCGGCAATGGCAATTCGGAGTTGCAATGAGTTCCAAGGGGAGTACTTGGGCATACTCAAGAAATTGCACAAGAGACCGGTCATTCCAGTCGGATTACTTCCACCGACGCCACCAAAGAAGAGAGAAACGACCGACCCCAAGTGGGCAAAAAAACTCAAATGGCTCGATGAACAGCCCAACAGATCGGTGGTTTTCGTTTGCTTCGGGAGTGAGTGTAAACTGAGCAGAAATCAAGTGTTTGAGATTGCACTTGGGCTTCAACTCTCCAATTTGCCATTTCTATGGGCCCTCAGGACTCCCATATGGGCAACCAACGACATGGATACCCTTCCGCCGGGATTCGAGAGCCAGATCGGCAGTCGTGGGGTCGTCTATATAGGTTGGGCCCCTCAGTTGGAGATACTGTCCCACCCTTCCATCGGTGGATCCTTGTTTCACTCTGGGTGGGCGTCCATCATCGAGACCGTACATTATGGGCATGCTCTCATCGTATTGCCGCTTGCGAACGTCCAATCATTGGATGCGAGGATGTTGGTGGACAAAGGTCTGGCTATAAAAGTTGAGGTAAACTACGATGGGTCCTTCTACAGGGATGCAGTCGCTCGGTCGCTGAGGCTGGCCATGGTCGAAGAGGAAGGAGAAAGGTTTAGGCTTAAATCGATAGAAATGAAGGCCATTTTCAGTGATCAGACACTCCATGAAAACTACATGAATGCATTTATCAACTTCCTCAAAAGCTCCAAGACATAAAGGGCAACTGATCTGAAATAAAATATAAAGATGTGGCTATTAGCATTCCAAACTTTATATGATATGATTTGTATTTTCAGGGAACTTTCCCGTTGAATGTCAACTTAGTTCTGTATGATTATGGTTGCTTTAATCCGGCCTTTGATCTTGTGGCCCCATCATTGGTGAATAATGGGGGCTGATGTTGGGCTTTTTTTTTTTTTGTCACGGTGGGTGGACATCATCCCAAAAAGAAGCAGATCCAAAGCTCAGGAGATCATTCTGGTGGCCGACAGTGTTGGCGGATCTCTCTTTTTAAATTTTTCTTTTTTAAATTTACAAAATTTAAGAGAACATTTTTTTTTAAAAAAAAAAAAGGGGATTAACCCCGTGTATTTTTGTTAATTTTGTTAATTTGAAACAAGGATGTACATATTGGACTTGGGGTGGGTTCCACAATAACATTAGGCCTCACTTCTCATTTCGCCTAATTGGCAAATGGAAAATAGGATAAAAAAGAAAAGAAAAGAAGACACTGGAGGCGAGGGAACTGCTTCAGGCTTCGAGATGGTGGAACATCTGAATTTTATTGAAGTCAGGACCCACAACTGCCCCACATAAGCATCAATTGGAAAAACTCAGACAATTGGTTGGCCCTGCTGCATAGCTAACAGCCACATGCCTTCATGCCGCTAGCTGCAAAGCTTCCTCCCAACCCAAACTTCAACCTCAACCAAACTACCACCAACCATCAGCCTTGCAGCACACACCCATTCAAGCATCAGTCCTGTTAGAATATTGTCATCACCAGTCATCCACAACAATGGCATCACAGATAGACAGTACTGCAGTCCCACTGGGATAGGCCTGAAAACAGGGTCATTATAAGAGCAGTAGCAGTTTGTATCCCGCCATTCCATAAGGCCACTTTCATTATGTTTTTCTGCAATCATGGAAGCAGACAATGAACACGTGAAGTCATATCCAACACACACCTTAGCTGCCCAATATACCTCATGTATGATGAGCAGCCCAAACTCGTCTCATCAGGTGGGAGGTGGCTGCTAGCACTTGCGGTTGCCACCCACAGGTAGCACAGTCTCAACCTGTATGTGTGCAGAAAACAGGGGCCCATCTGCAATTAAAAAAAAAAAAAAAGGTCAGAGATTCTCGGCCCACTTCCTTCTTTGTTGTCTTGCTCCTAATCAGTCCCACACCGGCATTATCCAACACTAGAGAGCCTCTAATGCTTTTTGGAAGGTCAGCCTTGTTACAATAGAGCTTGTTTGGGTACCTGTCTCTTGCAATCTTCGCCAGACCATCTGCAACCGAATTACCTTCTCGGAGGGTGTGAGAAAAGAGCAGGCTGGGTGGCCGAATCATTCTTCGAATGATACCCATATGATACCATATACTCCAGCATCCTGTGACTCGGGGGTCAGTGGCCGCTTCTACAATGATTCCGGAGTCAGTTTCAATTATGATATCTGATAAACCCATCGCTTGGTAGTATTTCAGCATGTCTACTATTGCTTGAGCTTCTGCGACGGTGTTAGTGACCGGGCCATAGTTATTGTGGAAGGCAAAAATAAATCACCCCAGGTGGTCTCTGCACACTCCTCCCTCCACCTTCCCCCGGGTTGCCCCTAGCTGACCCATAGACATTTAATTTCAGCCATCCCCTATTTGGTTTCATCCATTTCGCAATCTGAGTCTTGCCACCTATGTCCTCTGTGTCAGCGTTTATCCCCAAGGACTGCAAGGTGACAACATGGAGAAAGGAATTTTTGTCTAGGTCTGTTAAGAGGTTTCCTACTTCTTTTAGTCATGTTGATACTTTATGGATCACCCGAGTCTCCTAAAGTTTCTAGTTATCGTATTTTGCCGCATTTTGGCCTAGCCAGATCTCCCAAACTATGAAAGAGGGAGCCAACCCTCGAAGGTGATGCCATCTCGAGGAGCGGTTGGTGAGATGTCTCCACTGGTTGACTCGATGCTCAATAGATTGATCATGTATAAGTGGAACATGAAATAGTTAAGCAAAGTGAGTCCAGACCTTTGTTGCAATATTTTCATTGCATAATAGGTGGTCCAAGTCCTCAACATTCTTGACTCATGCGCCTGGTGCACCTGGTAAATTCTTGGATAATCCTGGGGCTGGGCCTGGGCCTAGGTAGGATGGTGGCTGTAATGGCTGTATCCTTGTGTTGAGGGTGGCCCGGGCTATTGGTCTCAACAAGAAGAGTTGGAGTTGTGGCGACTAGGTGGAGCTTTAGCCACTGCTGTTGGTCGTCTTCTCGATGAGGGTCGTGGAGGCTAGCGTGGGAGCGATCATCTGGAGGGTAATTTGACTCTGCATTACCATTGATTTCGGTCTACTGTTGAGGGAAGGACGTTGCGGATCTATTGTGCCATGTGGAGAATGCAGCGGAGGGAAATTTGCTCCCGGTATTCAAACACTTCACCTTTCACTTTCAAATCCCACTTTCTTTAAAAGCTCACCGCTTTCTCTTAGAGATTGAGCTATCCGAGGATGTGTATAATATACATAAACGAACTTTAACACTTGAATACCAAATGTCATATGTGACATTGTACATTTTCAAGCATCCACATGTATCACAAGTGCTTTTCCAGCACATGCATATAACTACTTAAAAAGCATTTCCCAAGAAAATCTCGTGTGTCAAGCATATGGGAACTTCCCACAAGGTCGAGCTGTGTGGGCCCACCATATGATGTGTGTCAAGCATCAACACCATTCATCTGATGGGTCCATTTTAAATTATGGGATATCCTAAAAATTAGCCGCATATGGAACTTAGGTGGTCCACACCATCTAAAATCATGTGAAAACATCATAAAATATATAAAAAGCACTTGGTGGAGTCCACCTGAAATTTGGATGCATTCAAAACTTGGTATGACCCCTCATCCATTAGGGATGCACATAATGGATGGGCTGGATTTGTGAACCACATCTCCATGGGCCCAACAAATGATTATGAAGGTTTCAATGAGAGGGTAACCCTTCTCAACTTTTGTATGTGTTATGGCCCACACAAGTAATGAATTGACTTGATTTTTAAGCCCGAGGCCCACCATGGAATGGTGCATCTGATTGATGGGGTAGATGTTGAAACACATCATGGTGAGGCCCACATAGCTCCGCGTCACTGAATAGAACCATTTCCCACACACACACACGCACGTGTGCCTGCACACACACACACACACACATATATATAATAGCGAGAACAAAAATAAGTCAATTATAATTTTTGATTTTATGTATTTAAATTATTTTTATCCGATTTATACAATGGACGGTGTGGATTGGCCACACGGTCATTACATAGGTGCATAAAATTTTTTAGGAAAAGATTGAAAAACAAATTTACGGTATGATTTTAGTACACTTGTACACGAGTGACTCCGTAGCTCAAGTATGAAGGTGCACACCCTGTATATATATAATTATAGTGTGATAGGGGCCCTACATAATGAATGTTCCACATCAAGGTGACCCACATAATGGATGAAGTGGACCATACATGATGGATGGCCCACATCAATGTGTGGCTCCTCATGATGGACAATCCATATTAAGTGGACCCCACCTAATGAACAGTCCACATCTAAGGTCTCGCATGATGGACAACCCATAACCAAAGTAGCCCACCATGATAGATGATCCGCATAGAAGGTGCGCCCCATACGGTGGATGTTGGACATCAAAAGTGGGCCCCACATGATGGACAACCCACTTCAAAGGTGGGGCTAGCATGATGGACACAACAAATGTGGATTCATCGTGGTGGATAGTGGACATTGATATAATGGAGTTGTTATTATATTTTATATAAAAGCTTTTTTCTAAAACTTAATTTTACCAAATAAGCTTATTTAAAACAAAAGCTAGAATAAAAAGAGGTTATTAGAGTAGCTCTTATTTGAAAAGCCCTTATTAGATTAGAGTAGAGATGTCAAATTGACCCTTAATTTATACAAAATCAATCTACACTATCCAAATTAACGGTCTAGTCATAAATTTTTTATAACCAAAATTCACACTGAAATCCAACTAAATCCTAACCATCCACTCTCTCTCTCTCTCTCTCTCTCTCTCTCTCTCTCTCTCTCTCTCTCTCTCTCTCTTCATACAAACATTGTTTACCACCATGTGTGATAATCATTGACCATCCATTCTAAACTTGGACAGTCTAAATAGGTCAGGCGCAGTTTAGGTGAGGCACGGATAACATCTTAGTAGGTAAGGCCCCGTAGGGCCCACCTCAATGCATTTGTTATAAATCCACGCTAGCTATTCATTTTGCCTGCCCATTTGAAGACATGGTATCAAAAATGAGGGCGATCCAGTTCTCATGTGAGGGTTCCTACTCATGACTTAGTGGTAGAGTCGCAAGAGTTTCAACACTAATTAGGGTCATGGGTTGGAGTACCCATTTGTTATGTGTGAGGATGCAAAGGTGTGTGCGTGAAAAAGGAGAAATTTACAACTTTACGGCCCATTTATGGCCCATATACATTTTTAAGCCCACTTCTTTTTACCTCGCGAGAATAATCCCCATGCGTACGGATGACTTGCCAAAGGTCGAAAATGCTCCTACTTTTTCAGAAATGTGATTATTGAAAGTTGGGGGTTTCCTATAACTACGGATTATAACTGTAGCCATAACCATAGCCCCTGCTTTTTCAATATGTCCTTCGATATGTATCAAAGGTCTTTTGATATATACTTCGATATGTATCGAAGGTCTTTCGATTTGATCGAAAAAGGTCTAGAACTGTCCAGCGAGTTTGCATAAAGAATCTTGCAATTTTCGATACATATCGAATGTATTTTCCTTATGGCTATGGATTATAACCGTAGCCCTAATTGTAGTCTATGGCAGTTTGTGGGAATTTTTTTTTATATATAAATTTTACATGGAGAACTTTATTCTACCTACAATTTTCTCTAATACATATTTATCTAAATATCACTACTAGAAAACTGGACAAAGGCTACGGATAAAAGCCGTAGCTAAATGCTTAAGGCTATGGTTATAGTTCGTAGCACGACCATAGCGATTGATGCTGTAGCCATAGGTCTTAAAGCTATGGCGACGGATTTAATCCGTAGTCATAGAAACAATAGGTACGAATAAAATCCGTAGCAATACTTTGCGTAGCTCTAAAGTATATACAGCTACGGATTATATCTGTAGTTGAAAGTAGAGCGAGAACCGTAGCGATGGGCTAAAATTAGCAACAACTACGGTTTCTAGATAAAGAGCTACGGTTAATAACCATAGCTACTGCCTATTTTTTTAAAATAATTAAAGAAAATATAATAATGACATCTCTTACCATTGTAGTACATGCCCTGATAGATCAACTCAAATAAGCTAATATAGATAAATACTTCATGGCTAAATCATTCATTTATTCAATCAAACACAATCATGCATTCATTCATTCAATCAAATACAATCATTCATTTTAATCCATTCACAAAAGTACAATGCCAACATAATAGTTATATGTCTATTTAAAGTTCTTATTGACAGCAAGATCCAATGCCTTCTCGCAGCCAAATAGCTTCTCAACAATTGTAAGCAAGAACTCAATGGATGTGCCTCTACTGGTTATCAATTTGCTATCAACTAACACCCTATTCTCAACTTCGCTTTGATCCAAAAGCTTACTGCACATGGCTGAAAATTAATTTATCATACAAATAATGTAGTCATATAAAAAAGCTATGCCCCGAAACTGAAGAACTAAATTATAGAGAAAGACGACTACGAGATGACATAAAAAAAAAAGACAATACTCAGGAGCATACATTGATCTTCTCATTTATGAACAAGCAAAATCTGCAAATAAATTGAATACCTTCTTTTTTGAAGAAAATTTAACTCATTCAGCATCCTGGGAGTTCATCCCTTGCCTTAACTACACGGTCTCTGTCATTGCTGTCAACAACAAAAATGAGTCCTTGTGTGTTTTGGAAATAGTGCCTCCATAACGGTCTGATCTGTTTTCAGAGAATTCACAGCACCATATCATTAGTGAAATATAGTATGAAAATGCTTCAATAGTCAAAGTAGGCATGGATTATCAAATAAAACAGACAATGGTGGTGAAGCCCTACCTTGTCTTGATCCCCGACATCCTAAACAGTGAAGCTGATATTCTTGTACTCCACCATATCAACATTAAAACCCGTATTCCAGAAACCCAATAGGAATCATGATATTACTAAAAACCCTTTTCCAGAAACATTAAAGGCAGTGGGGTCCACTCCCGTCACATAGACTACAAATGGATGAACTTAGTAAACATGAGAAATTGTAATTTGAACCAAACATAACTTGAAAAACTCACATTTGCATCAATAATAGGTGTTTTCCAATGGTGGATGGAATAGTACCAGAAAGCATATTGTTTCTTAGGACTCTATAGAGAAAAGCACAATTCAAATATATATGAGTATCTTGTTTTAAGTTTCCGAGGCATGGATGAAAAAAGGAAAAACAAAAGATCTAACAGATCAGTATTACTACATATGATGAGATCATATGGTCTTACAAGTTGGTTAAAGATGTCATATTCTCAATAAAATTCAACGACGAGCTCCCAATAGACACGTCACTGAGCCTCCTGCATGATTACACAATTAGTTAAGACTATTTGGAGAAAAACAATTTGCAATTTTCAAGAGTTCAACTTTAAAATCAAAATGATATTCATGTAGATAAATATGAGCTATTTCCTTTTTTTTTTTTTTTTAATCATGGTTGCACATCATCAGAGTTAAATTGAACCAACAAGTAGCAGGGATATGATCAAATCTCCATGGTTGCATTGCAAAAGTCCAACACAAACAATCTACAACTGAACATAGCTAGTGGGAAGAATTTCAACAAACACAATGAATGTTTGAAAAGAGTTATCAATCAGGATAACTAGCGAATTTGGATTCTTGAATTAAATAGAAGACACACCTCCAGAAAAATTGGTGTCCAAAATCTTGAAAAGTAGTGGCGGAATGTTCTTTTCCCCTGCTTGGCTTCCAAATTTTCTTCTACCTACATATATTTGGCGATGGACAATCCAATCAACATAAATTTTTTTACTCCCATCTTTTAGAAAACCAAAATTTTCATTCTCCAAATTTCTCCTGTTTCCATATCTTTGACCATATCAAAAGTGAACATTTCCTGTACTGCTTCTTTGCAGTATGTAATTTTGCTATGGTTAGAGAACATAGAACATGGTTTAATATAAATAGGGAAAGTTAAACCAATTGACAGATTGGATCGCCCGAGGAAATTTGATCAAAAGTAAATAGGAAAAGGTGTAGCTCAGATCAGCCAATGAAAGATTATCTGCAGTTAATGGGGAAAGTTGTGGCTTGGATCATCCAATGAAAGATTCAACAATAAATAGGAAAAGGAGTGGTTAGGATCATCCATGGGTCAAACCTTAGCTTGTGCTTGGCCCACTTACATTCGTGGAATGGTCCAACTGCATTGTGTAGACAAGTCCATTTTGTTGAGATCCTACGATTGACCAGAATTGTATTTTCATGATGCACTTAGAGAGTTTGAGTAAATATGTGACATTAATGTGGCAAGAAATGAGCATGAAAGAAAATGGAAATTGCGAGAATATCAAGTAAGAGAGTTGGTATAGATGATTTACCAGTGCAACCTCTTCATAGTTATCAATTAATAAATTATATAGCTTCTTCAATCCACCACTTGAAGTCAAAGCAACTTCCCCTGCTACACCATGTTAGTTTCGAGTTGGACTTGAAAAGGAAAGAAACTCAATTTGAAGGAGACTTCCTCATTATGAATATACTTGAGAAAGTAGTTGTAACTTCAAGACTTTCATCTCTCCTGGATTAGTTATTTCAATTCAATTCATTAGTACCGATGTCATAACAGTGGTAAGAAATCCAAACAATACCCTTTTGGTGATATTATTTGGATTCTTTCATTTATATATTTGGAATTGTAATAGAAAATTCTTTGGCTTCTTGTGCTGCTTGATATTTTCAGTTGGTTTGTGGGGCATCCAAACCGTGCATCAGGTGGGCCCCCACCATGTGGATGACATGGAGCATAAATCAGGCCACTAAAACAAATCGATTGTGCTACTCATGTACAATACAATGGATGGTACGAGAATTGCAAACAGTCCACATGTGTGGCATACATATGTGGCCTACTAGATGAGTGGAAAGGATGCTTTTGGTCCACAATTCAAACAATAACTGATATGACTCAAAAAATACAGAGTCGTACTGGTTGATCATTTAAACCATGGTGCCATTCATGAGAATGCTTCTGTTCACAGTAAAATCTAGATAAATTCCACCACTAGTGGAAATCTAAGGCTGTGTTTGGATTCACTATTGAATTGAATTGCAATAACTAGGACAATACATTGGAAGTGGCCAAATTGCAATTTCCTCAACTGTTTATTGTGAGGGACTCCACTCCCAATTGTAATTTCATTATTGCCAAGTTAGAGTCTATAGGAAACAAACTACGATTAGAGGGTAAATCCTCCTAAGTATTTAGAAGGTAATTACAATTCCACCATTTCCACTCTATCAAACTAATAATCACAATCCAATTCCTTAGTGTATTCAAACATAACCAAAAGTAGGCAAATCACCTAAGGAGAAGGGATTGCCTCATTTACATGGTCCTCTTACCTTACCTCCTTCACAGATTATCAACTACATTATGAACTCTCACTAAATTTAGACAAGTTGCCTTACATTAAGTATACAACAATCCATGCATGCAACAAAACATACAACAAGCTTTGGAAACCAGTACTTCAACACAAACCCATTAAATTACAAATTCAGCCAACTCCCTGTTGTTGCTGTTCTTGTTAACAAAGTTTTGAAAAAAGAAAGTCCAGTATATAAAGAGAAAACAGAATTTAAGTGATAATTAATATTTTAATTCATAGCAGAGTATGGAAACATCAATAGATTTCATTACACAATGTGCTATATATTACTACGGCAATGCAGATAATGCAGTTGAGCCAGCAGGAACTAACAAAGATATTTCTTACCTAGTAGATCATTCCTAATAGAAAAATGATCCTTGAATAAAAACTGACAAAAACCATTAGGTATAGAAGTAATTCCTAATACCAAATTGAAGAATAAATCAAGCACTATACTTTTAAACAGATCGATACATTTTATTTTCAAAGAACTATCAATGCAAGAAATCTCTACTTGAACACAATGCCCAAACCTTTCTAAGTCTTATGCAACTTTCTTCAACCTTCCCACAGTTTGCATGCAAAATTGTGAATACCTAGTTAGAAACACATGAAAAAATCACATTCAATTGAGGAAAGACCAAAGCTTTAATGGCTAAGATCTTCCAATTGGGAGATTTTGGGGGAATGGCCCATCCATGATGGGGCTGTCAGATCAATGGCTTGGACAGACGTACTATGAGCCCCACATCTATAAACTAAGCTCCAAAGATGGAAGTTCCCTATTTGGAATGAATAGGGAATTCAGCCTCCAACAAAAAAGAAATGTCCACAAGATAGTATCATTGTATCATCCATGAGACTGCCACTAGATACCGCATCCACATAAAGAAAATAATCAAATGTCCGAATTAATGCAACATCCTCCAGAATTAACAAATTAGCCTTCATGAGATTAGCAGCAGCTTCAATGGCCTCAATTCCAGCAGAGCCTGTATAATAGCTGTTCCGAATAATTTGCTTGTAGCATTTGTAGCCCCATATATGATCCTTCCACCATGAACCCCAAACAGTTGTGTGATTATTGATATAAACATCTTCTTCATATTTGCTCCTTGGAAGGGATGTCACCTATAAATACATCGTCATACTAAATAAGCTCCTCCACAAAAAGATTGAGAAAATTGAAAGACAATCACCAACTTTAGAACTTTTGCAGCTACCAACAATTCCTTAGAAGTGGTCGACCCATACCATCAATTTCCAAATAATTGAAAGAAATTTATCTTCTTTTTTCTTAGTGAAATGAGTAATGTAAAGGTTCTGTCACAATTCATTAAGACAACCATAATTTACCTTTTCCTTTGCTCGTAGGGATTTTTATTATTCAAATAAATATATATTTATGCTGATATTAATTTAAAACTTATATCACAAAGTGTTTGGGGTATAATTAGTCTAACTAAAGGTATGGCCCGTAAGGTGGCATGGCAGAACATGATTCATATAGTTGACCCCAATTAATTGGGATAAGGCTTAGATGATGATGATGATTGTCACGCCCCAAATTCGGAGATCGGACTCACAAGAATCTCGATCACCGAATCCGGTACTGACAGCTGCCGTAGTACCCCATTCTCGGCTCTCAGTGCCCATATGCCAGATTCCAATCCTGGGATCCTACAAGGAGGATTTTCCAACGAACTCGTAAGAAGCATAACCACAAGTTTACCCAAATTATAAAGACGATATCATCATCACATATCGACTAGTATAATCATTTGAATACAATGCTAAAAGGGAAATACATATATAAAAAATCAGAGCTCCAGAAGTCCACTACACGCTCCAAGCTCAACGCTGCTGCTGCAACCCAACGTCACCTGCACGCATCTATCGTGCGTAAGCTTATAGAAAGCTTAGAGGGTGGTGAAAGTGTGTGTACAAGGTAAGTGCCAAGTAAGCAATATTATAGTAATCAGAGTAAGCGGATATACCGATAAGCCCATAAATCATACAATATCAAAGAAATGCGAAAACATGCTGATAGGCCCATAAATACCATCAGCCTTATCCAAATAATGCGATGCAATAATATAATAAAAATAATATCATGTACTGATGAAGCAATGTAGATCAGTTATGTAATGCGGAGACAGTAAGCCAAATATTAGATGCTGATGATGCAACGTAATATGCGATGCGAATGAAATGACTAAGCTGGAGTGAAGTTGGGATGATAGTACATAGTATCGCAGGCTATGGGGTCCATCACAAGGGACTTCTATCCAAACCAATCCCATATCTAAATTTGGATAGCCAGACTCAATGTAGTAGACTCCTAATCTCAGGTTAGTCGTGCGCCCAACCAAAATCCTTACCATAACGAAGGTACACAACAATTAGTTACGCACCACTAGCCCGAGTGGATAGTGAATGAATGAATGAATGGGCATGTAACTCCTACTCAATAAGTCCATATATCAGTACGGTTCCTCTCTCTAGGAAATCACCGGGGTCTATTACACTCCAAACCAAATTGCCGCCTCATCGCGCGCAACAAGGTGAGTGGAAGAGACCTCACTATCCGCTCGCCAATATTGGGCCCGGGTCGTTGATAGCGAACCCATTCCTCAAGCTAGTCAGACTCAGCATAGCATTGCCCTCTCCTCTCGAGCAGGTAAGGTCGTACCTTCTTCCAACCGACCACGACACAGTGGGAGACGCGGCCTAACGGTATATGGCCCTCATGCGCTTATGCATCCACTCGGTCTAGACGTTGGAGCAACCTTTGGAACCAAGAGGGTTCTGGAATTTTCACCCAAGGATATCTATAGCACCCCATGTAGAACAGATTTTCGGTGTCCCATCTGGCCATCCACAAAATACCTGTGGAGGCTACGGCCCTGATGTCGCTAGGGCATATGGTGGTCATGTCACATAAATGCGAGATGCATGAGTCACACAGTCCAATCATGCATCAATTTTATGCATGCCATGCTCTCATGTGGGGCAACTCCGCCTATCAGGGAGCCCTATGAATAACCTGCCCTATGGCATATGCAATGGTCAATCACATTTCATAACAAACATGCAAATGATGCGTATGGGCATGTATTATGATGCTATGCCGTCACATACTCATAATCAGTATTAATAACCGGCATCAACAATCGGCCTCGACAATGTGGACATTTAACCAACATTGCCCCCAAGGAATGACCACATAGAGCAAAATATATAATGGGCCCACGGCCTCACACAAAGGCCTAATATACAATACGATGGGCTTTACTCAAGGGTTTAATACACATCACGATGGGCCTTTCACATGGGCCTAACATATATCACAATGGGTTCCATCGCCTAGCTCCCAAATGCATCACAATGGGCCTCATTACATAGGCCTTGACAATCGAAAATCGGCGTATACAATCTGCCTCAACAAATCAGAATTGACCTATACAATCGGAATCGGCCTATACAATCGACCTCGACAAATTGAAATCAATCGATAATCGAACTCGGCAAATTGGTCACGTCAATCGAAATCGACAATCGGCCACGATAATCGAGATTGATCGATAATCAGAATCGGCAAATCGGTCGCGTCAATCGGAATCGACAATCGGTCATGACAATCGGGGTCGATCGATAATCAGAATCGGCAAATCGATCACGACAATCGGATCGATCAATAATCAGAATCGGCAAATCGGTCACGTAAATCGGAATCGGCAATCGGCCACGACAATCAGGGTCGATCGATAATCAGAGTCAGCAGTCACGACAATCGGATCGATCGATAATCAGAATCGGCAAATCGATCACAGCAATCAGAGTCAGTAATCGGTCACGACAATCGGAATCGATAGATAATCAGAATCAGTAAATTGGTCACGTAAATCAGAATCGGCAATCGACCACGACGATCAGGGTCGATCGATAATCAGAGTCGGCAAATCGGTCACGACAATCAGATCGATCGATAATCAGAATCCACTATCGGTTGCGTAAATCGGAATCGACAATCAGCCACGACAATCGGGGTCGATCGATAATCAAAGTCGGCAAATCGGTCATGACAATCGGATCGATCGATAATCAGAATCGGCAAATCGGTCACATATATCGGAATCGGCAATCGGCTACGACAATCAGGGTCGATCGATAATCAGAGTCGAAAAATTGGTCACGATAATCGGATTGATCGATAATCAGAATCGGTAAATTGGTCACGCCAATCGGCCACCACAATCAGAATCGGCCTCGATACTTAGCCTCAACAATTGGAATTGATCTATACAATCGGCCTAATCAAAAGCCTAAGGGGAAGGTCACGTATCCACAATGAGGACTTTAAACCGTCATTGCCCATCAATGTGGCCATTTAACCAACATTGCTCCCAAGCAGTGGCCCACATAGAGCCAAACGTAAAGTGGGCCCATGGCTTTGCACAAAGGCCTAATATACATCGCAATGGGCCTCATACAAGGGCTATATACACATCACTATGGGCCAGAAATACATCTCAATGGGTCGTATCCATGAGCCGAAAATATATCATAATGGACCTCGGCACATGAGCCATGAATTCATCACATTAAGCCTTGCCCCATGGGCTTCGAATACATCACAACGGGCCTCGCCCATGGGTCTCGAATACATCACAATGGGCCATGACCCATGGGCTTCAAATACACAATAGGCGGGCCCTACACATGGGCCTCCATACATCACAAGTGGGCCTTAAATATACATCACATTGGGCCTCATGAATGGGCTGCAAATACATCAAGGTGGGTCTCATGGATGGGCCACAAATACATCAAGGTGGGCCTTACAGATGGGCCACAAGATACATCAAGGTGGGCCTCATAGATGGGCCACAAGATACATTAAGGTGGGCCTCAAGTGGGAGCTTGGATTACATCTAAAATCATTTCAATAGTTGCAGGTGCAACATGTGCATCACTGTACACTATCATTCCATGGGGCACATGGCCCACTAATGATGATCAACACTGTCCAAACATTGTCCAGATAAATCAGCACCATCTAAACATTGTCTGTGTAAATTAGCACTGTCCAAACGTTTGGACAACACCGTCCAAACATTGTCTAGGTAAATCAGCACCTCCCGAACATTGTCCAGCATCGTCCAGACCCTCTGGACGGTGTGGATGGGACTGGTACATCACGGTCAGGCTCATAGCACCGTCTAAATACATCCAGCACCATCCAACACTGTCTGGACGGTGTGGATGAAACAAGTACATCACGGTTGGCCCCACAGTAGATGGGTTTCCACGTGGGGCCAGCAGATATGTATGTGTGTGTGTGTATATATATATATATATATATATATATATATATATATGTGTGTGTCTTGATTTGCAGGGCAATACCATCCAACGTCCACTGATGGATCGCTGGATAAGACACATACACGTAGGTGTGTCCCACCCTCACACGAGCCACACGTGTGGGGTGGGCCACGTTGTATTCAGTTGGACGGCTTGTATAAACACATATATCTTGCTGACGTCTCACAGCACCGTCCCAATCCATGGTCGATGCAGATGTAGGATACAAACATCAAGGTGGATTACCCACCGTCCAATCCACTAGAAGGTGGATGGAAGGGAAGAAACATTACATCTAGTGGGGCCCACGTGGGCCCACCAGCTATACATATATGCATATGCATGTTGTTCACTCCCCAAGTATAGGGTTGTGATGTAGTAATAAACTTGGTGAGACCGAGGTCGAATCCCAAGGGACTGATACTTGTACGTTATCTGAAACTAGGTAGAAATAGAACTAGCTTAAGATGAAATCTAAATTCAATATAAAGTGATGAATAATGGTGAGAGATTAATCTAAAACTTAAGAGAAATCAGAGACAGGAAACTAGGGATTCAGAGGATCCACTTGTAGAGATTAGGGAGATCTTACGCCTGCTTCAAGAATCATGGAACTTAACTGAACTTACCTGATATAAGTTTCAAGAGATGAAAGGTATAGGAATTAGAATGGATTCCATCACCAAACCATGCCCAGGAGACAAAGTAAACAACAGAATTAAACTAATTACCAACCAATCAACATGTTATGAGGGTTAGGAAGGGTACCGTCATCCGACTATACCCATGAGACTATGGTGAACAACAGGGTTTCCTGACGTCATAAACATGAAA
The DNA here is from genome assembly GCF_029962835.1 of Magnolia sinica. Taxonomy (NCBI): domain Eukaryota; kingdom Viridiplantae; phylum Streptophyta; class Magnoliopsida; order Magnoliales; family Magnoliaceae; genus Magnolia; species Magnolia sinica. The sequence goes on from NC_080588.1 coordinate 67,780,387, forward strand.
AAAAAATAAAGAAACATGCTCAAAGCCATCACAGACCTGTTGTAATTTTAGTTACAACAGACCATTAAAAACTGAAAACATTCCCTTACAATCAACCCAATACCAAATCCATTCAGTTTAAACAAGAATTAAAGGCATAAAATTCTTCCCATCACGCTACAAGCTTCACCCCTTAGCCCTAGCTAAGGGGTTTAGCCACACATGAATGGGCTGGACCCTTTAGACAAAGCAAATAAACAGAAAAAGAAAAAGAAAAGAACAAGAAGGAAAGAAAAAACCAGATATCACTTCCTACTCCAGCCTCACGTCCAGCCACGTCCAAGCCTCAGCCGTCTTCCTTTCCCCCCTACGGCCCTCTCTCTCTTTCTTCTTATAGGTAACGGACATCTTGTGTGCGTAGCCTTTACGCACAGCAGAAGAAGCTGCGTGCGTAACAGAGCTTACGCTGGACGTTGGTGGGCCCCACTTCTTGGTGTCAGGTGAAAGATCCACGCCGTCCATTAGATTCTACTCGAAAAACTATTTAGAATTGACTGGTTTTGGGTTAGATTCGGTGTGGCCCATGGAACGTTTCATTACACCGTCCGTCTTCCGTTTGGATAAGAAATTCACACAATCGCTTGTATGGGACCAGAAAAGAATCATATCCAGGGTCTTGGCCATCCTCCAGAGCAAATGGACGGGTCAGATCATCTAATGGAATGATGGGTGGGGCCCACTGTCAAAACCCAGTGGAACACGTCCGTCACTAGACATGCGAAACGTCAGTATTTGGATGTTTTGCACAAAAAATGGGTGGGGTCCACTGCGATGCCTGTCCTAGAAATCCACTCCCTCCATCAGCTCCTGTATATAGTGTTGGCCCATGGCCTCTAGTTTAAAGTAGATCCGACTTCAGGGTGGACCACACGCTTAACCGATGTATGGATAACATTCACCGTTAAAAATACAATTGGCTTCACGTATGCTTGATGCATAACACAATTGGCTTCACATATGCTTGATGCCATGGCACATCATTTACAAATTGTCATTCTCTTTTGTTATATCTTCTACCGTCAGTATCTCCTAATTGCACCATGCAAATGACACCAAATTTCACTAGGATTTGTTATTTTTCATGCTCTTTCTAACACTTAAGTTTGAGCCTTAATCGTTTATGGATTGCCAAGATGCTCTTTAATGGCTAGCGCCCTCTAATCTCTCTGTTGGGCCACTTCCACGAGGATCTAATGGTTGAAATTTGACGTGTATGGTTAATTTATGGTCCTTAGGCCATGTATGAAGTTTCGAGCCGAGTGGATGGTGGAAACCCTGTGATCTTGCATTCTGACTAACTTTCAGGCCACTTGAGCTTCAGTTTCTCAATTTTCTCGGATCTCTGGCGTGTATATCCATCGATCTCGGTCCCCTGGATTCCATTCCTTGCTCTGGTGACTTCGGAGAGTTAAATCCATGCTTTTAATACTCTTTTTCAATCAAAGCTCCTTATTACATCCTGCAACAAAAACACGATTAAATTATAATATTAGGCATTATCATGTACGTAAAATAGGGCAGTAATCGGGGTCTGCTATGCAATATTCGACCCTCAACACATGTGTATATATTATATATTATATATCATTATATTATTTAAAAGAAAACGCACATCCAGGTGCTGGCATTATCATGCTCTACCTGAGATTTGAAGCAGCCTTTGGATGGACGGTTGATCGTAACATGTACATCACGTGGGATCCACAGAACCTGCTGATGTAATCACAGCAGTGGGTCCCACCGTTTGAACGGTTAGGATATAATACATACCTAACAGTCAGACCCATAAAACATTAAAGGCATTTACACAGCAGCTGCTGTTGCTGCTTGTCCAATGGACGGTTGGATGAAACACATGCCTCATGTGGGTCCCACCAGAGCTTGCTAACGTCAAATACAACAGCAGCAAGGGCTGCTGGTGAGGTACGCCGGCTAATCCACTTCCATTTCCAAGAGAAAGGGGGCCCATTTGTGGGATGAATCCCCACCGTCCCAACTAGTCCAGCACCGTCTAGATGGCCTGGATGGTGTCGATAAAATAAATACATCACGGTGTGACCCTATAGCACGGTCCAACAGCCGGACGGTTGGATGAAACACATAAATCAGGTGGGCCACATAGTCATTTCAAAAAGAGAGAGAAAGAGACAAAGAAAAAAAAATCGGAGTAGCGGAGGGACCCCGCCACTATGGGTCCCTCTTTAATACAAATCGCACATCAAGATGGGTCCCACATATGTGGACCCTTAAATAATCAAAATCAAATCATAAATTACCCACCTTAGATCTCTTCTTCATTCTTCCGCTAATGCACAATAGAGCTCTAAAGGTTCAACTTCAACGGTTGAGATGATCTTTGGATGATGGAGATGGGAGGTAGAAAAGTGGGCCACACAAATTCTCCCATGGAAGCTTGCTTGGACGTGGGATGCTTGCTTAGAGAATGAGAGAGATGAGAGAGAGAGGTGTAAGAGAGAGAGAGAGATGGGTGTGATGGGTGTGATAGGTGTGGTGAGTGATGGGTGTAAGAGTTTTTTTTTTTGACTTTTGTGGTTGCTTAGTGTAAGAAAGGCATGGGTGTGTAAGAACTCTTTTTGACTTTGGGGTTGCTTGGGAATGGGTGAAAGGTGATGTGTACTTGACATATACTTGACATGATGGGATTAAGTGATTGATTGATTGATGTAACAAGTTATAGAAATTCTCTCGGAATTCGCACACGCGACGTTTTCCTCGCACCAAACGCTGGCCCACATCTCCTAGCTAGAGTATCGGATTAGCGTGCGAGTCACAGTATTGGAACCGTGGCGACGGCGCGGTCGCTAGGGTACAAGTCTTGAGTTAAGTCGATTCAGGTTGACGGCAAGTGACTTAGGGTTGCACGCAAATACCGGTTAAGGGTCGAAGGTTACCGGAATTTGACCGGGAAGATCGCAGGAACCTACAGAACGGTACGGTCTAGGATACGGGTCTTATAATGATGATAGCACAAAGTTTGAGAAGTGACCAAAGAACTTGGGAAGTGAGTGTACCTGACTATGATTTAGGATATTCTGCGTATGGTGCAATGTGTAATATAGTAACACTTTGATGATTTGGGACAATATGCTGTTCACTTCCCAAGTGTAGGGTTGTGATGTAGTAATAAACTCGGTAAGACCGAGGTCGAATTCACAGAGACTGAAACTTGTACGTTTCCTGAAACTAGGTAGAAATAGAACTAGCCTAAGATGCAATATAAATCAAATATAAATTGATGAATAGTGGTGAGAGATTAATGTAAAATTTAAGAAATTCAGAGGAAGAAAACTAGGGATTCAGAGGATTCACTTGTAGAGATCAGAGAGATCTTATGCCTGCTTCAAAAATCATGAAAATTAAACTGAACTTCTTGTGATATAATTCTAAAGATATGAAAGGTATATGAATTAGAATGGATTCCATCACTAAACCATGCTCAGGAGACAAAGTTAACAAAAGAATTAAACTAATTACCAACCAATCAACATGCTATGAAGGTCAGGAAGGGTACCGTCATCCAACCATGCCCAGGAGACGATGGCAAACAACAGGGCTTCCTAACGTCATAATCAAAATAAGGAAAAAGAAATACTCAAAGTCATTGCAAACCCATTGTAATTTCAGTCACAACAGGCCATTAAAAACTGAAAATATTCCCATATTAAAATTACATGGAAAACCTCTTCAATTTAAATAAAAAGGCACAAGCAACATCTCTCCCATCGGACTACAAGCTTCACCTCTTAGCCCCAGCTAAGAGGTTTAGCCTAAGATAGACATAATTAGGCTAATTCTTTAAAATAAATAAAAATAAAAGAAAACAAACTCTTCACTACTCTGTCTGTGACTGCTCCACATCCAGCCGAGTGCCCCAAACCGAGTCTCCCACGGCTGCCTCTGTCCACGTCCCCACGAAAAAAAGATCCCCTCCCCACACGCTCTCCCTCCTTCTTATAGCCAGGGAGTCGGTTGGAGAACCTACGCACCTGCGGAGCGCTGGAGTTGGTGCGTAAGCTTGCTTTACGCCCCTGTTTCTTTTACGCAGCAACTGTAAGCGCGTTGTGTTTGCCCCATGAATGCCTCATATGCTAGATCCAAGCCATCCAGGCTCCTTGAACTTGATCGGTGGTCCCCTGGGTTGGATTTGGATAGTCAGAATCATCGGACCGATCCTGTCAATGGTCCCTGAATGGCCCGGATCAACCGGGTCTCGGACTATGTTGTCGCAAGTTGCTTGCGCTGACGCTTTGTGTGGCCTAGGATCGATCGTCAGGCCATAAATCCATTCTGACCATTGGATTGGTCTCGCAAACCAGTCGGAATTGATGTTGTTCGGGTCGCATCTAGTGTGGCCCATCAAGAATATCGTTCTACCGTCCGAACAGCGTTTGGCCAAGACTCTTTTGAGTGTGTGTGCATGGGTTTGGAGAAACTCCTTTTGTACGGTCGGTTCGACCTTCTGGAACGAATGGACGGCTTGGATCGTCCTGATCAATTCAGAAGGTGGCCTAACATGATTTTTCGCAAGCTCCGTTGCAAAACAGAGCTTTCGAACCTTTGTTTTGATGATCGGTGGGCCTATGATCAAGGTGTTCAGGACAATCCAATCCATTTATTGGAATGCTCTAGAAAAACCATTCGAAAAAGACTATTTTTGAACTAGAGTCGGTGTGGCCCATACGATCTTCTGTGCTACCGTTCATCTTGCGTGTGGTTAAGATCTTCACCCGTATGCTTGCATGAAGGAAAAAGGAAACCTAGGCGTCGATTTTGGCTAACCCTTGGAACGAATGGACGGCTCTGATCATCACTCCGGGCGTCTAGTGGGGCCCACTGGCCAAAACCGCAGCTGTGGAGTGAAGACGCTGGAGTTTCTTTTGAAAATTTGAGAAGATATCGGTCAGCGTAACGCTGACCGATTGGGACAATGGCGGTGCACGGCGAGTGCGTGCACATTGTGCACATGCACTCTCTTGAGTGGGGTCCACTGAGATTTTTGTGAGAAATCCGTTCCGTCCATCCTTTTCCTCATCCACTTTAAGGCGTTGATAATGAAATTTAAGTATATCCAGATATCAAGCGGGCCCCAAATCAAGATTTTAGGGGCTGATCTGTTCGTTGGGCCACTTTTGGAGGGATCTGATGGTTGAAATTCGCCATGTACGGTTAATTTGTGGGCCCTTGGCCATGTATGAAGTTTTGAGCTGAACGGATGGTGGGAACCTCGTGATCTTGCATTCTAACTGACTTTCAGGCTGCTTGAGCTTTAGTTTCTCGATTTTCGCGGATCCCTGGTGTGTAATTCCGTTGATCTTGGTCCCCTGGAGTCCGTCGCTTGCCTTGGTGACTTCAGACCTTTAAATCCATGCTTTTAGTACCCTTTCCCAGTCCAGGCTCATGAATACGCCCTGCATCACAAACATGATTAAATCAGGCCGATGAACAGTACTATGTTTGTAAATCCTGGCAATAACTGGGGTCTAATATGCAATATTCGACCCTCAACACAACCCCCAACCAGCATCTTGCTAGTCCCGAGCAAGGTATGTGAAAAATAAATTGAGAATTACAGGACAATTTCTACAAACTTGAGAGATTTATGAAAAACAATTCAGATACTCGAATTCTAAGATTCATGAATGTTGGCATTACTTTCTCCTGAAATCAAGCTCACGGTAAACTTCATAATCAAGCTCAAATATTAATCCATTAATTAGAACGATTCTAAATATTGAGTTCCATGGGTGTATCGTGTAATCTCAGCTTATCATTAAGGTTCACTTCTTAATTTCATGATATTATCGGTAAACACTAAGATAATTCATAATAACTAAAACTTTCCTCACGGATCATCTTTTCATTAATCGACCTTTGATATATATTTTTTCATTAAAATACCGCCAAGGGGAGGAATCAAATCTTCGCCTATAGGGAGCAAACCTATGATGAAGACCATTGCCCACCCCTTTCCGTCGGCTACTTTGGGAAATCAAATCTTCACCTATAGGGAGCAAACCCATGGTGAAGATTATTCACCCAATCCTTTTAATTTTCTCAGGCCGGTTCCTTCATGCTTAGTGAGTACCAAGTAAATCCTTCAATATCAAACTGAGACCTTAATGTGAAAACGAGATGTGACATGTGAGATCATAACTCAATCAAAGTGTACAACTTCTAATTCTGGATTAACAATTCAAACTTAATTATGCAATCCAATAGATACTGAATCTAAGCGTCTTAAATTTCCAACATCATGTATCTTGAAATTTCAAGTGCCCTAGATGACCGTCAAAATCCCTTCGAATTCACAAGAAAGTCCAAAAAAAAAAAATATTTAAAAATTTTCACAAATTTTGCTCAAGACCAAGAAAACGCTGATTAGGAAACCTAATCTCCCACCCCCAACCTAAAATCTACATTGTCCTCAATGTAAAAGAAATAAGCATGCAATGTACATGGGACAACGAAAATATAAGAGGAGTGACGGAAAGATATTACCTGGATGAAAGAATCAAGAGGCTTTCCAAAGATATCTACGTAAGAGCGGGTCAACACAAAAGAAAAACCAACAGAAGTAAAATAAAATAACAAAAATAAAATCCTACCTATACCACTTTCGTAGGTGTCTCGATTGCATTTAGCATATGCAACAAGCCTTTAAACCCCTAGGTTGCCCCTAGTGGACGAGTTGTAGTCTCGTGAGGGTTTGCAGTAATGTTACCCACAAACATTGAACTAACTAATGATATAAACGAAATGAAATGAAGAGCTGGGTTGCCTCCTAGGAACGCTAAGTTTACCGTCTTCAGCCAGACAAATAAAGCAACTACCCTAGTCCTATGAAAGCGATAAACTTACCTGTACCTCCATCAGACTAGGAGATCAATCTTGGTAAACAGGAGCAGTCAGGGACATGGACATGTCCTCTGAATCAAATTTCTCGACAAATGGTTTCAATCGATGTCCATTGACTTTAAACTCCATGCCATTGTCGGGATCTCTTATCTCAACGGCCCCATGAGGAAAAACAGTAACAACAATGTAAGGGCCGGTCCAACAAGATTGAAGCTTACCCGGAAAGAGATGTAATCGAGAATTGTATAAAAGGACCTTCTGACCAGGCGTGAATGATTTTCACAAAATGTGTTGGTCATGAAATGCTTTCATCTTGTCCTTGTAAATTCTCAAATTATCGTACGCATCATTCCGGATTTCCTCAAGTTCATTCAATTGAAGTTTGCGTAGCGAGCCCGCGTTGTCCAGATTGAAATTAAGATTTTTGATCGCCCAGTATACTTTATGTTCCAGCTCCACAGGCAAGTGACAAGCTTTCCCATAGACAAGTCTAAAGGGAGACATTCCAATAGGGGTTTTAAAGGCAGTACGGTATGCCCATAAGGCATCGGTCAATCGGATTGACCAATCCTTACGATCAGAGTTAACCGTTTTCTCCAAAATGTGTTTAATTGCCCTATTAGAAATCTCATCTTGCCCACTTGTCTGTGGGTGGTACGGGGTGCTCACCTTATGAGAGATACAGTATTTCTTCATTATGCTCTCAAATGGTTTATTACAAAAGTGTGAGCCCCCATCACTAATGATGGCTCGAGGCGTTCCGAATCGAGAAATGATGTTTTCTTTAAGGAATTTAATGACCGTGCGATGGTCATTAGTTCGACACGAAATCGCTTTGACCCATAGTGACATAATCCACGACGAGCAAAATATACAGATTTCCAAATGATTAGGGGAATGGTCCCATGAAATCGATGCCCCAGCAATCAAATGCTTCAATGATAAGGATGGGATTCAAAGGCATCATATTTCGACGGGACAATGCTCCTAATTTCTGACAACGCTCACAAGCTTTGCAAAACTCATGAGTGTCCCTAAATATAGTGGACCAGTAAAAGCCACACTGCAGAATCTTAACCGTGGTCTTTTTAGCAGAAAAGTGACCACCACAGGCCTGTGAGTGACAGAAGGAGATGATGCTCTGATGCTCATCGTCTGGTACACATCTCCTTAGGATTTGGTCTGGACAATATTTAAATAAATAAAGATCATCCCAGAAAAATTTGCGCACCTCGGTGAAGAATTTCTTCTTATCTTGCGCAATCTACTGTGTCGGTATGGCACCTGTAGCAAGATAATTAGCAATATCAGCGAACCAAGGTGAATGGGAGACTCTGAACAGTTGTTCATCAGGGAACATGTTGTTGATATGGGTCGTCTCAAGGGAATCAGAGGTATTAAGGCGAGACAGATGATCGGCCACTACGTTTTCTACTCCCTTTTTATCTTTAATTTCCAAATTAAATTCTTGGAGTAGAAGGATCCATCGTATCAGGCGGGGCTTAGAATCATTCTTAGAAAGAAGATACTTAAGTGCCGCATGATCTGTGTAGATAATGATCTTGGATCCGATCAAGTAGGACCTAAATTTATCCAAAGCGAACACTACAGCTAGGAGTTCCTTTTCCGTAGTCGAGTAGTTCACTTGGGCAAAATTTAAAGTTCTACTTGCGTAATGAATGACGTAGGGCCTCTTATCTTTTCTCTGGCCTAGAACCGCCCCAAGAGCATAATCAGAAGCGTCGCACATAAGCTCAAAAGGAAGGCTCCAATCGGGTGGCTGCATGATAGGTGCAGTGGTTAACGTGCCCTTAAGCTTAGTGAAAGCTTCCTGGCATTGCTTAGTCCACTCGTACGGAGCATCCTTTTGAAGAAGATTACATAAAGGACAAGAGAGGAGACTAAAGTCCTTTATGAATCGCCTATAAAATCCTGCGTGTCCTAAGAAAGATCGCACGTCTCTGATGTTCTTGGGTGGAGGTAGGTTAGAGATAAGATCAATTTTTGCCTTATCTACCTCGATTCCCTTGGACGAGATGATATGCCCAAGGACAATTCCCTTCTGAACCATGAAATAACACTTCAACCAATTAAGTACCAAGTTCTTTTCTTCACATCTTTTCAGCACACATTTAAGACTTTCCAAGAACTTGCTGAAAGATGGACCGTAAACAGAGAAATTGTCCATGAAGACCTCTAGATATTGCCCCACCATATCAGAAAAGATACTAAGTATACATCGCTGAAAGGTGGCAGGGGCATTACATAGTCCGAATGACATCCTTCGGTAGGCAAAGGTGCCGTAGGGACATGTAAATGTAGTCTTTTCCTGGTCTTCAGGGGCTATCTCTATCTGGTTGTAGCCCGAATACCCGTCAAGGAAACTGTAATAGGAATGACTAGCTAACCTTTCCAGGATCTGATCAATGAATGGTAAAGGAAAGTGGTCTTTCCTCGTGACGGTATTCAACTTCCTGTAGTCAATGCACATTCTCCAACCAGTAGTGACTCTAGTTGGCACGAGTTCATTATTAGCATTGGCTAGGATGGTGATTCCGGACTTCTTAGGGACCACTTGAGTTAGGCTCACCCATTGACTATCAGATATAGGGTATATGATACCCACGTCCAATAATTTAAGAACCTCAGCCTTAACCACTTCCTTCATGTTTGGATTTAGTCTACGTTGTGGTTGCCGAGCGGTTTTTGCATTATCCTCAAGATATATGCGGTGAGTACAAATCGAGGGATAGATTCCCTTGAGGTCCGCTATCGTCCATCCCAGGGCTCCTTTATGCTCAATGAGAGTAGATATGAGTATACTCTCCTGTTCTTTCTCTAGGTGGGCAGAGATCACCACCGGGTATGTCTCATCTTGACTTAAATAGGCATATTTCAAATAAGAGGGTAAAGGTTTTAGGTCAAGCTTCGGCGGCTTGAGGTTAGACAGTAGAGGCACTACATCAGTTTGTGGCAATTCTTCAAATTATGGCCTCCACCGGTTAACTTCAAGTACCGGTGCAGTATCAAGCAAGGCGCACGTCTCCCTAATCATGTCATCATCAAAATCATGGGAGTGGGCCAGGCACGTCTCTAGATGGTCGGAGGATAAGGTTAGAGGTGTCATATCTTCCACCAAAGAGTCAATCATATTAATGTCGTGGAAATCGTCATCCTCCTCTAAGTTTCTGCCGTTATTGAAAAAGATGTTTGACTCCAATATCATATTCCCAAAAGACATGTCATGACACCATTCCTGCAATTGATAATTGCATATGAAGTGGCAAGGAATGGGCGGCCAAGAATGACGGGGATCTGAGTGCTTATGTTATTGATGGGTTTGGTGTCCAAGATGATAAAATCTACAGGGTAGTAAAATCTATCAACTTGGACCAACACATCCTCAATTATCCCTCTTGGTACACGAACAGAGCGATCAGCAAGTTGTAGTGTGGTTAGGGTGGGTTTTAATTCACCCAAACCTAACTATTTATATACCGAGTAGGGAATCAGATTGACGCTCGCTCCTAAGTCAAGAAGTGCGTAATTAATTCGATGGTTCCCGATTACACATGATATGGTTGGGCTACCGGAATCTTTGAATTTCTGTGGCACGTCTTGCTGTAGGATAGCAGACACTTTCTTAGTCAAGAAAATTTTCTTTTGAATACTTTGCCGTCTTTTGGTCGTGCATAAGTCTTTCAGAAATTTGGCATATGAAGGAATCTGTTTCACGACATTAAGTAGAGGAATGTTGACTTTCACTTGTTTCAACACCTCTAAGATATCCTGAGAGTTAGAGAGAGGTTTTGGTGAAACCAACCGTTGGGGGAACGGAGCAACTGGCTTCTCTAGAAGTTCCGGTTCTAATTTTTGTGGGGCATCATTAGATCCATCATTGTTGTCCTCTTCTAGTTCTTGAGGCTTTTCGGGCCTAACCGGAAGAGTTTTATCAATGATCTTTCCACTCCTAAGAGTGGTGATGGATTTAGCGTGCCCCATCTGATTTGAAGAGCTGGGATCATTAATCTCGCACTGCGGTTTAGGATTGGGGAGAGGTTGTGCAGGAAGCATCCCCTTTTCTATAACTGTCATACGAGAATCTATCTTTTGCATAAAATCTATAATTCCCCACATTACCTGAGCCAGCTCTTGTATGGAATTTTGAACCGGTTCCTCTTGAGGTTTCACTTGATTTGGATTTTGATTGAAGAAACCTTGAGGAGTAGTCATTTGTCCATTCCTCCAACTAAAGTTTGGATGATTTTTCCAACCAGGATTGTATGTATTGGAGTTAGGTCCAGTAAAAGGTCTTTGATAGTTGTTTACGGCATTAGCTTGTTCATTCAACACTCATCGAAAGGCGGGTATTGTAGGACAATTTTCAGTTGTATGAATGTTGCAATCACAGATGCCACAAACAATTTCATTAACCTTATCCTTCTTTCCTTCTATGGCCTCAACTTTCCTTATGAGCGTAGTCACTTTACACTTGAGATCATCCTCTTCTTTCAAGAGATATAATCCACCTTTCTCCTTTAATTGAGTCGGCCTAGACGTGGTGTTCGACTTTGGGTAATAGTCCCATGATTGTGTTTTTTCAGCAAGACTATCGAGGTAATCCCATACCTCGTCAACATCTTTATTAATGAACTCTCCATTACACATTGTCTCAACCATTTGGCGCATGGAAGATGTCAGTCCATCATAGAAAAAATTTGTAATGCGCCACATTTCAAATCCGTGTTGTGGGCATGAACTGAACAAATCTTTGAACCTTTCCCAACATTGGAAGAATGTTTCATCTTCCTTTTAGGCAAAGTTCATGATTGCTTTTCTGAGGGTAATCGTTTATGATGTGGGAAGAATTTTTTTATGAATTCCCTCTGCATGTCGTTCCATGTGCCAATGGATCTAGGACGCAGTGAATGTAACCACGTCTTAGCTTTCTCTTTTAAGGAAAAAGGAAAGAGTTTCAGCCTAATTGTATCCTCAGATACATTAGGAAAACATAATGTAGCTATAATCTCATCGAACTCTTTCAAATGTAAATATGGACTCTCTGATTCAAGTCCATGGAATTTGGGAAGGAGTTGGATAACTCCTGGCTTGATGTCCATTTGTCCTGTGTTTTCAGGAAAAATCATGCATGAGGGCATACTCACTCCCGCCAGTTGTAGATAATCTCGTAAAGTACGAGGCGGGGGTGCCTGATGCACCTCGTTCTCATCTTGGGTATCCTCCACCTTGGGTGGAAGTAGAGGAGGTTGGTCTTCAGCCATAACTTCAATTAACTCAGGGGATTTCGAGCGGTGTCTAGTCCTGCGATGGATAGTCAACCCTTCAACCAATCTTCCTTTAGTCAAGAGACGTCAAGTGTCGTCACGGGCCCACTTGGGCATGAAACACTCGCAGCCCTCAATTTAAATTTGAAACCTAATCCTAAGAAAGAAAATCTAAAAAGAAAGAGAGGGTTGGAAAGGAGTTACCAAATTGGAGGCCCTAAGTTGAAGACCTCCAAAATAAAACAAAATAAGTGAGATTCTAAAAAGGAGAAGAACAATCCTTTAAAAGAAAGATAGCAGTGAACTGATTTCTAAAAGAAGGAATTCCTAAAAGAAAGTGAAAATTTCTAAAATAAATTAGGAAAGTCCTAAACTAGAAAGTAAATTACTAAAAGAGAACTGAAAAATAGAAAGTAGGGAAGGAGCTTACCGAATTAGAAATTTCTATCTTAAAGGCCTACAAAATAGGAAGGTTAGTTTCTAAACAAAAATTCTACAAGTAGAAAATATCTAAAAGTAAATTAGGAAACAAAGTTAGATTCTAAAAGAGTTAAAGTTAGAAAGTAAAAAACAAAAGAGGAAAGTTTCTAAAAATAAACTACTTCCTAAAAATAGAAAAATACTAGAAAAAAATTTCAAAATTTAAACCCTAATTCTAAAAGGTAGAAAAAGTAGAGAGATTAGGAAGGAATTACCAATTTAGAAACTTATGTCAGGATCCTATAAAACAGAAAAACAAGTTAGTTCTAGAAATCAAATAAAAGTCTACAACTAAAGTTAGTCAAATTCTAATCTTAAATTAATTCTAAACCTAATTAATTTCAGAAAATCGCAACCGTCAGTCCCCGGCAACGGCGCCAAAAACTTGTTCACTCCCCAAGTGTAGGGTTGTGATGTAGTAATAAACTCGGTAAGACCGTGGTCGAATCCACAGAGACTGAAACTTGTACGTTTCCTGAAACTAGGTAGAAATAGAACTAGCCTAAGATGCAATATAAATCAAATATAAATTGATGAATAATGGTGAGAGATTAATGTAAAACTTATGGAATTCAGAGGAAGAAAACTAGGGATTCAGAGGATCCACTTGTAGAGATCAGGGAGATCTTATGCCTGCTTCAAAAATCATGAAAATTAAACTGAACTTCTTCTGATATAATTTTAAAGAGATGAAAGGTATATGAATTAGAATGGATTTCATCACTAAACCATGCCCAGGAGACAAAGTTAACAAAAGAATTAAACTAATTACCAACCAATCAACATGCTATGAAGGTCAGGAAGGGTACCGTCATCCAACCATGCCTAGGAGACGATGGCGAACAACAGGGCTTCCTAACGTCATAATCAAAATAAGGAAAAAGAAATACTCAAAGCCATTGCAAACCCATTGTAATTTCAGTCACAACAGGCCATTAAAAACTAAAAATATTCCCATATTAAAATTTAAATAAAAAGGCACAAGCAACATCTCTCCCATCAGATTACAAGCTTCACCTCTTAGCCCCAACTAAGAGGTTTAGCCTAAGATAGACATAATTAGGCTGATTCTTTAAAATAAATAAAAATAAAAGAAAACAAACTCTTCATTACTTTGTCTGTGACTACTCCACATCCAGCCGAGTGCCCCAAACCGAGTCTCCCACGGCTGCCTCTGTCCACGTCCCCATGAAAAAAAGATCCCCTCCCCACACGCTCTCCCTCCTTCTTATAGCCAGGGAGTCGGTTGGAGAACCTACGCACCTGCGGAGCGCTGGAGTCGGTGCGTAAGCTTGCTTTACGCCCCTGTTTCTTTTACGCAGCAACTGTAAGCGCGTTGCGTTTGCCCCATGAATGCCTCATATGCTAGATCCAAGCCATCCAGGCTCCTTGAACTTGATCAGTGGTCCCCTGGGTTGGATTTGGATAGTCAGAATCATCGGACCGATCCTGTCAATGGTCCCTGAATGGCCCGGATCAACCGGGTCTCGGACTATGTTGTCGCAAGTTGCTTGCGTTGACGCTTTGTGTGGCTTAGGATCGATCGTCAGGCCATAAATCCATTCTGACCATTGGATTGGTCTCGCAAACCGGTCGGAATTGATGTTGTTCGGGTCGCATCTGGTGTGGCCCATCAAGAATATCGTTCTACCGTCCGAACTTCGTTTGGCCAAGACTCTTCTGAGTGTGTGTGCATGGGTTTGGAGAAACTCTTTTTGTACGGTCGGTTCGACCTTCTGGAACGAATGGACGACTTGGATCGTCCTGATCAATTCAGAAGGTGGCCCAACATGATTTTTCGCAAGCTCCGTTGCGAAACAGAGCTTTCGGACCTCTGTTTTGATGATTGGTGGGCCTATGATCAAGGTGTTTAGGACAATCCAATCCATTCATTGGAATGCTCTCGAAAAACCATTCGAAAAAGACTATTTTTGAACTGGAGTCGGTGTGGCCCATAAGATCTTCTGTGCTACCGTTCATCTTGCGTACGGTTAAGATCTTCACCCGTATGCTTGCATGAAGGAAAAAGGAAACCTAGGCGTCGGTTTTGGCTAACCCTTGGAACGAATGTACAGCTCTGATCATCACTCTGGGCGTCTAGTGGGGCCCACTGGCCAAAACCGCAGCTGCGGAGTGAAGATGCTGGAGTTTCTTTTGAAAATTTGAGAAGATATCGGTCAGCGTAACGCTAACCGATTGGGACAATGGCGGTGCACGGAGAGTGCGTGCACATTGTGCACATGCACTCTCTTGAGTGGGGTCCACTGAGATTTTTGTGAGAAATCCGTTCCGTCCATCCTTTTCCTCATCCACTTTAAGGTGTTGATAATGAAATTTAAGTATATCCAGATATCAGGCAGGCCGTAAATCAAGATTTTAGGGGCTGATCTATCCGTTGGGCTACTTCTAGAGGGATCTGAAGGTTGAAATTCGCCATGTACGGTTAATTTGTGGGCCCTTGGCCATGTATGAAGTTTTGAGCTGAACGGATGGTGGGAACCTCGTGATCTTGCATTCTGGCTGACTTTCAGGCCACTTGAGCTTTAGTTTCTCGATTTTCGCGGATCCCTGGCGTGTAATTCCGTTGATCTTGGTCCCCTGGAGTCTGTCACTTGCCTTGGTGACTTCAGACCGTTAAATCCATGCTTTTAGTACCCTTTCCCAGTCCAGGCTCATGAATACGCCCTGCATCACAAACATGATTAAATCAGGCCGATGAACAGTACTATGTTTGTAAATCCTGGCAATAACTGGGGTCTGATATGCAATATTCGACCCTCAACATATGCCCAACTTGGAATCGCTTTTTCTTCTTCACCAAATATCAGTAAAGCTCTTTTTTTTATAGTAGAGTTCTTTTCTAATTTTCTAATTGATCAACCAAAAGGAGCCCAACAAGCATATGTATAATTAGTAACATTTTGGCACTTGGTGTTGCTTATCCGCATGGCACTTGGCATGACTGCAAGCTGATATAAAACAGAATTTCTAGATAAAGAACATTTTGGCACCTGGTGTTACTGATCCTCATGGCACTTGGCATGACTGGAAGCTTGATATAAAACAGAATTTCTAGATAAAGAACATTTTGGCACCTAGTGTTGCTGATCTTCATGGCACTTGGCATGACTGCAAGCTTGAGATAAAGCAGAATTTCTAGATAAAGAACATTTTAGCACCTGCTGTTGCTAATCCTCATGGCACTTGGCATGGCTGCAAGCTTTATATAAAGCAGTGTTTTTCCAGTCAACTTGAAACAATGAAAGGTCTACGCTATATACTTTAAGGAATTGCTATCTAACTGTGAATGCTTCCATACATGGGCAAATTTTCAACTAATTAAGAAGATTTTTTTTCCTAATTTTTGATGCAAAAATGGGATTTGAAATCGTAGCATTTGCAAAATGATGCAAAAATGAATCATGGTCTAAAGAACAAGAAATGAACCATGTTGTTCTCTTTCTTCATGGGAGGTAGACTTCTTTAGATGCAGTTTTATTGCTGATTGTCTTTTCCTTCCGACACCCTAATTAAATTCAAAACCACAATTTTTGAAAATTTAACAATTAAAGTTCAATAGAGTGGAAATAATGGAAACTGAAATTAACTTCCCTATCATTGGTACAAAGAGATGAGCTCCAAACTTCAGTTGCTTCGGAAATTAACTACCGACTACCACCATGATTTTTTTTAGCCATCCAATCTGTTCATAAGGTCACACAAACCAGGATGAAGGGAAAACACAAATATCAGCTTGATCCAAAACTTTAGCGGCCCCAAGATCTAATAAGTACAATTACAAACTACTCTAATCAAACAACAATAAAGAATAGCAAAAGTTACTAAAAAAAATATCCACATCAAATTCAAATAAGAGAGTAATAAACAAAGTTGAATAAAGAAGAAAATGATGAGAAAAGTTAAGAAGCAGCACTTTATGTTATTTGTTTATTTAATTAAACAAAAAAAAAAGATGAGACTTGTCTATATATATATATATATATAAGGCAACACATTTGCATTGAATTAATACAGTGACCTAATTAAACAAAAAACAAAAAATCCAACATTTTTAGACCAAATGCATAGAAAAGCAAAATTAATCCCATCTAGAAAATGAATAAAAATGTGAAAGCAACAAATCAAATGCTGCAAAATTTACAAAATTACCACCAAACCCATCTCTAAGAAAAAAATCATTTCCAACTCACCAACATGGATGTAGCCATGCTCATTGTGAATAAAATGTTCATAACATCATGGACTCCTATGCTTTCCATTATATTAAATTACATTAGGTGTGTGATTTACCATAGATAACCTCCCAACAGTTTCATCTTCTCATTACCAGAAAATTATTTAGTAGAAATTAAAAAAGCACATATAAGCCAACTTGAAGTCTATATTAAGGTTGCATTTGAACAAGTTTTGGGAGGATAGGTAGATTGTTCAGTAGCCTTTACAACTTATCAGTTTAGAAAGATTAACAGCTATGAGACAGTCAGTAACCAAATTGTTTGGACTCCTATTTCAAAAGAAACATGATAGGTTATGAGAAGGAGCTCATTACTCTGTTGAGGGTTAGATCTCTCAAGACAAGACAAAATGATATAGAAATGGTTGTCTTTTGGGAGTTTTTCATAAAATCCATCTATGGGAAATTGGACGGAAGGGGATACCCTGCATTAAAAAGGCATCATGTTTGTAAATGCAAGGAAAGCAAATTCGGCAATAAAGAAGACTATTCCTTTTCCGTCAAAGGGAACCAAAATCGCAATTCCACTTGTTGATGTGAATGCGATAGCAATTTCTGGATGAAATCAATTCCACCGGACTGCGATTTCAAGACTCCCAAACACATTCTCGATTTCAAGACTCCCAAACACATACAATATTGGTGCAGCCAAGCGGGTATTAAAAAATAAAAACAAATAAAAAAAAGAGGGCAAAACAAATAAATAGAAGAAATTAAACAGGTTGTAGCATACCAAAATCCTCTTTGATGATGCAATCTAACGAATGCACTAATGATGATTTTTATGTTTGGCACAATGGTGCGGGAGATCAAGAGAGAGAGAGAGAGAGAGAGAGAGGGACGGGAACAATGGTGCGAGAGATTGAGAGAGAGAGAGAGAAGAGGCACGGGAGATCGAGAGTGAGAGAAAAAGGGACAGACGTGAGAGGGAATGAGGTTTTTCCCCAAGGAGGGGAGGGAAAGAATGAAACATTTCGTGAGAGGGGGAAAAGAAAAAGGAGCGCGATTTCCGCATTTTGTATCTGCTACGGCCCTGCTACAGTCTGAAACCATAGCTACAAGTCCCTTGGCCGTAGCTATTGTGTCGTCCGTTGTAGCCCCTCCACGTTCACACGTCTGGCGGGATCTTGATGGACGGATTTTTCAAGGGCTTTGTGGGGTCCATCTTGATGCATTGATATATCCAATCCGTCCATTAATTTTTTTAATTTTTTTTATAGGGAATGACCCTAACATCTAGGCAAATCAAAGGTCCAATTGAACCACACCATCAATTAATGGTAGGTATTAATCTCCATTATTTCCTAACGTGTGGTCCACTTGAGCGTTTAATCTACTTCTTTTTTTGGGCTCCTGCCCTAACATTCTCTTTCAAAACGGATAGACGTATTTGATGGAGCACAAAAATTTTAATGGGCCTTGTATAGTCCCTTATGGGGCTATCCCATGTTGGATGAATGTGTGAAGGTGGTAGCTTTTAGCTACGGTTTAGGCCTTTTTAGCTACGGTTTTAAGCCGTAGCAATATAGCTACAGTTTAAATCCATAGCTAAAAGCTAGGATGGTCCGTAGCCTTTGGTCATATTTTTGGTAGTGATATATATGTACATATAAGCATATAATTTCTCTCTCTCTCTCTCTCTCTCTCTCTCTCTCTCTCTCTCTCTCTCTCTCTCTCTCTTTTTCATTTCTTTCTTTATTCATTTAACAAGAATATCTTCTAAACCAAAATTAGATACTTGACGTACCCTATATGATTTTGGGGTAGGAGAAGCTACTTTAGCCAACCAACCTAGTCATTTTTCAAGATTCAATCATGTCGATGGTCGAAAACCTGTTTCATTTACTTTGTGGTCAATTTCAATCAGTTCGCGGTCAATTCCATTCATTTCTTTTACTTTGCGATCAATTCCATGCATTTCACGGTCAATCCCGACTATTCCCTTTCACTTCACGGTCAATTCCATGCATTTCACGGTCAATTCCCTTCACTTTACGGTCAATTCCCTTCATTTCATGGTCAATTCCGGCGATTCCCCTTCACTTCACGGTCAATTCCATGCATTTCATGGTCAATTCCCTTCACTTCACGATCAATTCAATGCATTTCATGATCAATTCCCTTCATTTCACGGTTAATTCCCTTTACTTCACGGTTAATTCAATGCATTTCACGATCAATTCGCTTCACTTCACGGTCAATTCCGGCGATTCCCCTTCACTTCACAGTCAATTCCCTTTACTTCACACTTAATTTAATGCATTTCACGATCAATTCCCTTTACTTCACGGTTATTTCAATGCATTTTACTGTTAATTCGGTTCACTTCATGGTCAATTTCATGCATTTCACGGTCAATTCCCTTTACTTAATAGTCAATTCAATGCATTTCACGGTCAATTCCCTTTACTTCACGGTTATTTCAATGCATTTCAGAGTCAATTCGCTTCACTTCACGCTCAATTCCATGCATTTCACGGTCAATTCCCTTTACTTCACGGTCAATTCGATGCATTTCACAGTCAATTCGCTTCACTTCACGGTCAATTCCATGCATTTCACGATCAATTCCCTTTACTTCACGGTCAATTCAATGCATTTCATGGTCAATTCCCTTTACTTCATGATCAATTTTCTTCACTTCACGGTCAATTTCATGCATTTCACGGTCAATTCCCTTTACTTCACGGTCAATTCAATGCATTTCACGATCAATTCCCTTTACTTCACGGTCATTTCAATGCATTTCACGATTAATTCGCTTCACTTCACGTTCAATTCCATGCATTTCACAGTCAATTCCCTTTACTTCATGGTCAATTCAATGCATTTCATAGTCATTCCCTTTACTTCACGGTCATTTCAATGCATTTCACAGTCAATTCGCTTCACTTCACGGTCATTTTCATGCATTTCACGGTCAATTCGCTTCACTTCATGGTCATTCCATGCATTTCACGGTCAATTCCCTTCACTTCAGGTCAATTCCATGCATTTCACGGTCAATTCCCTTTACTTCACAGTCAATTTAATGCATTTCACGGTCAATTCCAGTGATTCCCCTTCACTTCACGGTCAATTCCATGCATTTCACGGTCAATTCCCTTTACTTCATGGTCAAATCAATGCATTTCACGGTCAATTCCCTTCACTTCACAGTCATTTCAATGCATTTCATGGTCAATTCGCTTCACTTCACTGTCAATTCCATGCATTTCACGGGGTCGACCGAGTCTAGATGGGGTTGACCCCGTTCGGCCGAAAGCTATTTGGGCTCCACTTCTTCTTTATACCAGGACCCATTGAAAGCTATTGGCGTGAAGGTCAATGCAGAGGATGTATGCGAGATAATTTCAGAGGGTCTAATGTTAAATTGTTGGAATCACTATATATTAAGAATCTATAGTTTCCTCAACAAGTTTGGGTGGAAACCAAAATCATAGGATAAATCTATAACTAAGGTATGACCCAAAGAGCTTTGAGGAGGAATGGGGTCGACCCCATCTGGACCCGGTCGACCCGGTCAATTCCCTTTACTTCATGGTCGAAGAAACGTGTGTATTTATAGCACGGCGTGTCCACTTATCTTTATTCACTCCATTTCCTTCTTTCTCTACAATGCATCCACTCCCAAACAGCTTTTCACAAGTCAAACATGCCAGTGCTTTATCAATTTCACTCCAATCACTCCCTTACACTCAAATACACATCCGAACTCATCTTTGCCATCCTTATTCCTTCTTTTCAGGCATTTTCTTCATTAAATCTCCATAGGGATGACAGAGATGAGTTCGGACGTGTATTTGATTGTAAGGTAGTGAATGGAGTGAAATGCATGGAATTGACAGTGAAATGCACGAAATTGACCGTGAAGTGAAGGGAATTGACCGTGAAATGAGTTGAATTGACCATGAAGTGAAGGGGAATCGCCGGAATTGACCATGAAATTCATGAAATTGACTGTGAAGTGAAGGGAATTAACCCTGAAATGAATTGAATTGACCATGAAGTGAAGGGGAATCACCAGAATTAACCGTGAAGTGAAGGGGAATCACCGAAATTGACCGTGAAATGCATGGAATTGACCGTGAAGTGAAGGGAATTGATCGTAAAATGAATTGAATTGACCATGAAGTGAAGGGAATTTACTGTGAAATGAATTGAATTGACTACGAAGTGAAGGGGAATTGCCTGAATTGACCGTGAAATGCATGGAATTGACGATGAAGTGAAGGGAATTGACTGTGAAATGCATGGAATTGACCGTGAAGTGAAGGAGAATCGTCAGGATTGACCGTGAAATGAAGGGAATTGACTGTGAAGTGATTGAAATTGACTGCGAAGTGAATGAAATTGACCACGAAGTTAATGAAATTTACCGCGAACTGATTAAAATTGACCACGAAGTGAATGAAATTGACCGCGAAGTGAATGAAATTGATTTTCGACCATCGACCTAATGGAATCTATGAAAATGACTAGGTTGGTTAGCTAAAGTAACTTCTCCTAGCCCAAAATCATATATTGTATGTCAAATAACTAATTTTGGTTTAGAAGATATTCTTATTAAATGAATAAAGAAAGGAATGAAAAAAAAAAAAAGAGATATTTTTTTATATGCTTATATATACATATTTATATAAATATGTATTAGAGAAAAATGTAGGTAGAATAAAGTTCTCCATGTAAAAAATAATAATAATAAAATAAATTAAAAAAGAAAAAAGCAAAAAGTCCATAGTACTATAAAGATAGGCATACGTTCTTGCTACGGTCATACTATGTATCGAAAATTGCAGGATTTTTGAGGCAAACTCGCTGGACAGTTATGGACCTTTTGCAAATATATCGAAACACCTTCGATACATACTGAAGTATGTATTGAAAGACCTTCGATACATATCAAGGGTTGTATTGAAAAAGTAGGGGCTACGGTTATAATCCGTAGCCATAGGAGGCCCCCTGACTTTTTTTTTAAAAATTTATTATGATTTATTTATTTATTTATTTCTGCTGTAATTGTGAGTCCTATAATGAGGTATGTGTTATATCCACACCGTCCATCTAGTTGGCGAACTCGTATTAAGGCTTGAGACGAAAAATAAGGCAGATCTAGGCAAATGTGCCATAAATGGGTCGTACAATTGAAAATTTCTCGTGAAATGGGGATTAATAAAAAAAAAAAGCAAATTCTCATGCGAACCGCATACTAGGGATTCACCCACCGTTTAAAATTTTCTAGGAGCCACAGAGTTTGGGATAAATAGCTACTATTTCATTTAGGTTTGTGTGACCTTAACAACAGGTTGGATGGCAAATAAACATTACGGCATGGCGTGAAAGTTTTTAATGGTGGGCGTTCAATTACAACTGGTTTCCTATGGTGCGGTCCACCTAAGAATTGGATCTACCTTTTAGGCACCCTGATCTAAGATGATCTGGAAAAACTGATGGACGGAGTGGATATACGACACACATATATAGGTGGGCCCCACGGTCAGGGTCTCACCCATTAACCCAGCCTCACTTGATCCGCGCTCTGAAATGTACCTCCATGTAACCTTATCTTTGGGCTATAAAACCAAGTGCTTCCTCTCTTCCCTTCCAAGTGCGTGGTGTGGAGTGTAGATAAGGTGGGGCCCACCCTTCAATTGAATTTGGTAAGCCATGGCTGATGGAATGCATGTGGTGATGCTTCCATGGCTGGCTTTTGGTCACATGATCCCATTCCTTCAACTCTCCATAGCCTTAGCCAAAGCTGGCATCCGAATCTCCTTCCTCACCTCTCAAAAAAACATCCAAAGGCTACCCAAGATCCCACAACATCTAACGGCTCTGATCAATCTGGTGGAGCTTCCCTTGCCGAAGGTGGACGGCCTACCTGAAGGCGCTGAGGCCACTGTCGATATTCTCCACGGGAGTGACGAGTACTTGAAGAAGGCCTACGATCTCTCCTTCCCCGCCTTCAAGAAGTTCATTACCGAAGAATCGCCGGACTGGATAGTCCATGATCTCTTCCCCAGTTGGGTGGGCAATGTTGCAAGTGAATTCAACATCCCTCGTGTCTTCTTCTCTATTTATTCAGCTACCGTAATTGCATTCTTTGGGCCGGTCGCAGACGGCCTAAAGAAAAAGTGGCCATCACCAGAGAGTCTGGCGTCCCCGCCTGAGTGGTTTGATTTCGAGTCGTCCGTTGCCTTTCCAACCCATGAGACTGCCGGTCTCTACTGTGGGTTTTTCAGCCCAGATGCATCGGGCTTCTCGGGTTTAGATCGTTTTGTGCTAGCACTCCAAGGGTGTTCGGCAATGGCAATTCGGAGTTGCAATGAGTTCCAAGGGGAGTACTTGGGCTTACTCGAGAAATTACGCAAGAGACCGGTCATTCCAGTCGGATTACTTCCACCAACGCCGCCAGAGAAGAGAGAAACGACCGACCCCAAGTGGGCAAACACGCTCAAATGGCTCGATGAACAGCCCAATAGATCAGTGGTGTTTGTTTGCTTTGCAAGTGAGTGTAAACTGAGCAGAAATCAAGTGTTTGAGATTGCACTTGGGCTTCAACTCTCCAATTTGCCATTACTATGGGCCCTCAGGACTCCCATATGGGCAACCAACGACATGGATACCCTTCCGCCGGGATTCGAGAGCCAGATCGGCAGTCGTGGGGTCGTCTATATAGGTTGGGCCCCTCAGTTGGAGATACTGTCCTACCCTTCCATCGGTGGATCTTTGTTTCACTCTGGGTGGGCGTCCATCATCGAGACCGTACATTATGGGCATGCTCTCATCGTATTGCCGCTTGCGAACGTCCAATCATTGGATGCGAGGATGTTGGTGGACAAGGGTCTGGCTATAAAAGTTGAGGTAAACGATGATGGGTCCTTCCACAGGGATGCAGTCGCTCGGTCGCTGAGGCTGGCCATGGTCGAAGAGGAAGGAGAAAGGTTTAGGCTTAAATCGATAGAAATGAAGGCCATTTTCAGTGATCAGACACTCCATGAAAACTACATGAATGAATTTATCAACTTCCTCAAAAGCTCCAAGACATAAAGGGCAACTGATCTGAAATAAAATATAAAGATGTGGCTGTTAGCATTCCAAACTTTATATGATATGATTTGTATTTTCAGGGAACTTTCCCATTGAATGTGAACTTAGTTCTGTATGATTATGGTTGCTTTAATCCAGCCTTTGATCTTGTGGCCCCATCATTGGTGAATAATGGGGGCTGATGTTGGCCTTTTTTTTTTTTTTCGTCACGGTGGGTGGACATCATCCCAAAAAGAAGCAGATCCAAATCTCAGGTGATCATTCTGGTGGCCGACAGTGTTGGCGGATCGCTCTTTTTTAATTATTATTATTATTTTTTTAAAATTTATAAAATTTAAGAGAACATTTAAAAAAAAAAAAAAAAAAAGGGGATTAACCCCATGTATTTTTGTTAATTTTGTTAATTTGAAACAAGGATGTACATACTGGACTTGGGGTGGGTTCCACAATAACATTAGGCCTCAATTCTCATTTCGCCTAATTGGCAAATGGAAAATAGGAGAAAAAAGAAAAGAAAAGAGGACACAGGAGGCGAGGGAACTGCTTCAGGCTTCGAGATGGTGGAACATCTGAATTTTATTGAAGTCAGGACCCACAACTGCCCCACATAAGCATCAATTGGAAAAACTCAGACAATTGGTTGGCCCTGCTGCATAGCTAACAGCCACATGCCTTCATGCCGCTAGCTGCAAAGCTTCCTCCCAACCCAAACTTCAACTTCAACCAAACTACCACCAACCATCAGCCTTGCAGCACACAGCCATTCAAGCATCAGTCCTGTTAGAATATTGTTATCACCAGTCATCCACAACAATGGCATCACAGATAGACAGTACTGCAGTCCCACTGGGATAGGCCTGAAAACAGGGTCATTATAAGGGCAGTAGCAGTTTGTATCCCGCCATTCCATAAGGCCACTTTCATTATGTTTTTCTGCAATCATGGAAGCAGACAATGAACACGTGAAGTCATATCCAACACACACCTTAGCTGCCCAATATACCTCATGTATGATGAGCAGCCCAAACTCGTCTCATCAGGTGGGAGGTGGCTGCTAGCACTTGCGGTTGCCACCCACAGGTAGCACAGTCTCAACCTGTATGTGTGCAGAAAACAGGGGCCCATCTGCCAAAAAAAAAAAAGGTCAGAGATTCTCAGCCCACTCCCTTGTTTGTTGTCTTGCTCCTAATCAGTCCCACACCAGCATTATCCAACACTAGAGAGCCTCTAATGCTTTTTAGAAGGTCAGACTTGTTACAATAGAGCTTGTTTGGGTACCTGTCTCTTGCAATCTTCGCCAGACCATCTGCAACCGAATTAACTTCTCGGAGGGTGTGAGAAAAGAGCAGGCTGGGCGGCTGAATCATTCTTCGAATGATACCCATATGATACCATATACTCCAGCATCCTGTGACTTGGGGGTCAGTGGCCGCTTCTACAATGATTCCGGAGTCAGTTTCAATTATGATGTCTGATAAACCCATCGCTTGGTAGTATTTCAGCATGTCTACTATTGCTTGAGCTTCTGCGACGGTGTTAGTGACCGGGCCATAGTTATTGTGAAAGGCAAAAATAAATCACCCCACGTGGTCTCTGCACACTCCCCCTCCACCTTCCCCCGGGTTGCCCCTAGCTGACCCATAGACATTTAATTTCAGCCATCCCCTATTTGGTTTCATCCATTTCGCAATCTGAGTCTTGCCACCTATGTCCTCTGTGTCAGCGTTTATCCCCAAGGACTGCAAGGTGACAACATGGAGAAAGGAATTTTTGTCTGGCTCTGTTAAGAGGTTTCCTACTTCTTTTAGCCATGTTGATACTTTGTGGATCACCCGCGTCTCCTAAAGTTTCTAGTTATCGTATTTAGCCGCATTTCAGCCTAGCCAGATCTCCCAAACTATGAAAGAGGGAGCCAACCCTCGAAGGTGATGCCATCTCGCGGAGCGGTTGGCGAGATGTCTCCACTAGTTGACTCGACGCTCAATAGATTGATCATGTATAAGTGGAACATGAAATAGTTGAGCAAAGTGAGTCCAGACTTTTGTTGCAATATTTTCATTACATAATAGGTGGTCCAAGTCCTCAACATTCTTGACTTGCGCCTGGTGCACCTGGTAAATTCTTGGATCATCCTGGGGCTGGGCCTGGGTCTAGGTAGGATGGTGGCTGTAATGGCTGTATCCTTGTGTTGAGGGTGGCCCGGGCTATTGGTCTCAACATAAAGAGTTGGAGTTGTGGCGACTAGGTGGAGGTTTAGCCACTGCTGTTGGTCGTCTTCTCGATGAGGGTCGTGGAGGCTAGCGTGGGAGCAATCATCTGGAGGGTAATTTGACTCTGCATTACCATTGATTTCGGTCTACTGTTGAGGGAAGGACTTTGCGGATCTATTGCACGTGGAGAATGCAGCGGAGGGAAATTTGCTCCCGGTATTCAAACACTTCACCTTTCACTTTCAAATCCCACTTTCTTTAAAAGCTCACCGCTTTCTCTTGGAGATTGAGCTATCCGAGGATGTGTATAATATACATAAACGAACTTTAACACTTAAATACCAAATGTCATATGTGACATTGTACATTTTCAAGCATCCACATGTGTCACAAGTGCTTTTCTAGCACATGCATATAACTACTTAAAAGCATTTCCCAAGAAAATCTCGTGTGTCAAGCATATGGGAACTTCCCACAAGGTCGAGCTGTGTGGGCCCACCATATGATGTGTGTCAAGCATCAACACCGTACATTTGATGGGTCCCTTTTAAATTATGGATATCCCAAAAATCAGCCGCGTATGGAACTTAGGTGGTCAACACCATCTAAAATCATGTGAAGACATCTTAAAATATATAAAAGCACTTGGTGGAGTCCACCTGAAATTTGGATGCGTTCAAAACTTGGTATGACCCCTCATCCATTTGGGATGCACATAATGGATGGGTTGGATTTGTGAACCACATCTTAGTGGGCCTAACAAATGATTATGAATGTTTCAATGAGAGGGTAACCCTTCTCAACTTTTGTATGTGGTGTGGCCCACACAAGTAATGAATTGACTTGATTTTTAAGCCCGAGGCCCACCATGGAATGGTGCATCTGACTGATGGGGTAGATGTTGAAATGCATCATGGTGGGGCCCACACAGCTCGGTGTCGACTGAATAGAACCATTTCCCCACCACACACACACATATATATAATAGAGAGAACAAAAATAAGTCAATTATAATTTTTATTTTTATGTATTTAACTTATTTTTATCAGATTTATACAATGGACGGTGTGGATTGGCCACACGATCATTACATAGGTGCATAAATTTTTTTTTTGGTAAAAGATTGAAAAATAGAATGGCGATATGATTTTAGTACACTTGTATACAAGTCATGTTCCGTAACTCGAGTATGAAGGTGCACACCAGTATATATAAATTATAGAGTGTGATATGGGCCCTACATAATGAATGGTCCACATCAAGGTGACCCACATAATGGATGAAGTGGACCACACATGATGGATGGCCCACATCAAAGTGTGGCCCCTCATGATGGACAGTCCATATTAAGTGGACCCCACCTAATGAACAGTCCACATCTAAGTTTATCATAATTCAGTCATTATGAAGATCTCGGGTTATAGGTCCAAACCATTGGGTAACATGACAATTAGATGTGTACAAATGCTATTTTGGAATTATAAAGTGTGTTAGCCATTGAAAAGGTATCTTGATCATCTTTAAGCGATTAAGGCTCAAACTTGACTGATAGAAAGAGCATGAAAAAAGAGAAATGTCCGATAAATTTCAAGACATTCGGATGAGGCACGTCGACGTAACAGGCGTCGGAAGTTGTTTGAGAAATGGATGGCAAGATTGTAAATATTCAATGCCATTACATACCACTGTTGAAGCTAAATTGTACCGTGCGGCCTACCCGATTAACAGATCTGTTCCATCTTTGGACCCTTATCCTAACAGCGTGTTAAACGCAATGAAAAAAGTAGATCATACAACTACAAATAGTAAAGTGGATTTCACACAAAAGAACTCAATTCACGTTAAATTCCAAATTGTCACAATAAGCTATGTCTCTAGTGTATGAGGTTTAACGGGTGAGTGTTGGTTGCTACTTGGACACATTGTACGACCTACTCGACTAACCAAATTGCCTCATATCTGACCCCGTGTCCTAACATAGCGATATAAAAGTGGTGAACAGAGTGGATCTTACGGAAGTCATTCACAAATGGACCCCACCTATTTCGAAACAACCATCCCATATAGCAATCACCGCACGCGGTAACAGAGGCAGTGAAAAAGTTACCACAAAGGATTCATCCCATCTTCTGCCTCTGATGTGGGTCGTCCTATCGTCGGATCTACCCCAGATTTTAGCCCATGGCATAACGTCACCTCATAAAGCTGATGAACGGAGTGGATTTCTTATCGAACATCACAGTGGACCTCACAATACGCTGCAAAAGACCCTGCGTCCGATGAGGAAGAAGAGGCGCGTTGCCGTCTTTCACTCCAACACAATTACGCCGTGCGGAAAGAAACTTCTTAAAGACTTTCCGATAAAACCCATCCACACCATCGATTCTAAGGGCCAGAGATCGTCGGACAGCAAATCCAGAACGTCCAGGGGAGCGGATCTGATGAATCAGGGCCATAATTCAAACCCCCACTAAAACAGAGTAAGATACAAGCAAAGAAGTCCGGAAGTTAGTGCTGGTCACGGTGATTTAGTCTGGTCGATCAGGACCGTTGCTCAATGGCCATCTAGGGACTACAACAAAAATATGAAACCAAAACTATCAATGGTCATCCGCACTCCACGCTAGTCTAGAATCTGCTGCACACCTCTAGGCACGTACGCACGTCCTCGCGCAAGCAGAGTTGCGTAAGATAAATCCAGAAACACTGAATCAAATATAAAAACCCATCTCTAGGCCGTGTGGAAATCCCAACAGAATAGAGAGAGAGAGAGAGAGGAGAGAGAGAGAAATTAACAGATTGAAGTCAGTGGAGAAAGAGGAAGGCCGGTTCAGGCTCTACCAACGGGTCAGACCTTTCCCTTTTTCTTATTTTTTTTTCCTTTCATCCTTTTCCTTCTTAAGGTTTCCCATGTAGTAGGGCCATCACCCCCCGACCGAGTCAACTCGGTGGTGGGATGGGCCTAGGCATAGTAAATCACTGGGTGCTATGCACCACTTGAATAATTTAAATCTAATATCTTTTGATATATCAAACCTGATTAAAAGCTCAATTTAAAAGTAGGTAAATTAGATTAGGACCTGGCCATAGGATATATTTCTAAAGGATCAATAAGCTAAGGTGAGGGTTTTATCCTTTAACCTTATATTAATTTAAGCTGTTAAATTCATCCTGCTTTTATACGTGCCTTCAGGAATTTGATCTTCCCTTTACATGTATTCCTTTTAGATATCACTTTGAATCTTTCGTGCTATTATATGTTTCACCATCAATTATTGGCTCTTTTGTGCCTTATATGAATTATCCTACTTTTTCATGCCTTTAAGAATGTGACTTATCCTGCCTTTCATGTTTATATGTCGGGAATTATCCTATTAATTGATTTGGTTAATATCATTGCATCTATTGGCCATTTTGGGATTATGACATGATATTAAATACAAGT
This sequence comes from Magnolia sinica, assembly GCF_029962835.1. NCBI lineage: Eukaryota > Viridiplantae > Streptophyta > Magnoliopsida > Magnoliales > Magnoliaceae > Magnolia > Magnolia sinica. The sequence goes on from NC_080588.1 coordinate 67,810,027, forward strand.
GATTTCTCTAAATTTATGTGAGGCCATGGATACAAGCCTTGCCCTTGTCTCTCTTTCTTTATTTGAGTTGGCCCTGCCACTCGTCTCTATATTGAGTTGGCCATTGCCACTCTCCTTATCATTAAGTTGACTATTGTCACTCTTCTCTTATTATGTTGGTCATTGCCACTTTTATTGAATTGACATTGTCACTCTTCTCTTTATTATGTTGGCCTTGTGTCGTCTATCTTTATGGCTTGGCTATGTGTCTTGCTATTCCAGAACCTTCATAATTCATTTGATATCCTTTATGATTCAGATTCGGTTATATTCGTTATGATTCAATTTATATTCTCTATAAGTGCAAGTGACGTGTAAGATGTATCACAACTAGTGATTCAAATATTTTATCATGGACGTAATGCGTTTTGGGTAGAGACCCTCTTGGGGCACGGAAGTCCTTGAGCCTTCGGGTAATGGTGCACAAATAGACGTATGTAATTTACAAATGCAATATCACATCATTCCGAGATTGGATGTCGTAAATAGTCACTCCATGAACAAATTGTGTGATATAATTCACCCAGCTCATGTGTTGTGTGCTCTGAGGAGTTCTTGTAAATCCACGGTAGCGTTGGCCATGCCGGCGAATATCCGTATAGTGAGAATACTGGTTGAGTCGGTTATCTATAAATCATATTTTATATTGTAATGATCACTATGTATGATGAGCCCCACACACTTTACTAGGTATGTATCTCATGTAGGTTGTTTGCACATGCTGATACCCTCGTGTTAGTGGAGCATGGGATGTATCAAACCCTCACTTTACCTGTTATGAATCTCTTGAATTATTGTTAATCTTAAAGGATAACCTTCACTATGAGTAGGGCATTGACCCTCTCCCAACTGTAGAGGTTATACAGGTGACATACAGGATTAAAGACTTAGAGGGCCGCTTCCTGTAGAAGACTACGCGGAAAGAATTCGAAGCTAGATTATTTAATTAGATTTATACTTCCACTGTGAACTCGATGAATGTAATAAGCTTCCATTGGGAAGGCCCTAATTATTCCTTTTACTCTGATGATATATAATCAATACAGTTGATTTTATTCTTGTAAATGTTACCTTCATGAATGTATCTGGATGTAAACAAATGAAAAATAATAATAGGGTGCGATTTCATAACATCCAGTTGTACATTATTAACACTCGGTTTTCTCGGGCAAGAGTACATACTTTGGCCGTGAAAATTCGGGCTGTTACACGGTTAATTCAATGCATTTCACGGTCAATTCCCTTTACTTCATGGTCATTTCAATGCATTTCATGATCAATTCGCTTCACTTCACAATCATTTTCATGCATTTCAAAGTCAATTTGCTTCACTTCACAGTGATTCCATGCATTTCACGGTCAATTCCCTTCACTTCACGGTCAATTCCATGCACTTCACGGTCAATTCCATGCATTTCACGGTCAATTCCCCTTACTTCACGGTCAATTCCATGCATTTCACGGTCAATTCCCTTTACTTCACGGTCAATTTAATGCATTTCACAGTCAATTCCCTTCACTTCACGATCATTTTCATGCATTTCACAATCAATTCTGGCGATTCCCCTTCACTTCACGGTCAATTCCATGCATTTCACGGTCAATTCCTTACTTCACAGTCAATTCAATGCATTTCAAGGTCAATTCCCTTTACTTCACGATCATTTCAATGCATTTTACGGTCAATTCGCTTCACTTCACGATCAATTCCATGCATTTCATGGTCAATTCCCTTTACTTCATGGTTAATTCAATGCATTTCACGGTCAATTCCCTTCACGGTCATTTTAATGTACTTCACGGTCAATTCACTTCACGGTCAATTCCATGCATTTCATAGGGTCAACTGGGTCTAGATGGGGTCGACCCCGTTCGGCTGAAAGTTGTTTGGGCTCCACTTCTTCTTTGTGCTGGGACCCATTGAAAGCAATTGGCATGAAGGTTAATGCAGAGGATGTATATATGTGAGATAATTTCGGAGGGTCTAATGTTAAATTCTTGGAATCGCCTTATATTAAGAATCTATAGTTTCCTCAACAAGTTTGGGTGGAAACCAAAATCATAGGATAAATTTATAACTCAAGTATGGCCCAAAGAGCTTTGAGGCAGAACGGGGTCGGCCCCAATCCACAACCAAAATTGGAGTACTGATTAATGATATTTCTCTGCTCATATCCATATAGCCGTGACCCCGATCGACCATCGGTGATCGTTAAACAGACTTCTAATCATATCTAATGATTGACACATCCAAATGGCGGACCGATCATATCCATACGTAAATCATCATTCGAGCTAACTATCATATGGTGTATATTGACTTGTACACCCCATAATGGACCCTAAAGGTTAGAAAAACCCTCCCATAGGGTTAGTATAGTAAAAACCCAACCATTGGGGGCCATTTACACCAAATCTGGCACTATATAAGAGCTTCATTTAGGCACCCCCTCTCCCCATATGAAATTGCATTTTCAAAGGAGAGAAAGAGATAAAGAGGAAGAGAAAGAAGAAGAGAAGAAGAGAGAGTAGGAGTAGGTGAGGCTTTAATGCTTCCCTTCATCGGTTTCTTCCAATCAAAGCCCTAGCATCGATCGTTTTTCTCCGCCGTATCCGCCTCATTCGCGATTGGAAGGTAAGAAACAAATCCTACTTCCCAACTTAGGTTTTTCTAAAATGAATTGCATGAATCTTACTTAATTTCTTCTAAATTGGTATAAGAACCATTTTCCTCAATTTTCTAACCCAAGGAGCGCCATGAGTGGGGCTAAACGTCACAAGATGCGGACCATTATTCCTAGGTGGTCAAGTACCAATTTTAGGATAAATTTAATGATTTTGGAATGCTAGAGTGATGCACATGAGTGATTTGGAAAAAAACCTAGCTAGAAACCTACATATTAGGTCCACCAACATCCATACAATCATAAATTGCTATTTGTTTAGTTTTCAACATGTTTGAGCATGAAATTGGTGTTGCATGATCATCTCATATTTGATTCTTGCATGATTTTTCCTATAACATGTATGATTGTATTATTTCTTATTGTATTCTTGTACTATGAGTGGTGTGTTGTCCTTGGTCTCTTAGGTAATCCAGCACCACACGCACACACGTTTGACTTATGCTATTAAGAGTAGTTGCATTTATTTTAATATCCTGAAATTTTATGCTCGATGTATTGTACGTGTGATTTCACCTGTACTAGAAGACAATCTCTTAATTGTTAGACGTGTTATTGAATATAACCCACTTTTTGGGTTGGTCAGGGAACTGAGATTTGTGAAGATGGTTCCGTTGGTTGGACAGTCTTGTAACTAGTCTAATTGATTTGGGCAGACGCGAACGGGCGACGGTAACAGGATTACATGGGTTGCTTGTACCCAATGTCGTGCGTTGCGTGTTCGCCTTAACTTAAGCGGTCTAGTCCACCAACTGGCCAACTATGTTTGTTAATCATGTTTGCTCATGCCTGTTTGGAACCTGGAATACCTCTCGTCCACTGACGCCCACTGACAACAGCTGAAAACTGATCCACAGTCTCGTGAGCTGGGCATAGTGGAATGGGACACTGTGTCCGAGTTATCGACCTACGCTGGGGTGATGAGCCTCCCCTTAGTGACCCCGAGCGATCCTGCTTTCCAATACTCCCCACGTGCTTGCAATTGGGGGTGGGGACCTTGATGGGATCGAAGATCGCGGGGTCTTGACCTCGAGCGTTAAAGGGTCTGGCCCTCGCAAATGGATGAGGGCATTAATATCGTCGGGCTGTACTAATATCCCCAACCTGTTCAATAAATGGAATTAACTAAATACTCGGCTAACATTATTCATGCATCACATTAGCTAGGATTTGATGACTTGGTAGTTGAAGTCGCAATGAGAGAGTGTTGGTTATGCGCGACCATGAGATGAAGTCGCTCGAGGGAGTGTTGTGGGTGAGGTCATGCATCATACAATAATTCAAGCATACGCATTTAACAAGATTAGTTAGAGATGTGTGAATTTATGCTTTTCATTAAATTCATCATGGAATTGTTATTTGATGTAACCTATGGCTAATGGCATCCAGTGATTTAGCTACTCACTCCCACTATGGGATGGTATTTTAAAACACCAACTAGACCCTTTACTAGATGCAGGTGAGGCGAAGCTCGACGAGCCGAGCGGTGTGAGCACGGATGAGGAAGAAGAGCTTCCTACTTCCAACTTATGGGCAGATCATCGTAGACTATATGGGTTGATTATGGGTTGTTGAGCTGTGAATCTAGCACGCTATTTCTTTTGAACATTCATTTTATAAATTTTTTTGGGCAACGTCTTGTGCGACTTGTTTGATGTTCCTATAGACTTGTGTTTCTTAACCATATTTCTTTCAGTAGATTAGTTGTAGTTGTAGTTTATGTTCTAGCCGATTCCTATATTACTCATTTAAACTAATTTATGTGCAAATTACCATAATTAGGATATAAACAATACCCGAAAATTTGGAGGCCGAGTTCTTACATAGCCCCTGAAAACTTGAGGTGTTACAATCACAGACTGCAACAGACTACAGTTATAATCCGTAACCATAGGGAAAAACACCTACTCTTTGATATGTATCGAAAATTGCGGGATTTTTGAGGCAAACTTGATGAACAGTTATGGACCTTTTTTGATCATATGGAAAGACCTTTGATACATATTGAAGTACATATCGAAAGACCTTCGATACATATCAAAGGACATATCGAAAAAGTAGGGGCCACGTTTATAATCCGTAGCCATAGGAAACCCCGTAGCCATAGGTTCGTGACTTCTTCTTTTCTTTTTCTTTTTTTTTTTTTCTGTTGTAATCCTCACCGCTTTTTGTGGGTCATATTATGAGGTATATGTTATATCCAAACCGTCCATCTATTTGGCGAACTCGTATTACGGCTTGAGATGAAAAATAAGATAGATCTAGCTATCAAGTGGACCACACTGTAAAAGGCAGTGGAGGATTGAACGTCTACCATTGAAACCCTTTTAGGGGTCACAGAAGTTTTGGATCATTATGAAATTTGTTTTTCCTCTTCATCCAGGTCTTTGTGACTTTATGAATAGATTGGATGGAAAATAAATGTTACGGTGGGCCCTACAAAATTTTTAACGAAATTTTCACGGCTCTTTGTGGTGTGGTCCAGTTGATCTTTGGATATGATTTTTTTAAAAAAATATATATAATGCTATGAAATGATGTCGAAATATGGATGAACGTTGTGGATATAATGAATACATAACTGTGGGGCCTACGTAACTTTGATCTCTTTTGAACCGTTCGTGCAACTCGGAGTTCGAGGAGCGTAAGCGCTCGTCTTCGAGCACCAGCCGATCCTCTTGCCGAAGGAAAAAGCAGGGGCGTTTTTGACCTTTGGGAAGCCGGCCATATGTACGGGGCTTATTCTGGAGGGATAAAAAGAAGTGGGTCTAAAAACGTAAATGGGCCATAAATGGGTTGTACAATGGTAAATTTCTCGTGAAAATGGGGATTTAACCAAAAAAAAAAAAAAAAGAAGCAAATTCTCATGTGAAACGCATGTTAGGGATTGAATACCCACTGTTAAAAAATTTCCAGGGGCAGAAAGTTCTGGATCAAGAGCTGCTATTTCATATAGGTTTGTGTGACCATATCAACAGGTTGGATGGCAAATAAACATTACAGCAAGGCGTGAAAGTTTTTAATGATGGTCGTTCAATTACAACTGGTTTCCTACTGTGCGGTCCACCTAAGAATTGGATCTACCTCATTTTAGGGATCCTGATCTAAGATGATCTGGAAAAACTGATGGACGGAGTGGATATACGACACAACGGTCAGGGTCTCACCCATTAACCCTGCCTCACTTGATCCGCGCTCTGAAATGTACCACCATGTAACCTTATCTTTGGGCCATAAAACCAAGTGCTTCCTCTCTTCCCTTCCAAGTGCGTGGTGTGGAGTGTAGATAAGGTGGGGCCCACCCTTCAATTGAATTTGGTAAGCCATGGCTGATGGAATGCATGTGGTGATGCTTCCATGGCTGGCTTTTGGTCACATGATCCCATTCCTTCAACTCTCCATAGCCTTAGCCAAAGCTGGCATCCGAATCTCCTTCCTCACCACTCAAAAAAACATCCAAAGGCTACCCAAGATCCCACAACATCTAACTGCTCTGATCAATCTGGTGGAGCTTCCCTTGCCGAAGGTGGACGGCCTACCTGAAGGCGCTGAGGCCACTGTCGATATTCTCCACGGGAGTGACGAGTACTTGAAGAAGGCCTACGATCTCTCCTACCCCGCCTTCAAGAAGTTCATTACCGAAGAATCGCCGGACTGGATAGTCCATGATCTCTTCCCCAGTTGGGTGGGCAATGTTGCAAGTGAATTCAACATCCCTCGTGTCTTCTTCTCTATTTGTTCAGCTACCGTAATTGCATTCTTTGGGCCGGTCTCAGACAGCCTAAAGAAAATCTGGCCATCACCAAAAAGCCTGGCATCCCCACCTGAGTGGTTTGAATTCGAGTCGTCCGTTGCCGTTCCGCCCCATGAGACCGATGGCTCCTACCATGGGCTTTTCAACCCAGATGCATCAGGCTTCTCGATTTTAGATCGTTTAGTGCTAGCACTCCAAGAGTGTTCGGCAATGGCAATTCGGAGTTGCAATGAGTTCCAAGGGGAGTACTTGGGCTTACTCAAGAAATTGCGCAAGAGACCGGTCATTCCAGTCGGATTACTTCCACCAACGCCATTAGAGAAGAGAGAAACGACCGACCCCAAGTGGGTAAACACACTTAAATGGCTCGATGAACAGCCCAACAGATCAGTAGTGTTTGTTTGCTTTGGAAGTGAATGTAAACTGAGCAGAGATCAAGTGTATGAGATTGCCCTTGGGCTTCAACTCTCCAATTTGCCATTTCTATGGGCCATCAGGACTCCCATATGGGCAACCAACGACATGGATACCCTTCCGCCGGGATTCAAGAGCCAGATTGGCAGTCGTGGGGTCGTCTATATGGGTTGGGCCCCTCAGTTGGAGATATTGTCCCACCCTTCTGTCGGTGGATCTTTGTTTCACTCTGGGTGGGCGTCCATCATCGAGACCGTCCATTATGGGCATGCTCTCATCGTATTGCCGCTTGCGAACGTCCAATCATTGGATGCGAGGATGTTGGTGGACAAGGGTCTGGCTATAAAAGTTGACGTGAACGACGATGGGTCCTTCCACAGGGATGCAGTCGCTCGGTCGCTGAGGCTGGCCATGGTCGAAGAGGAAGGAGAAAGGTTTAGGCTTAAATCGATAGAAATGAAGGCCATTTTCAGTGATCAGACACTCCATGAAAACTGCATGAATGAATTTATCAACTTCCTCAAAAGCTCCTAGACATAAAGGGCAACTGATCTGAAATAAAATGTACAGATGTGGTTGTTAGCATTCCAAACTTGTATATGATATGATTTGTATTTTCAGGGAACTTTCCCATTGAATGTGAACTTAGTTCTGTATGATTATGGTTGCTTTAATCCAGCCGTTGATCTTACAGCCCCATCATTGGTGAATAATGGGGGCTGATGTTGGCCTTTTTTTTTTCCATCACGGTGGGTGGACATCATCCCCAAAATGAAGCAGATGCAGATCCAAGTTGTAGGTGATCATTCTGGTGGCCGACAGTGTTGGCGGATCTCTTGTGCCCCACATGTGGATAATACAGGGGAGGGAAATTTGCTACTCCCAGTATCCAAACACTTCACCTTCCACTTTCGATTCCCACTTTCTTTAAAAGCTCATAGCTTTCTCTAAAAGCTTGAGATGTTCGAGGATACATAGAATATACATAAAAGGAACTTTAATACTCAAATTTCATACGTCATATGTACCTTGTACATTTTCAAGCATTCACATGTGTCACATGTGCTTATCTAGCACATGCATATATGTAACATCCAGTTCAACTAGAACAGTATCTTGAAGCGTCCACGTAGGATTTGCCGCATGACCGTTTGCTTAAACCACTCATGTGTGGGGTACCACCAACAAATTAACCCTGGTTAGCCCATTGAGGTGAACCAGTCTAGTTATGATAGGACTATGTGCAGGCCGTCAAGCCAGATAACCTATTTGTGCTTGGCAACAGCTTGTGCGGGTCGTGCAGCGGCCAAGGAAGGTCAGAAAAATCTAAAAATTGGGAAAACCGCAGATCTCACTGGGCTTGTGATCCATCGCGGACCACGGACTTAGTAAACACCTACGAATTAATTATCCATGCCGTTCCCAACGGCACTTGCCAAACGCAACTCACCCCTGCCCTGACCCAAGGCTAGAATTGAAATCTGACACTTTTAAATGAAACTGAGATATTGGACTTTGCAGCCGTCGGATCTCTTCTACATTTATGGTTAAGGCATAAAGTATTTTTCTATGCCTGTTCACAAAATCTGGAACCCGATCGTGAAACGGTGACCGTTGATTGCAAATCGGACCCGTACGGTAAAACCCTGTGTCCTTTTGCCTTCAAATTTTGTACGGCCTTTCATCGGGCCATGGAGCACCTAGCCTATAAATTTCATAACCAGGGAGTTATCAGAATCACCATAACAGCTAGAATGGACCCCACATGCCATTTAAAGATCGGAACCGTACGATAAAACCCCGCATTCGTTTGTCTTCAAAATTTTTAAAATCTCTCATTAGGCCATTAGACACCTACACACCAAGTTTGGTAGTTAGAGGGGTGACAGAGCTACCCCAAAGCTAAAAGGGGGTCCTAGATGGTCATTGTAGGAATAATGTTAGAACTTAAAGCCATTTAGCCTAAACATAAAAAGTAAAACCCTCTTTGACTCTCTCTCTCTCTCACTCACTTCTACAAAAGCAACAAAGGAGAGGAGAGAGTGAAGAAAGAAGAGAGTAAAGGTGGGCCGTAGTTAAAGGTGGGGCCCAAGAAAGGTTGAGTCTTACAACTCCTTCCCTTATCCTCAAGAAATCCCACATCCACCACTCCAAGCTTGATTTCCAACTGATTGGAGAGGTAAACATCCATCTTTTGATAATCCTTTGTATTGAGAGAGGATTTATATGAAATCCTAACATGCAAATGCATTGCTTTAAGTTTCCAGTCAATCGATCTCGAGTTCGTCACTTATAGGTCATTTCCCAAGATCTCAACGATCCATAGGTGCGGACTATTATTCTTAGGTGGCCCAACACCAATTTTAGTGTGAAATTAATGATTATGTATGCTCGGGTGATGTATTTGAATAATCTAGGAGAAAACCTAGCCATGACCTTATATGAAAGATCCTCCCAAATGACATAAAATGATTATGAATCGTTGTTATTTCCCACATGATTGGGCATGAACTTGGTGATTGCATGATTCATCTCATACTTGATTCTTGAATAATGTTTCCTTGTAGCAAGTATGATCCATTAATCCTTATGGTATTTTTGTGCTATGAGATATATATATATACACACACATACAATCCTTAGTCTTTTCGTTAACCCCACACACCACACATACATATTTATTTCATGCTATTGTTAGTAGTTGCAATTGTAGAAAAATATGAATTTATAGGTTTGATGAATGAATGCATGACATCACTTGTGTTAGATGATGAATTCTGATTGGTTGAAGTGTTATTGAATACCCTCAAATCCCTAGGTTGGTCAGGAAACTGAGGTGAGAGAAGGTGGTCCCGTTGGTAAGACTTTCCTGAGGCTAGGCCGACGGATTTGGGCGGATGCGAATGGGGGAAGGTAGTTGGACTACATGGGTCGCTTGTACCCGATGTCGTCCGTCACATACTCTCCTAGACTTGCACGGTCTAGTTTGCATACTAACCAACCATGTTTGTTAACCATGTCTACTCACACCTGTATGGAACTTGGAATATCCTTCAACCAATGGAGCCCATTGATAACCATTTGAACCCGATATACTGACTCGAGAGCCAGGCATGGTGGAATGGGACACTATGTCCGAGTTATTAGCCTATACACTGGGGTGACGAGCCTCCCCGTAGTGATCGCGAGTGATCCCACTTCTCATCACTCCCCATGTGCTTAAAATCGGGGATAAGGAACCCGATGGGATCAAGGATCACGGGGTCCTGGCCTCACACGTTGAGGGGCCTTGGCCTCGTATCCAGTTAAGGGCATTGATACGTGGTGTGTACTAGTTTTCCAAATCTGCTGGATGAATGGAATTAATTAAGAACCTAGCTAATACTATCACGATCACATCGCACTAGTTAGGTTGGTGACTCAACAGTTGAGGTCGCAATGAGGGAGTGTTAGTCATACGTGATCGTTAGACGGAGTCGCTCGAGGGAGTGTTGTTGCGAGGTCATGTATCATATCATAATACATGCATATGCATTAACAAGACTAGCTAGAGATCTGTGAATGTATGCCTTTCATTAAACTCATAATATAATTGATATTTGTTGTAACTTAAGACTAATAACACCCACTGAGTTGATCACTCACTCCCACTCTGGGACAGTATTTTAAAACACCAACAAGACTCTTCAGTAGTTCCAGGTGACGCTGAGTACGAGGAGCCTTGCGATGCAGGCCTGGATGAGGAGGACGAGCTGTCCTATTTCCAATCGATGGATGGTTCGCCGTAGATTTTGTGGGCAGACTTGAGTCGTTGAGTAGGGGACTTAACGCATCATTCTTTTGAACATATCATTTTTTATATTTTGTTGGGCAACGCCTTGTGCGACCCATTGTTATATCTTTTGGACTTGTAAACAATTTTTCATTTCCATTTCAACAGATTAGTTGTGATTGTAATTCATGTTTCAAGTAATTCCATACTGCTCATTAAACCTGATTAAATACAAAACAGTAAAATTGGATATAAGTGATACTCGAGAACTTGGGAGTCGAGTGTATACACGACCCTCAATTTTTAGGGTATTACAAGTTGATATCAGAACAATGGTTTGGAATTAATAGGGCCGTGGACCATGAACTCACTAACGCGTCCGCTGATTTGAGAGGAAACACAATGGAGACTTAGAAATGCTAGGAACCATTCCATGACCTGAACCGGTAATCTTAGATGGAAGGTAAGACTTCTAAGGAGTTAGAATTAAGATGCGAGAGAGACTAGTGACGCTAGGGAAATGGTCCGAGAGTCTTACATTACCTCAGCTCATCGATAGGAATGAGCCGGAAACTAAACGATTAGACGGTCGAAACCATCATCCTAGACCGAATGAGTTAATACCGGGGCTAACTTGATAGTTCCAACCTATTCGGGGATAAAGATTTAGGGGTGAACGGAAATTGTAGATAAAATAGATTTTTGACCACTAACTAGGAGGAATCTCACAAAATAATTAGGCTCATTACGTAGATCAGCTTCTCCCACCCCAAAATCATATATGGCACATCCCGGGGGGCCTTATCCGTGCCCGGGAAACTGAGGTTCAAGTGGCCCCACCCAGAAAATAGTGGGTCGGCAGGACCCTGCCAGCACGACCCCGCCCGTCCACACGATCCCGCCCAGCCTTCCAGCCACACGCGGGACCCTGCCCAGCTGGTGTGGCCCCCGCCCGAAGGTCCAGAGCATCCGTGGGACCCCGCCCAGTGGGTGTGGCCCCCGCCCAATTGTCCAGCAGGTCGGTGGGACCCCGCCCAGCTGGCGTGGCCCCCGTCCGGACCGCAAATGGGTGGTCCTCCCTTCTATTTGATGTAATCTCGTGTGGGGCCCACTCTTATTGCATTTTAAGACCCTGACACCACATTTCTCACCCTACACCACACTCTATTACTTCCAAACCCCTATGGAAAGCCCTCTCCCTCTCCAAGTTCTCAAATCCATTTTCAAGAAACCCATCCAAAGGCATCCAAATTCCACCCATTTCTCTTCATCTTCTCCAAAACCCATTTCTAATATATATTTCCTAAAACCCATCTTTTCTTCTTCATATCCAACCCACCATTCCCCAAGTTCATTCCCCAAACCCATCCTTCAAATCCCTTCCCTCCAACAAGCTCTCGTCTCTTCTTCCTCATAACCAACCCAAACCCATTCACCAACATCCACTTCCAACCCATTCTTAACCACTCTTTCTCAAATACATTCTCCAACCATTTTCAAAAATATATTCCTCAAACCCATTCCTAGACCCATTCTCAAGCCATTCTCAAAACCATTCCTAAGATTTTTCCTTCAACGATCCTCCTAGATTTCCCACACACCATCTATCCTAGCCGAGGGATATGGCATTCTTGGCAACCGTTGCTTCCTTCTTCTCCATTCCGGTGGTTCTTTCCCTCATGGGGAAGAAGAGATCGACTCCCGAGGAGGCGAGGCCGAGCTGAGAAAGGCATAGTAAGAAGAAGGCCGATCCAAGGGGGAAGTCGAGCTCGAAAGTCTGATCCAAGAGAAGAAATGATTCTCAAAGGGGGCTCGCAACTCAAGCTTCCCAACTGCCCGTTGAAGATGTAGGAAATTTCTTAAAGCACAAAGTCGCCTTCGAAGCCTCCGTGGAGGAGCATCTGTTCGAAAATTTCGCTCTACTTAATTGACTCATGAAAAAGGAATAGGGTCCCATATTCTACGGTGGTTCCCAGGCCGATGAGGGACAAGCTAGGGCTTTCTACACGCGAATCAGAAACCCTCAATTTATGCCCTTAGGCTTTGATGTTATAGTGGGTAGCCAGAGATTCCACTTCGGGGTGGAGGATATTTCTGACGTGCTTGGGGTGCCACTAGGGGAGGTACAGATTGATGAGGAGAATTTGGATACGAGTTGAGCCCGTGACAAACGGACTCACTTTTTATGTGGACAAGTTGCCCAATGGAGGCTAGATGTCGGCCTAAACGCGTCAACCTTGACCCCAGAATACCAATTAGTCCACCGCATCGGTACCTATAATGTGTAACCAAGGCTGAAGAATCGCACCGAGTGCTTCCACTATATGGTGGAGTTTTTATATCAAGTAGGACATGGAGTTGATGTGTGCCCTAGTGTAGTACTCTATCAAATCGTGAGGGCAGTAAGGGCAACTCGGAAGAATGCATGCCTCCCATTTGGTCGCCTAGTCTGTCAGTTGACTTGGCAATACTGTGTGGGCGGATCAGATGGAAATCATATACCGACGCAACTATTGGGTAATGACATGTTAAATAATATGGGGATAAGCCCCAAGCAGTGACGAGTCCATGTTGAGGAATTTAGTGATGCCAACGAAGAGGGAGAGGAAGGCGATGAAAGTGACGATGATGAGGACGAGGATGAGAATGAGGATGAAGCTGAAGGGGCAAAAGAAATTGATGAAGCTGAAGAAGTCAGCAGTGAAACGTTTGTTGCTCCAAACATACATGAGCACTAGATGCGCTCGACACTAGAATGACTAAGATGGAGGAAAACCAAGCAATGCACCACACAGAGCAAGAGAAATGGAACAAGAAGATATATCGGGCCATAAAGATCCTGATTTGCTACAGCAAAGGGGAGGAAGCACCCTTGTCTTCATCTGACCTAGGAGAATAGTAGCTTAACCTTACTGATAATTAGAAGTTTATTTTGAGTCAGTCAGGACTACTTCCATGTATTGAAGGTTAGATAGAACTTTTGCTTTGATTAAGCTGTATTTCTTTTATGTTTGAAGTATCTAGTAACACATGTAACCCATGCTGTAGGATGTACTAGCCATGCCAATGGCATTTTGAATCTAATATGAATGAATGGATTGTCTTGAGATCTTCTTCTTGTATGCGAATGCCTTGTATGTATAGTTGCTTAAACTTATGAATTGAACCTATAGGTTTTATATAATTGGGTACGAGCTTGAATGGACGATGTCCTATTGTTTAACCCTCTGAGGAACGTCTTTTCAGGAAATGCGCTCTTGGGGTGATAGTCATTTTGTTCCCCTACCTAACGACGGCCTAGTCGAGATGGACCAAATTCCCGATGATTAATAAGGCCACCAAGGGGCGACTGGTTCCCACAACACAGGTAGTACTACCCAAGAAGCGGCACCATAAGTGCCGCCAACTCAGGCCACAACATTTGCACCTCCTACAACACTAGCTATGGACCAAATGGGCCAGATGTTGCTTCTTATGCAACAACAAAAACAAATGCTAGCCACTATGATGGGAACCATGGCCCACAACATGGGTGTGTAACACCCGGAGCAACCCGCATGGCCACGCCTGCAACCACCATGAGCAACTTATTTGAGAGGTTTCGGAGGTTTAGGCCACCTACTTTCGCTGGCACCTACCGTCCAGAAGAAGCTGAGTACTGGCTCAACCGAGTCACTAAGTTGCTTCAGCCTCTCCATTGTTCCAAAGCGGAGAGTGTCGAATTCCTCTCTTACCTCTTCAAGAAGGAGGCGGATTTGTGGTGGGAAGGTGTTCTTAGGACCCTCTCGAGGAACCATGTATGGACATGGGAAGCATTTGAGGCCCACTTCAATCAGAAATACCTCTCTTAGCATACCGCCATGAGAGGGAGAATGAATTCCTACGCCTCCAACAGGTAGGGATGTCCGTGGCGCAATATGAAAACCGTTTCACCGAATTGTTGTGTTACGCTTCCCAAATAGTTGTCGACAAGGCGACTAAAATGCGGTGATTTATTAAGGGTTTGAGGAGCAACATTCGGTCGAAGATGTGTTGTGCAAATATCAGAACTTATGCCGAATTGATAGAGATGTCAATACGGGCGGAATAAGATGAGGAGCGAGTCTCACGGACCCGTTCACAGCTGGGCACGTGAAGCAAGACTGAAGGTCAGTCTCATCCTTTGCCGGGAAAAGGCCACGCCCAAATTCTCCTCCTAGGCCTGCAATTACTTCGACCCCTTCCACACGACCTAACCGTGTATGCGAGTACTGCAAGACGGTAGGCCACTCAGAGCCCTTCTGTTTTTCAAGGATGAAGGACTATGGCTTTATGCCCCCTCAATGTATCAACCGTCCCCCATAGCAAGCCATGCAGATTCCTCCGCTAAGGGTGATAGGACCGGGCCAGCAATTCCATCGCCCTCCTGTACCTCAAGTTAGGCCGCTGCAATGGCCTATACAATGACCGAACTTTCCGCAGTAAGCTCGAGTTCATGCTTTAGCGGCAGAGGGCCAGGATGTAGTTATCTCCACTCCTACGGCCTTCAAGGTACTCCCATGTTTCTTTTGGTGGACACTGGATCCACTACTTCTCTCATATCGCATGCAACCGTCAAGCATCTAGGGCTACGCCTCACCCCTATCGTAGGAGTGAAAATCATTGCCATCGCCGGGACTTTCTCTGAAGCGACCAAGATGTGTTGTGACTGCCCCATAGACTTGGGGGCAAGGTGGTACTCGTGGACCTGATAGTGACTAAGATTTTCCATTACGACGTCATCCTGGGCATGGACTGGTTGGCTATGATGAAGGCAGAAATCGATTGTGACACTATATCTATGAAAATATATGAGGACGACAACACTTCCTTCACATTCCCAGTCCAGGTCAGCTACGAACGTAGAATTTATGTTATGCTTCATTAGAAGAGGGTTATGATGGACCCTCATGCACCCTGTGGCCCAAGATTTTTGGGATTAGTTTAAAGCTATACCTGAACTTCCTCCTCGACGTGAGATAGACTTCACGATCGATCCAACTCTGGGTGCCACACCCATTTCCTTGCCGACTCACCGCATACCCCCATGTGAGATGGAAGAGCTTAGGATGCAAATCGACAATTTGTTAGAGTCAGGCTTTATCCGACCCAGCATCTCGCCGTGGGGAGCCCCAGTCCTATTTGTGAAAAAGAAGGACGTCACATTGCGATTGTGCGTAGACTACAAAAGATTGAACCAAGTCATGGTCTGAAATAAATACCCTTTGCCCAGAATTGATGACTTGTTCGATCAACTAAGAGGTGCTAAATATTTTTCAAAGATCGATCTACAATTAAGGTACCATCAGCTGCGAGTTAGGGACAAGGATATATAGAAAACGGCCTTTAGAACCTGCTTTGGCCATTATGAGTTCCTAGTTATGTTGTTCAGACTCACAAATGCTCCAGCGGTATTCATGGATCTTATGAACAAAGTCTTCAGGCCATTCTTATACAGATTCGTCATTGTATTCATCGACGACATATTGGTGTATTCCATGAGTCGTGAAGAGCATGAAGAACACTTGCATGCAGTCCTTGAAACCCTTAAGAAAAATTGGTTGTTTGCACAATTTAGGAAATGGGACTTCTGGAAGGAGGATGTCAAATTTTTGGGTCATGTGGTATCCAAAGAAGGTATTTCCGTGGACCTCGCCAAGGTGGTAGCCGTATAAGATTGGAAGCAACCAAAGTCAATCATGGAAGTGAGAAGTTTCCTCAGTCTCGTAGGCTATTATCAAAGGTTCGTTAAGGATTTTTCTAAAATAGCCCGACTGTTATCCAAGCTTACACGGGAGGACCTCAAGTTTGCCTGGAATGAGAAGGCGGAAGCGGCCTTCCAAGAATTAAAAGGTAAACTAACGTCAGCACCTGTACTCGTGTTACTTGATCAAGGAGTCAAATACATCGTCTATATTGATGCCTCTCGTGTAGGTTTTGGTTGCGTACTTATGCAGAAGGATAGGTCAATTGCTTACGCCTCTCGGCAACTAAGGAAACATGAGGAGAACTATCCCACACATGACCTCAAACTAGCGGCAATGGTATTTTCCTTGAAGATATGGAGACTATATCTACGGTGAAGAGTTGGAGCTGTTCTGTGCCCATAAGAGCCTCAAATACATCTTCACTCGAAAGGATCTGAACATGAGGCAGGGTCGCTGGATGGAGACGTTGAAGGACTTCAAGTTTGAAGTCTCATATCACTCGGGCAAGGCCAATCTTGTGGCGGATGCCTTAAGCCGCAAGAGAACACTCGAATTTGCGGCCCCGTTGTGTTGAGGGTCAAATATTGCATATCAGACTCAGTTGTTGCATAGATTTACACGCATGATACTGTTTATCGAACTAATTTAATCGTGTTTGTAATGCAGGGTGTGTTTAAGAGCCTGGACTGAAAAAAGGGTGGTAAATGCATAGATTTGACACTCCAGAAGCACCAAAGCATGTGACGGACTCCAGGGGATAAAGATCAAAGAAATTACACTCCAAGGGTCTGAGAAAATTGAGAAACTGAAGCTCAAGTGGCCTGAAAAGTGTCCAGAATGCAAGATCATAGGGTGCCCACCACCCGATCAGTTCGAAACTCCATACGTGGCCTGAGGACCATAAATGAACCGTACATGTGAAATTTCATCCATTGGATCCCTCTGGAAGTGGTCCAATGCATAGATCAGCCCCTTTAATCGTTAAGTGAGACTCGCCTGATATCTGGATATGCTTCAAAGTTGGTCTAGACGGTCTAAATGAGATGGCAAAACGGATGGATGGATTAGATTTTGCTGATACATCAAGGTGGGGCCCGTATGTGATGTGTGTGTGCACAGCACACGTAGACCCGCGTCTCCTTCCCAAACACGGCAGATGCCGTTTCGCGCTGCGTGACGGACGGACGACGTCCGTTTTGCGGATGGTAGTGGGCCCCACAGCATAATTTTTCGGATGATCCAAGCCAGCCATCTTGTAGAGGGCCATGATTTCTTCAAACCCATGCTAAACTTTTGGACCCATGCAAGCACACGTGCACGATACAGAGGCTATAAGTGGACTGCCCTACAACGTTCAAATTGATGTTTGGATGATTTCTTCTCTGATTCCGCGTCAATGGACGTTCAAAACTACCCATTCTTGACCGAAATTAGTCCTGAATCCAATAGACGGGGTGGATTTCTTCAAAAACACCTTTGTGGGGCCCACCGAACACGTCAGCGCCTCTGTGTACGCCTTACGCGCGTCCGGGAAATCTGGAGATTCGGGGGAGTTGTGGGCCACGATCATCAATCTTCTCGATGATCTGAACCGTCTAAATGATAGAGAGGGAAGATGCATCCACTTCCACGCTGGCAGAATTGATCAGAAAATGAACAGCGGGCCGCACGAAGACTCTTATTACTGACTGCGTAAGCTGACCCGCGCTTCTTTTGCCGATTCCTTGCTGTGAAAGGATTCTCCTGCATGCACCGACTTCAGCCGGGACTCCCTTCCACCGGCCTTGCTGCTATTAAAGGAAGAAAAGGAAAAAAAAAAAGAAAAAAGGGGGGAGGAAAAAAACGTGTGGAGCACGTGGGCAGAGGCAGCCGTGAATGCTCAGTTTTGGGGCTCTCTGCTGGACGTGGCTGAAGACAGGGAGTTTTTTGGATGGTTTTGGGGGCAGGGGACCAAGCTAGAGATTGAAGAAAGAGTGAAGTTTTTTTTTTTTGGTTTTTTTTTCTTTCGTTTCCTTTTATCTTATTTCTTTCCTTCTTGTTTTCTTCTTTCTCTTTTTATTTTCTATTTGCTTTGGGTATAGGCCAATCATGTGTGGCTAAACCTCTTAGCTAGGGCTAAGAGGTGAAGCCTGTAGTGAGATGAGAGATACTATGTCATGCTTTTAGTTGCTGAACTGAATTTGATTTTAGTTGATTATTAAAGGAAGATTTTCTTAGTCTTTAATGGTCTGTTGTGACTGAAATTACAATGGGTCTGCAATGACTTTGAATATCCCTTTTTCTTTCCCTTTTTTATGTTTATGAAGCCAGGAAGCCCTGTTGTTCATCATTGTTCCATGGGCATGGTAGGATGACGGTACCCTTCCTGATCTTCATACATTGTTGATTAGTTGGTAATTAGTTTAATTCCGTTGTTTGCTTTGTCTCCTGGGCATGGTTAGATGATGGAATCCATTCTAATTCATATACTTTTCATCTCTTAAAAAATCAGATCAAGTAAGTTCAGTTTGAATTCTATAATCCTTGCCGCAGGCATAAGATCTCCCTGATCTCTACAAGTGGATCCTCTGAATCCCTAGTTTCCTTCCTCTGAATTTCCTAAAGTTTTAGATAATTATTCCACCATTATTCCTTAAATTTCTATTTGGTTAGATCATATCTTAGTCTAGTTCTATTTCTACCTAGTTTCAGGAAACGTATAAGTTTCAGTCCCTGTGGATTCGACCTCGGTCTTACCGAGTTTATTACTACATCACAACCCTATACTTGGGGAGTGAACAAGTTTTTGGCGCCGTTGCCGGGGTTTTTTTGAAATTAATTGGTTTTAGGATTAGTTTAAGATTAGGATTTTACTAACCTTAGTTTTTATTTATTTATTTATTTATTTCTATTTGGGTTCAAAACTAACTTGTTTCCTATTTTATAGGATCTGGACATAAGTTTCTCAATTGGTAATTCCTTCCTAATCTCTCTACTTTTTCATATTTTTAGAATTAGGGTTTAAATTTTAGAAATTTTCTAATTCTAGCACTTTTAGAATCTAATTTATTTTCCTAATTTATTTTTAGAATATTTTTTAGGAACTAACCTTCTTATTTTGTAGGCCTTTAAGATAGAAATTTCTAATTTGGTAAGCTCTTTCCCTACTTCCTATCTTTCAGTTCTCTTTTAATAATCTACTTTCTAGTTTAGATCTTTCCTAATTTATTTTAGAAATCTCCACTTTCTTTTAAAAATTCCTTCTTTTAGAAATTAATTTACTGCTATTTTTCTTTTTAGAATCTAACTTATTTTTGTTTTATTTTGCAGGTTTTTAACTTAGGACTTCGATTTGGTAACTTCTTTCCAACTCTCTCTTTCTTTCTAGATTTTCTTTTCCTTTCTTAGGATTAGGTTTTTAATTGAGGGCTACGAGTGTTTTCATGCCCAAGTGGGCCCGTGACGACACTCGACGTCTCTTGACTGAAGGAGGATTGGTTGAGGGGTTGACTATCCATCGCAGGACTAGACACCGCTCGAAATCCCCTGAGTTAACTGAAGTTATGGCTGAAGACCAACCTCCTCTACTTCCACCCAGGGTGGAGGATACCCAGGATGAAAATGAGGTGCAACAGGCACCCCCACCTCGTACTTTACGAGATTTTCTACAACCGGCGGGAGTGAGTACGCCCTCATGCATGATTTTTCCTGAAAATACAGGACAAATGGACATCAAGCCAGGAGTTATCCAACTCCTTCCCAAATTCCATGGACTTGAATCAGAGAGTCCATATTTACATTTGAAAGAGTTCGATGAGATTATAGCTACATTATATTTTCCTAATGTATCTGAGGATACAATTAGGCTGAAACTCTTTCCTTTTTCCTTAAAAGAGAAAGCTAAGACGTGGTTACATTCACTGCGTCCTAGATCCATTGGCACATGGAACGACATGCAGAGGGAATTCATAAAAAAATTCTTCCCACATCATAAAACGATTACCCTCAGAAAAGCAATCATGAACTTTGCCCAAAAGGAAGATGAAACATTCTTCCAATGTTGGGAAAGGTTCAAAGATTTGGTCAATTCATGCCCACAACACGGATTTGAAACGTGGCGCATTACAAATTTTTTCTATGATGGACTGACATCTTCCATGCGCCAAATGGTCGAGACAATGTGTAATGGAGAGTTCATTAATAAAGATATCGACGAGGTATGGGACTACCTCGATAGTTTGGCTGAAAAAACACAATCTTGGGACTATTACCCAAAGTCGAACACCACGTCTAGGCCGACTCAATTAAAGAGAAAGGTGGATTATATCTCTTGAAAGAAGAGGATGATCTCAAGTGTAAAGTGACTACGCTCATAAGGAAAGTTGAGGCCATGGAAGGAAAGAAGGAAAAGGTCAATGAAATTGTTTGCGGCATCTGTGATTGCAACATTCACACAACTGAAAACTGTCCTACAATACCGCCTTTCGAGGAGTGTTGAATGAACAAGCCAATGCCGTAAATAACTATCAAAGACCTTTTACTGGACCTAACTCCAACACATACAATCCTGGCTGGAAAAATCATCCAAACTTTAGTTGGAGGAATGGACAAACGGCGACTCCTCCAGGTTTCTTCAATCAAAATCCAAATCAAGTGAAACCTCAAGAGGAACCGGTTCAAAATCCCATACAAGAGCCGGCTCAGGCAATGCGTGGATACGGATTTTATGCAAAAGATAGATTCTCGTATGACGGTTATAGAAAAGGGGATGCTTCCTGCACAACCTCTCCCCAATCCTAAACCGCAATACGAGAATAATGATTCCAGCTCTTCAAATCAGATGGGACATGCTAAATCCATCACCACTCTTAGGAGTGGGAAGATCATTGATAAAACTCTTCCGGTTAGGCCCGAAAAGCCTCAAGAACCAAAAGAGGACAACAATGATGGATCCAGTGATGCCCCACAAAAAGTGGAACCGGAACTTCTAGAGAAGCCAGTTGCTCCATTCCCCCAACGGTTGGTTTCACCAAAACCTCTCTCTAACTCTCAGGATATCCTAGAGGTGTTGAAACAGGTGAAAGTCAACATTCCTCTACTTGATGTCGTTAAACAGATACCTTCATATGCCAAATTCCTAAAAGACTTATGCACGACCAAGCGACGGAAAATTATTCAAAAAAAAATCTTCTTGACTGAGAAAGTGAGTGCCATCCTGAAGCAAGACGTGCCGCAGAAATTCAAGGATCCCGGTAGCCCAACCATATCATGTGTAATCGGGAACCATCGAATTGATCACGCACTTCTTGACTTAGGAGCAAGCGTCAATCTGATTCCCTACTCGGTATACAAACAGTTAGGTTTGGGTGAATTAAAACCCACCCTAACCACACTACAACTTGCTGATCGCTCTGTTCGTGTACCAAGAGGGATAATTGAGGATGTGTTGGTCCAAGTTGATAGATTTTACTACTCTGTAGACTTTATCATCCTGGACACCTAACCCATCAATAACATGAGCACTCAGATTCCCGTCATTCTTGGTCGCCCATTCCTTGCCACGTCAAATGCAATTATCAATTGCAGGAATGGTATCATGACTATGTCTTTTGGAAATTTGACATTGGAGTCAAACATTTTTTCAATAACGGCAGCAATTCAGAGGATGATGACGAGTTCCACGACATTAGCATGATTGACTCTTTCGTGGAAGATACGACACCTCTGACCTTATCCTCCGACCATCTAGAGACGTGCCTGGCCCACTCCCATGATTTTGATGATGACATGATTAGGGAGACGTGCGCTTTACTTACCGGTACTTGAAGTTAACCGATGGAGGCCACAATTTGAAGAATTACCACAAACTGATGTAGTGCCTCTGCCGTCTAACCTCAAGCCGCCGAAGCTTGACCTAAAACCTTTGCCCTCTGATTTGAAATATGCATATTTAGGTCAAGATGAGACATACCCGGTGGTGATCTCTGCCCACCTGGAGAAAGAACAGGAGAGTATGCTTATATCTACTCTCATTGAGCATAAAGGAGCCCTGGGATGGACGATAGCGGACCTCAAAGGAATCGATCCCTCAATTTGTACTCACCACATATATCTTGAGGATAATACAAAGACCGCTCGGCAACCACAACATAGACTAAATCCAAACATGAAGGAAGTGGTTAAGGCCGAGGTTCTTAAACTATTGGATGTGGGTATTATATACCCTATATCTGATAGTCAATGGGTGAGTCCAACTCAAGTGGTCCCTAAGAAGTCCGGAATCACCATCGTAGCCAATGCTAATAATGAACTCGTGCCAACTAGAGTCACTACTGGTTGGAGAATGTGCATTGACTACAGGAAGTTGAATACCGTCACGAGGAAAGACCACTTTCCTTTACCATTCATTGATCAGATCCTGGAAAGGTTAGCTGGTCATTCCTATTACAGTTTTCTTGACGGGTATTCGGGCTACAACCAAATAGAGATAGCCCCTGAAGACCAGGAAAAGACCACATTTACATGTCCCTACGGCACCTTTGCCTATCGAAGGATGTCATTCGGACTATGTAATGCCCCTGCCACTTTTCAGCGATGTATGCTTAGTATTTTTTCTGACATGGTGGGGCAATATCTAGAGGTCTTCATGGATGATTTCTCTGTTTACGGTCCATCTTTCAGCGAGTGCTTGGAAAGTCTTAAATGTGTGCTGAAAAGATGTGAAGAAAAGAACCTGGTACTTAATTGGGAGAAGTGCCATTTCATGGTTCAGAAGGGAATTGTCCTTGGACATATCATCTCGTCCAAAGGAATCGAGGTAGATAAGGCAAAAATCGATCTTATCTCTAACCTACCTCCACCCAAGAACATCAGAGACGTGCGATCCTTCTTAGGACACGCAGGATTTTACAGGCGATTCATAAAGGACTTTAGTCTCCTCTCTCGTCCCATTATGTAATCTTCTTCAAAAGGATGTTCCGACGAGTGGATCGAGCAATGCCAGGAAGCTTTCACCAAGCTTAAAGGCACATTAACCACGCACCTATCATGTAGCCACCCATGGAACCTTCCTTTTGAGCTTATGTGCGACGCTTCGATTATGCTCTTGGGGCGGTCTTAGGCCAGAGAAAAGACAAGAAGCCCTACGTCATTCACTACGCAAGTAGGACTCTAAATCTTGCCCAAGTGAACTACTCGACTACGGAAAAGGAACTCTTAGCCGTAGTGTTCGCCTTGGACAAATTTAGGTCCTACTTGATCGGATCCAAGATTATTATCTACACAGATCATGCAGCACTTAAGTATCTTCTTTCTAAGAATGATTCTAAGCCCCGCTTGATACGATGGATCCTTCTACTCCAAGAATTTGATTTGGAAATTAAAGATAAAAAGGAGTAGAGAACGTAGTGGGATCACCTTTCTCGCCTTAATACCTCCGAGTCCCTTGAGACGACTCATATCAATGACATGTTCCCTGATGAACAATGTTGAGTCTCCCATTCACCTTGGTTTCGATATTGCTAATTATCTTTCCATGGGTTTCATACCGACACATTGGACTGTGCAAGATAAGAAGAAATTTTTCACCAAGGTGCACAACTTCTTCTAGGATGATCCATATTTGTTTAAATATTGCCCAGACCAAATCTTAAGGAGATGTGTACAGACGATGAGCATCTGAATGTTATCTCTTTCTGTTACTCATAGGCCTGTGGTGGTCACTTTTCTGCTAAAAAGTCCATGACCAAGATTCTATAGTGTGGCTTTTACAGGCCCACTATGTTCAAGGATACTCATAAGTTTTGCAAAGCTTGTGAGCGTTGTAAAAAATTGGGAGCATTGTCCCTTCGAAATATGTTGCCTTTGAACCTCATTCTGATCATTGAAGCATTTGATTGCTGGGGCATCGATTTCATGGGACCATTCCCCCAATCGTTTGGAAATCTGTATATTTTGCTCGCCGTAGATTATGTCACTAAATGGGTTGAAGCGATTCCGTGTCGAAAGAATGACCATCGCACGGTAATTAAATTCCTGAAAGAGAACATCCTTTCTCGATTTGGAACGCCTCGAGCCATCATTAGTGATGGGGCTCACACTTTTGTAATAGACCATTCGAGAGCTTAATGAAGGGAAATACGGTATCTCTCATAAGGTGAGCACCCCATACCATCCACAGACAAGTGGACAAGCTGAGATTTCTAATAGGGAGATTAAACACATTTTGGAGAAAACGGTTAACCCTGATCGTAAGGATTGGTCAATCCGATTGATCGATGCCTTATGGGCATACCGTACTACCTTTAAAACTCCTATTGGAATGTCTCCCTTTAGACTTGTCTATGGGAAAGCTTGTCACTTGCTGTGGAGCTGGAACATAAAGCATCTTGGGCGATCAAAAATCTTAATTTCAATCTGACAAGCTGGCTCGCTACGCAAACTTCAATTGAATGAACTTGAAGAAATCCGGAATGAGGCGCATACGAGAATTTGAGAATTTACAAGGACAAGGATGAAAGCGTTTCATGACAACATATTCTACGAAAATCATTCACGCCACGAAAGTCCTTTTGTATAATTCTCGATTACATCTCTTTGGGTAAGCTTCGATCTCGTTGGACCGGCCCTTACATTGTTGTTCTTGCTTATCCTCATGGGGCCGTGAGATAAGAGATCCCGACAATGGCAAGGAGTTTAAAGTAAATGGACATCGTTTAAAGCCATTTGTCGAGAAATTTGATTCAGAGGACATGTCCATGCCTCGACTGCTCCTGTTTACCAGGATTGATCTCCTAGTCTGATGGAGGTATAGGTAGGTTTATCGCATTGATTAATTCATGGTCCATTCTTGTCTAGTTGAAGACGTTAAACTTAGCGCTCCTAGGACGCAACCCAAATTTTCATTCCATTTCACTTTTCTCATTCATTAGTTCAATGTTTGTGGGTAGCATTGCCGCAAACCCTCACGAGACTACAACTCGTCCACTAGGGGTAACCTAGGGGTTTAAAGGCTTGTTGCATACGCTAAATGCAATCGAAAGCACCTACGAAAGTGGTATAGGTAGGATTTTATTTTGTGTTATTTTTGTTGCCTTTTCTCTCGTGCTGACCGACACCCATGCTGTGATCTCTTAAAAAGTGTCTCTCTATGCATCATCCAGGTACTATCTTCCCATTACTTCTCATTTACTCATTTTGTCCCATGTGCATTGCATGCTTATTTCTTTTACATTGAGGACAATGTAGATTTTAGGTTGGGGGTGGGAGATTAGGCTTCCTAATCAGTATGTTCCTAGTCTTGAGCAGAGATTGTGAAAATTTTTAAAAATTTTTCTAGAATTTCATATGAATTCGAAGCGATTTTGACGGCCATCTTGGATTTAGAACTACAAGATGCGTGATGTTGGTACTTTATGACTCTTGGATTCAGTCATCTATCAAATTTCAGAGCTAAGTTTGAATTGTTAATCCATTACTAGAATTTGTAGACATTGATTGAGTCATAAATTCGCAGGACACATCTCGCTTGCATATTAAGGTTTCAGTTCGATATTAAAGGATTAACTTAGTAATCACTAAACATGAAAGGAACCAACTTGGAAAATTGAAAGGATTGGGCGAATGGTTTACACCATAGGATTATTCCTTATAGGTGTAGATTTAATTCCCCATGAATGATAAGTGAAACAGTTGGATTTACAGTCTTTACCTTAGGTTTGCTCCCTATAGGTAAGGATTTGATTCCCCTTCTTGACATTACTTTCAATGGAAAAGTCAAAAATTAAAAGAATAAAAAGATAATGTGTGAGGCAAGTTCTGGTTATCGTGAATTCTCTTATTGGTTACCAATGATATCCTTAAATAGAGAAATGAATTTTAATGTTTCAAGATTAGACTATGCATCCATGGAATTTAATGTTTAGAATTGTTCTAATTAATGGACTAATATTTTGAACTTAGTTACGGAGTTACCGTGTGATTAAGTCTAGGAGAGAAAGTAATGCCAACATTGATGAATCTTAGAATTCGAGTATCTGAATTGTTCTTCATAAATCTCTTGAGTTCATAAAAAGTGTCCTGTGTTTCTCAACTTATTTTTCGCATACCTTGCTCGGGACTAGCAAGATGCTGGTTGGGGGTTGTGTTGAGGGTAAAATATTGCATATTAGACCCAGTTGTTGCATAGATTTACACGCATGATACTGTTTATCGAACTAATTTAATCGTGTTTGTAATGCAGGGTGTGTTTAAGCATGGAGTGAAAAAGGGTGGTAAATGCATGGATTTGACACTCAAGCACCAAAGCATGTGACGGACTCCAGAGGATAAAGATCAAAGAAATTACACTTGGGGTCCGAGAAAATTGAGAAATTGAAGCTCAAGTGCCTGAAAAGTGTCCCGAATGCAAGATCATAGGGTGCCCACCACCCGATCAGTTCAAAACTCCATACGTGGCCTGAGGACCATAAATGACCCGTACACGTGAAATTTCATCCATTGGATCCCTCTGGAAGTGGTCCAATGCATAGATCAGCCCCTTTAATCGTTAAGTGGGACCCGCTGATATCTGGATATGCTTCAAAGTTGGTCTAGCACGGTCTAAATGAGATGGCAAAACGGATGGATGGATTAGATTTCTTGATACATCAAGGTGGGGCCCGTATGTGATGTGTGTGTGCACAGCACGCTGAACCGCGTCTCCTTCCCAAACACCAGATGCGTTCGTAACGGACGGACGACGTCCGTTTTGCGGATGGTAGTGGGCCCAGCGTAATTTTTCGGATGATCCAAGCCATCCATCTTGTAGAGGGCCATGATTTCTTCAAACCCATGCTAAACTTTTGGACCCATGCAAGCACACGTGCACGATACAGAGGCCATAAGTGGACTGCCCTGCAACGTTCAAATTGATGTTTGGGTGATTTCTTCTCTGATTCCGCGTCAATGGACGTTCAAAACTATCCATTCTTGACCGAAATTTCGTCCTGAATCTAATGGACGGGGTAGATTTCTTCGAAAACACCTCTGTGGGGCCCACCGAACACGTCAGCGCCTCTGCGTACGCCTTACGCGCGTCCGGAAAATCCCGAGATTCGGGGGAGTTGTGGGCCACGATCATCAATCTTCTCGATGATCTGAACCGTCTAAATGATAGAGAGGGAAGATGCATCCACTTCCACGCTGGCAGAATTGATCAGAAAATGAACAGCGGGCCGCACGAAGACTCTGATTACTGGCTGCGAAAGCTGACCCGCGCTTCTTTTGCCGATTCCTTGCTGTGAAAGGATTCTCCTGCACGCACCGACTTCAGCCGGGACTCCCTTCCACCGGCCTTGCTGCTATTAAAGGAAGAAAAGGAAAAAAAAAAGGGAGGAGGAAAAAAAAACGTGTGGAGCACGTGGGCAGAGGCAGCCGTGAATGCTCAGTTTTGGGGCGATCTGCTGGACGTGGCTGAAGACAGGGAGCTTTTTGGATGGTTTTGGGGGCAGGGGACCAAGCTAGAGATTGAAGAAAGAGTGAAGTTTTTTTTTTTTCTTTCGTTTCCTTTTATCTTATTTCTTTCCTTCTTGTTTTCTTCTTTCTCTTTTTATTTTCTATTTGCTTTGGGTATAGGCCAATCATGTGTGGCTAAACCTCTTAGCTAGGGCTAAGAGGTGAAGCCTGTAGCGAGATGAGAGATACTATGTCATGCTTTTAGTTGCTGAACTGAATCTGATTTTAGTTGATTATTAAAGGAAGATTTTCTTAGTCTTTAATGGTCTGTTGTGACTGAAATTACAATGGGTCTGCAATGACTTTGAATATCCCTTTTTCTTTCCCTTTTTATGTTTATGAAGCCAGGAAGCCCTGTTGTTCATCATTGTTCCATGGGCATGGTAGGATGACGGTACCCTTCCTGATCTTCATACATTGTTGATTAGTTGGTAATTAGTTTAATTCCGTTGTTTGCTTTGTCTCCTGGGCATGGTTAGATGATGGAATCCATTCTAATTCATATACTTTTCATCTCTTAAAAAATCAGATCAAGTAAGTTCAGTTTGAATTCTATAATCCTTGCCGCAGGCATAAGATCTCCCTGATCTCTACAAGTGGATCCTCTGAATCCCTAGTTTCCTTCCTCTGAATTCCTTAAAGTTTTAGATAATTATTCCACCATTATTCCTTAAATTTCTATTTGGTTAGATCATATCTTAGTCTAGTTCTATTCTACCTAGTTTCAGGAAACGTACAAGTTTCAGTCCCTGTGGATTCGACCTCGGTCTTACCGAGTTTATTACTACATCACAACCCTATACTTGGGGAGTGAACACGTTGATGGTGAGAGAATGAAATATGGTAGAATTTATATGGGACTTCAACATAAAGTTAACCATGGAGGAACCATACAAGGTCATGGCCCACATTCATGTCTAACCACTAATTATTAGTAAAATCATCGATGCACAGGAAGGCAATAAAGTGTTGAAAAAGATGAGGGAAAGAGCGGGGAATGATACGGAATCCGATTGGAGAGTCGGTGTTGATGGGGGATTGCGGTACCGAGGCCGCCTTTGTGTCTCAAATCCCCAGGGACTACGAGAATAAGTTATAAATGTCGCTCATAACTCCAAATTGGCAATGCATCCTGGTAATACCAAGATGTACCGGGATCTGAGGCGAAACTATTGGTGGGACAACATGAAAAAGGAAATAGCGGAGTATGTGTCCCGATGCCTTACTTGTCAATAGGTTAAGGCCGAGCACCGCCGAACACTGGGTCTGTTGCAACCAATGCCCTTAGGAGATTAAAAGTGGGACTTCATATCTATGGATTTTATTTTCTGCTTGCTCAAGACTAGAAGGGGGCATGACTCAATATGGGTGATTGTGGACTGGTTAACCAAATTAGCCCATTTCGTGCTGATAAAGACTTCTAGCTCCACCGATGATTTAACAAAGTTGTATATCAAGGAGATAGTGCGACTTCATGGCGTCCTGTTGGAAATTGTATCAGACCGAGACACTCGATTCACGTCAATTTTCTGGACGCACATCTAAGAAGCTGTGGGAGTAAAGCTGAAATTTAGTACTGCCTTCTACCCACAGACCGATGGGCAAACTAAACGGGTGAATCAAATGTTAGAAGACATATTACGGGCTCGTGTGTTAGACTTTCAGGAGAGTTGAGACAACTGCCTCCCCTACACCGAGTTCGCCTATAATAATAGCTTCTAAGCCAGCATCGGCATGACATCTTATGAAGCTTTGTATGGGCATCTATGCCGAGCCCCACATTGCTGGGAAGAAATTGGCGAGAAAAGCTTGTTAGGGCTGGATTTGGTACAAATTACGACCAAGAAGATTGGAATTATCCGGCGCCGCCTCTTGACGGCCCAAAGCAGACAGAAAAGCTACGCCGATATGAGGCGGAGAGACTTAGAATTTAATGCTGGGGACCATGTATTTCTCAAGATTTCTCCCATGAAGGGAGTTGTATGCTTCGACAAGAAGGGAAAGCTTATACCACGGTTCATTAGACCCTTCCAGATTCTAGACTGCATAGGTACAGGTGCTTACCACTTGGCCCTACTCACGCCACTCGCCGGAGTGCACAATGTCTTTCATGTCTCATGTTAAAGAACTACGTACCCGACCCTTCGCACATCATCAAGTGGGAACATGTGGAGCTCAAGAAAAATGCCACATACATTCTTTGACCCACTTGAATACTAGATAGGAAGGAGCAAGTCTTATGCAACAAATTCATCCCATTGGTCAAAGTATTATGAACCCACCACGATGAAGAAGAAACCACTTGGGAAATGGAAGTAGAAGTTCGCAAGCATTACCAAAGCCTGCTTCAGTAATATGAACAGGTACAAATTTCGAGGATGAAATTTATTTATAAGGGGGGTAGATTGTAACGTCCTGTTCAACTAGAATAGTGTCTTGAGGCGTCTACGTACGATTTGCCACAGGACCGTTTGCTTAAACGTCTCGTGTTTGGGGTACCACTAACAAATTAACCTTAGTTAGCCCATTAGGGTGGACCAGTTTGGTTATGATTGGACTGTGTGTGGGCCTTCAAGGCAGATAACCTGTTTGTGCTTGGCAACAGCTTGTGAGGGCCGTGCAATGGCCAAGGAAGGTTAGAAAAATCTAAAAATTGAAGAAACCATTTACTGGGCTTGTGGTCCGTCGCAGACTACGAACTTAGTAGACGCTTAGGAATTAATTATCCACACCGTTTCCAATGACACTTGCCAAACACAACTCACAACAACCTTAACCCAAGACCAGAATTGAAATCTGGCATTTTTAAATGAAATTGAGATATTAGGCTTTGCAGCTGTCAGATCTCTTCTATTTACGGTGAAGGCCTAAAGTATTTTTTATGCTCGTCTACAAAATCTGGAACCCGATCGTGAAACGGTGACCGTTGATCACAAATTGGACCCATACGGTAAAACCCCAAGTCCGTTTGCCTTAAAATTTTACACGGCCCTTCATCAGGCCACGGAGCACTTATTCTATAAAATTTCATAGCCAGGCGGCCATCAGAACCTCCCCAACGGCCAGAATAGACCCCACAGGCCATTTAAAGATCAGAACCGTACGATTAAACCCCGGGTCCGTTTGTCTTCAAAATTTTCACAGCCCCTCATCGAGCCATTAGACACCTACACACTAAGTTTGGTGGCCAGAGGGGTGATAGAACTGCTCCAAAGCCAAAAGGAGGTCCTAGAGGGTTATTGTAGGAATAATGTTAGAACTTAAGGCCATTTGGCCCAAACCTAGGAAATAAAATCCTCTTTAACTCTCTCTCTCACTCACTTTCACAAAAGCAACAAAAGAGAGGAGAGAGTGAAGAAAGAAGAGAAAGAGAAGGGAGAGGAAAGAAGAGAGTGAAGGTGGGCCGTACTTAAAGGTGGAGCCCAAGGAAGGTTGAGTCTTGCAACTCCTTCCCTCATCCTCAAGAAATCCCACATCCACCACTCCAAGCTTGCTTTCCAATCGGTTGGATAGGTAAACACCCATCTTTTTGTAATCCTTTGTGTTGAGAGAGGATTTGCATGAAATCCTAACATGCAAATGCATTGCCTCAGGTTTCCGGCCAATCGATCCTGAGTTCGTCATTTCTAGGTCGTTTCCCAAGATCTCAACGATCCATAGGTGCAGACTATTTCTTAGATGGCCTAGTACCAATTTTAGTGTGAAATTTATAATTATGTATGTTTGGGTGATGTATATGAATAAATCTAAGAAAAAACCTAGCCAAGACCTTATATGAAAGACCCTCCCAAATGACATGAAATGATTCTGAATTGTTCTTATTCCTCAGATGAATGGGTATGAACTTAGTGATTACATGATTCATCTTATACTTGATTCTTGAATAATGTTTCCTTGTAGCATGTATGATACATTAATCCTTGTGGTATTTTTAAGCTATGAGATATATATATATATATATATATATATATATATATATATATATAAAATCCTTAGTCTCTTCGTTAACCCCACACATCATGTATACACATTTATTTCATGTTATTGTTAGTAGTTGCAATTGTAGAAAAATCTGAATTTATAAGTTTGATGTATGAATGCATGACATCACTTGTGTTAGATGATGAATTCTGATTGATTGAAGTGTTATTGAATACCCTCAAATCCCTAGGTTGGTCAGGAAACTGAGGTAGAAGGTGGTCCCATTGGTAAGACTTTCCTGAGGCTAGGCTGGCGGATTTCGGCGGATGCGAATGAGCGACAGTAGTTGGACTATATGGGTCGCTTGTACCCGATGTCGTCCGTCACGTACTCACGTGGACTCGCATGGTTTAGTCCTCGTACTGACCAACCATATTTTTTAACCCTGTTTGCTCACACTTGTGTGAAACCTGGAATACCCTTCAACCATTGGAGCCCATTGATAACCATTTGAACCCGATCCACTGACTCGAGAGCCGGCGGGCATGGTGGAATGGGACACTTTGTCTGAGCTGTCGGCCTATGCTGTGGTGACAAGCCTTCCTGTAGTGACCGCGAGTGATCTCACTTCTCAGCACTCCCCATGTGCTTGAAATCGGGGATGGGGAACCCGATAGGATCAAGGATCACAGGGTCATGGCCTCACACGTTGAGGGGCCTTGGCTTCGCAGCCAGTTGAGGGCATTGATACATGGGGTGTAATAGTTTTTTCAATCTGTTAGATGAATAAAACTAATTAAGAGCTCGACTAACCCTATCACGATCGCATCGCATTAGTTAGGTTGGCGACTCGGCAATTGAGGTCGCAATGAGGGAGTTTGGTCATATGCGATCGTTAGACGGAATCGCTCGAGGGAGTGTTGTTGCGTGATCATGCATCATAACATAATACATGCATATGCATTAACAAGACTAGTTATAGATCTGTGAATGCATGTCTTTTATTAAATTCATAATATAATTGATGTATGTTATAATTTAATACTAATAGCACATACTGAGTTGATCACTCACTCTCACTCTAGGACGGTGTTTTAAAACACCAACCAGACTCTTTAGTAGTTGCAGGTGACGCTGAGTATAAGAAGCCTTGTGACGTGGGCCTGGATGAGGAGGACGAGCTGTCCTATTTCCAGTTGATGGGCGGTTCGCCGTAGATTTTGAAACAGCCGAGCTATATGTCCTAGAGGGAGGGGGGTGAATAGGACTATGCCAAATTAAAACTTAATAGTAGAATTTAAATAAATTAAATACAGATAGCAATAGACAATCCCACAATGCTGAATTTAAATACAACCTCAAATGTACGAGTATTGAGAGGTTGATACAGATGTTGTTCTAAGGACAACCTTACACCATAAAAACCAAGGGTTTATGGCAGTACAACCTTACTAGAACAATTTGTGTATCAAAAACTCAAACTTGATATAGAGGAATAAATAAATAAATAAACAGCAAGAAAGGAAATCTAATTTATTACAACATTCCCACACATCCACATAAAGATTACAACATTCTCCACAAATGTAATAAGGGAAATTGCAATCATCCATAAAAGGAAATAAACATTCAAATCACAACACCAGAAATTATAGTGGTTCGTTTGTGTGTACACCAACTGTTTAGACAAACAGCCACACAACTACTCCACTCGTAATATCCTCACACAGTGGATATTAGCGTTCATTATGAAAATAAGTTTTTTTAGATTCACCTAAAACCCTCACACTTGTGTCTTTCAAGTAAGCTTACACAATTCAAAAACCCCACACTCTGAGTTTTTTGGATCACCTCAGACAAACCACAATAGAGATTTTTCAAGCTCAATCTCAATGAAAACTAAAACAAAGGAATTTACAAAAACTGTAAAATACCTGGATATTCTCCTTTAGATGTAGCCCGGAAGAACCAAGTCGGAGTAGAAGTTCAACATTGAAGTTTAATGTTCAAACTCATTTATGAAATGGTTCTAAGTTCTAAATTGATTTTAGATTTAAAGTACCTTGGGCTAGCTTGATTTGATTTTGATTCCAAGAAATGGGAATACTACAATCCCTCTTTCAAATAAAATTGGAATGCGAAAATTCAAAATCAAATGTAAAGAAAGCTATTAAAAGAGAATATTAAATGAGCACAATATAGCTTAAAATAATGACTAACTTATCTCTCAAAGTGACGTATTGATTAAGCTTGAATTCAATGAAAAACTCTGAAATTCGTGGTCTATTTATAAGTGAAGAAATCGCGTTCATGATTGGTCCTGTGGACACTACGACTGGTCGTAAACCAACTGATTTTTAAAATTTTGAGCGTGATCGGATAAAGCCGTTCCACGACTGGTCATAGGACCTTTACGACCGGTCGAGGGACCTCCACGACTGGCCGTGTGGAACCTGGAATAGTTGCTGAACTTTGAATCGTTGCTGCAGGACTGGTCATGAATGAGTCGAGCACTATTCACATGACCAGTTGAAAAGTCTCCATAACTGGTCGTGGCTTAACAAAAAATTTTAAAAATTTTAAACAAACTTAGGACTGGTCGAGGAATTTTTTGGACTAGTTAAGCCAGTGCTAGGACTAGTTAAACAGAGTTCAGGACTAGTCGAGAAACAGTTTATTCACTTATAAAATGATCTAATTGAATTATGTATTCAAAATGACCTACCCTAAGGCCAATCTAAGGTCATTCATACCTTAAAAGTAATGTATGAACATTGAGCTTCTTTTTCTTTAAGTTGATAGTTGTTCTTTGAAGTTGGCGAAGCTTGAGATCTTGTCATAAGATAAAGCTTGAAATTGACTAATATTGAAGCTTGAACTTGAGTATTAAAGTCTAGGAGCGTTGTTTTGACTTGTACGAAACTTTGAACTTTTTTGAACTCTTGAATCTTGAAAGCTTAAATTCACTATTGACGTTGTACATAAACATAAACTAGTACACTTGCCTTTGAAGTTCTTGAACAGAAGACCCTTGTTCTTAAGAGATGCACAGACTTCATTATGAAGATGAGCTACACAAGACAGATTCCAAGAGAGGTTTTGGCACTAGAAAATTTAACAATTTAGGAGCTAGAATCCTTAGCACTTATAGATTTCGCGGGCGGACTTGGGTCACTGAGTAGGGGACTTAGTGCATCATTCTTTGGACATATCATTTTTTGTATTTTGTTGGGCAACTCCTTATGCGACCCATTGTTATATCTTTTGGACTTGTATACATTTTGTCATTTCCATTTCAGCAGACTGGTTGTGATTGTGATTCTTGTTTCAAGTAATTCCATACTGCTCATTAAACCTGATTAAACGCAAAACAGTAAAATTGGATATAAGTGATACCCGGGAACTTGGGAGTCGAGTGAATGCACGACCCCCAATTTTCAGGGTGTTACAATATAACTACTGAAAATCATTTGCCAAAAAAATCTTACTATGACATGTGTTGTCGCCCATCTTTAAGCATTCGTATGTGCCATATTGCTAATTTAGCATGTTCTTGCTCAAATTTGATCGATCTTGCTTTACCTCCTACGAGCTTCTGGATATATACCTATAAATAAATGGAGAACAAGGAGACATTGGGGGCACTAGTTATGGCCAGAAATGCTCTGATGCCTAAGTTAGGGGTATGGACTCACAGTAGGTATAGTAGAATCGGGAAAGTTATGTGTATCTTTCTCTTGAGCAGGGTGATGTATTTATAGGTTAGCGAGGTAGTTTATGTATCCGAGTAGATATATGAGATATGCTGGAGAGGCCTATATTGGAATTGGAATTTGTTCATGAATATTTTTCTGATTATGCCTACATTGGCGTGATCTTCGGCTGAGACTTCACTAGGGAATCCTGTCCATTTACAGTGCAGGACTCTCTCTAGATGTTTCCGTTTCAAGCCCAAGGTCGACATCCGAGGTCAAGATTAGCATTCGTTCTTGAGGTTGGATTGGAGGTTGAGGTCGAGGTTGTCATCCGAAGTCAAGGTCAAGGTCAAGGTCGACATTTAGGGTTGGGATCGGTGCTTGTAGTCAAGATCTGCAAGTTTTGTTGGTGAGTCTTATTTTTGATCTGGTTTAATTATTTCAACTCGGTCACTAAGTCTTTCTGCTCAGCTCATTTTCTCTAACCCTTATATATTTTAAAGAGCCTTTTTAGATGCTATTGTTGCCACATGTCTTATACATTAGGTCAGCTCAATTTTAACCATAACATAACACATGCCAGTGTCTAAAGAAAATAAAATTCCAAGGAAAATCATACTTTTGCCAAACAATAAATTATATAATATATATATATATATATATATAAAATAAATTTTTAAAAATTCTTGTTAAAAGATATACAACATTTTATGCTTTCCATGAATCCCAACGGGTCGCATGAAAGAGAACTTTTAGCCTCCTCCCATAAAAGATAGGTGTGCTACCAGGTGTGTTATACAATAGTATTATGAGCTATTTTATATACTCTAGTTTTGCTAAGCCCACACCTGATTAAAATAAAAACTCATGTAGATGCCACCCATCATCATGGCATGCTATGTCTAAGATCCAAACCATCCAATGGAAATGCACCACTGCATTGATGCCCTGGCCCCAATAATCAGGCTAATTGATAAGGTGGGCCACAATTTGTAAAACAAATGTATGGGTCATATATTCTCTAGTTTTGCTAGGCCCACACTGTGTGTGTATTCTTTAAAAAATAATGATTTTAACTCATTATCCTCTTTTCATGACTGAGGCTTATGAGTTAATTGTATTTTTGACACGGATTTCCTGAGGAATCCTTTTGCAAGAAGTTCCAGCAGTGAAAGCTTAGGTGGGGCCACCATTATGTTTTTGAGAAATAGGTGTTGCACAGCACGCCAACAACGTAGTGAACCAAGATCCAATCTCCGATCTCACCCACAAACGATAAACAGGAAGAAATATAAACTAGAAAAGAATCAAAGCAATCCAAACAAACCACAAGACAAGATATACGTGGAAAAACCCCAAACTATGGTAAAAAAAACCACGGATGCAAACTTCTGCTATAAAGAAAAATGAAGATTACAAGGCAATATAATAACTTCTCCCTTGGAAGTATAGAGAAAACCTTTTGCCCACACATTAGAATAACTCTCATTATACCTAAAAAAGCCCTAGAAACCCTTATTTATAGTTTAAGCAACTCTCCTTTCACACCCTTGCGAAAACTGACTCAAAAATCTGCAGTTCGCATCAAATTCGGAAACGAATCTACGTAACCTCGACTGGTCGAGCGGACCCTCGACTAGTGGAGTAAGGACCTCGACTGGTCGAGCACCTTGGAACCAGAAAACCTATGCTCGATGGAATTTGAGTCGAGCAGTCCTCAATCAATTGAGCAGGGCACTCGACTGGTCGAGCGGCTCCCAGATGTGGCGCCACATCTCAACAATCTCCCACTTGGAGACACATCGCCATAAACCTTCGTCTTCTACATCTGGAGTGAACCACCTCCCCGTCTTCAAGCCTGAAGACCAATCAAAGCTAAACAGAGCTTTAGCTTCTCCCGTGTGACCGCCTTGGTTAGTATATCCGCAGGATTCTCACTTGTATGAATCTTCTCCAGAGCAATTGATTCATCTTTCAGTAACGAACATATGAAGTGATATCTGATGGCAATATGCTTGGTCCTTAGATGAA
This sequence comes from Magnolia sinica, assembly GCF_029962835.1. Lineage (NCBI taxonomy): Eukaryota > Viridiplantae > Streptophyta > Magnoliopsida > Magnoliales > Magnoliaceae > Magnolia > Magnolia sinica. Next base: position 67,847,535 of record NC_080588.1, read on the forward strand.
AAGCTGAATTCTCAGCCAAGTGTATTACACTTTGACTGTCACTATACAGCTTGCAATCTGCTAGCTTCTTACCTAACTCTTTCATGAAACCTTACATCCACACCATCTCCTTACACGCTTCTGTAACTGCAACATATTCTTCTTTCGTCGTACTAATAGATACTATCTTCTGTAACTGAGAGACCTAACTGACTGCAATACTACCCAGAGTAAAGATATCTTCGGCTGTCGATATCTCCTGCCAAATCTGAATCTACATAGCCTTGTAGCTTAATTTCCGATCCACTATAGCACAACCCTACATCTTTAGTATCTACCAGGTATTTAAGGATTCACTTCACAGCTTCCTAATGTTCCTTCCTGGGGTTGTTCATGAACCTGCTAACAACTCCCACTGCTTAAATAATGTTTGGCCTCGTGCTCACCATAGCATACATGAGACTCCCAATAGCTAACGTGTATGGGACTTTAGTCATGTAGTCATATTCCTCATGTGTCTTTGTACCTTACTCCTTAGATAGCTTGAAGTGGTTGGCTAATGGAGTGCTAACCAGTTTAACACCTCCCATATTGAATCGATTAAATACCTTGGCTATGTACTCTGCATGTGACAAAACTAATTTCTTATTTTTTCGGTCACGCTTTATTCTCATGCCTAGGATTTGTTTTGCAGCTCCTAAATCTTTTATAGAAAATTCTCTAAACATTGTCTTTTGAGATCTACGATGTCCTTCATGCTTGAACTTGCCACAAGCATATCATCAATGTACAGAAGAAGGATGATGTACGACATATCAAACTTCTTCAAATAACAATAGTGGTCTGGATGACATCTCCTGAAACTGTTTCCTGACCTGAAACTGTCGAACTTCTTGTACCACTACCTCGGGGCCTTCTTCATGCCATATAGACTCTTTTTCAGTCTGCACACCTTGTTCTCCTTTCCTGGTGCCTATCAGCTGATGTATGTATATCTCTTCTCCAAGGTCCCCATGAAGAAAGGCTGTCTTAACATTTAACTGCTCTAGATGTAAGTCCTCCGTAGCCACTATACTCAAGACCATGCGAATCGTAGACATTTTCGCCACAGGTGAAAATATTTCAGTGAAATTGATACCTGCCTTTTGTTGAAACCTTTTCATAACCAATCTGACCTTGTGCCGTTTCGAACCATCATACTCTTCCTTCAGTCTGTAAACCCACTTGTTATGAAGATCTTTCTTACCCTTAGGTAGAGTGACTAACTCCCATGTACGATTAGACTTAAGAGACTCCATCTCATCATCCATGGCCTGCTCCTACTTAACTCATGTATCTGACTGTAACGCCTCTTTAAAATACTCTGGCTCACCATTATCTGTCAGTAGTAGATAATGTAAGGAGGGTGAGTATCAGACCATGGGTCTCCTCTCCCGAGTAGACCTCCTCACAACCTGTGTTTGTGGCTCTGTCTCATAATGCTCCTGTGCATGATCATCCTATGGTGCTGTAACACCCGTGTCCACTAACTTTTCCAACTCTACGAATTCTTTCTCCTCGGCCTTATTTTCCTACACACTGTCCTTATGTATTACATTTTCATTGAAGACTACATCTTTGCTTCTGATGATTTTTCTGTTTTCTGCATCCCAAAACCTGTAGCCAAAATCATGTTACCCATAGCCTATAAACGTGTACCTCTTGGACTTCACATCCATCTTGTTTCTGTATTCTGCATCAATGTGAATGTATGAAGTGCAACCGAACACTCTTAGATGTGCGAGGTTCACTTCTTTCCCAGTTCACATTTCTTCTAGTAGTCCACTATCTAATGGTGCTGAGGGACTTCTATTAATGAGATATGCAGCAGTATTCACAGCATCTGCCTAAAAGATCTTAGGCAACCATGCATGTAACCTCATGCTCCTGGCGCGTTAAAGGATGGTCCTATTAATGCGCTTAGCCACACCATTTTGTTACAGTGTCCCTGGAATCATTTTTTGATATTTGATTCCATTTACTGCATAATACTCCTCAAATTTCTTATCACAATACTCTCCCTCATTATCAGATCTGAGACATTTTACTATTTTACCTGTCTCGTTTTCTACCATAACTTTCCATTTCTAAAATACATCAAATACATCAGATCTATGCTTTAAGAAATAAACTCACAGTTTTTTACTAGCATCATTAATAAAAGAAACAAAATAACATGAGCTACCAAGAGATGATACCTGTACCGGTCCCCACACATCGGTGTTTACAAGCTCCAACAGATGCGTCTTTGGAGCGCGTACTGTCTTCTTAAAACCTACCCTCTTCTGCTTACCATATACGCAGTCCTCGCAGAATTTCAAGTCAATAGACTTCAGCCCTAGTACCTTCCCTTTTGACAATAACACTTTCATCCCTTTCTCACTTATGTCCCAACCTTTGATGCCATAACTACCCATTCACTCCAGTTGATGCGTCTGCGAGTGAACTATAGGATCTTGAAGTCACGTATAAAGTACCTTCCTTCTTGCCTCGAGATATCACCAAGGCACCTTTTATGATCTTCCAGGAATTACTGGTGAATGTTGTCACATAACTGGTATTGGCCAACTGCCCCACTGAGATCAAGTTCTGTCTCAAACTCGGTACATGTCTGATATCCTTCAATTTCAAAGTTGTTCCATCTTTCTGACTTATATAAACGTCTCCCTTTCCAACGATACTGCATGGTTCATCATCACTTAGGTAGACTCTCCCGAAGTCTCCTGACACATAATCACGCAGAACTTCCTTACACCAAGTGGCATGAAACGAAGCACTCGAGTTTATGACCCAAGACTCATTCCTCACATCAAGAGATAAGATTAACGCCTCTGTGTCACTCTCCTCAGATAGATTCATTGAATCATTCCTACCTTGAGAGCTTCATTCTTGTTTCTTGAGCGCCATACAATCACGTTTGATGTGCCCCTTCTTCCCGTAATGCCAACACTGGTTTTTGTCTTTCAGTCCCTTGGACTTCTTCCTCGACGTAGAACGTCCGTGTTTATCGCCTTCTTTATTCAGCGATCTTCCTCTTCCTAGCTTCAACGTTTAGAGCATTCCTTGAATCCTCTGAAACTTCTGATGTATTTTTTCTAGATTCTTCGCTGAGAATTAGACTGGCCACATCATCAAATTTCAGCTTTGTTGACCCTGAAGAATTGATCACAGCAATCACTAAACCATTCCAACTGTCTGACAAACTGGACAAGATCAATAACGTCCTGACCTCATCCTCAAAAATAATGCCAACGGATTTTAACTGGCTCGTGACTATACTGAACTCGTTTAGATGTTCAGCCACGCTCCCACCATCTGACATCTTCATATTGAATAGTTGTTTCATAAGATGAACCTTTTCGGACGCTGAGGGTTTTTCATACATCGTCGCTAGGACTTCCATTAATTCTTTTGTAGTTTTCAACTTAGATATATTGAAGGCGACGCTCTTAGACAGAGAGTTAGATCGTTCTTAAAGTCTTCTGATCTAATGAAAATTATTCATCATCTGCCATCTTTTCTGGTTTCTTTTTTTTTTGCTCCTAGAGGAATATAGAGGTCCTTCTGATACATAAAATCCTCCATCTGCATCTTCCACAAGGTAAAGTTTGAACCATCAAACTTCTCAATTCTAGTCTTCACTTCTTCCGTCATCGCTCCCAATAGAACTAAACCAATAACTTTGATACCAGTTGTTGTGCAGCATGCCAACAACGCAGTGAACCGAGATCCAATCTCCGGTCTCACCCACAAATGATAAACAAGAAGAAATATAAACTAAAAAAGAATCAAAGCAATCCAAATAAACCACAAGACAAGATATACGTTGAAAAACTACAAACTAGGGTATAAAAAAAATCATGGATGTAAACTTCCACTATGAAAAAAAATGAAGATTACAAGGCAATATACTAACCTCTCCCTTGGAAGTACAGAGAAAATCCTTTGCCCACACATTGGAATAACTCTTATTATACCTAGAAAAGCCCTAGGAACCCCTATTTATAGTTTAGGCAACTCCCCTTTCGCACCCTTGCGAAAACCGACTCAAAAATCTACAGTTTGCATCAAATCTGGAAACAAATCTGCGTGACCTCGACTGGTCGAGCAGGGGCCTCGACTAGTCGAGCACCTTGAAACCAGAAAACCTATGCTTGCTGGACTTTGAGTCGAGCAGTCCTCGACTGGTCGAGTGGGCCACTCGACTGGTCGAGCAGGGCACTCGATTGGTCGAGTACCCCTAGATGTGGCTCCACATCTCAACAATACGCTCAGTTCATATGTTTTGTGAGCTCATTTTAGGACTTTAGGTAAAAAGTGAGGAGGTTCCAATACTCAAGTGAGCCACACCAAAGGAAAAGGTTGGTAAGGAAATTCCTACAGTTGAAACCTACGAGGGGAGGGGTCGACAATGATGTTTACATGCCATCCATAACGTTTATAACGCCATTCCTACTGTGATGAACTGAAAACACAAATATTAGCTTAATTCAGAACTTCTGTATCCCCACGAATATTTCAATTGTGGACGTCCAATCCTTAATATTTTAGGCCACTTGAGTATTTGATGTGGCACATTTTTTGTCACGTCCTAAGATAAGCTAAAAAATGGATAGACGGGATGGATTTCTCACAAACATCACGGTGGCCCCGCTTCCGTTCTCAGCGAAGTAACTTCAGGAAATCCATCTCCAGTTATTTTGTCAAAAATGTAAAAGGCGAGATATCACCTATGCCACGTGTGGCCCGCATGTACATGAGCTTTATAGCACACGTGTGCGCGCTACTAGTTACTTTACTAGACAATTCTTTAATTTTTAATCGTCCACTGGTCGCATGATGAAACAAACTAAAATTCGTTTCCATAGAACCTTTAATATTGCACAAATAATTTTTTAAGTTTAATTTGACTTAATTATAAGCCAGGTATACAATTTTATAAGTGCATGTGTATCATCCACAGCACTGGCCCGAGTATTAAAGCTTCTGGTAAGAAAGTTCGAATTGGACATGGAATGGATATATACGTTGGCTAATTCCACACGGGAATGGATCGTACGCACCTACATAATTCATGCGTGCAGATATGAAAAGCTATAAAGATCTGAGTTGTTCATAAAGCTGGGAATAATACAGGGACAGATACTCCCAAATTTTATTTCCAGCCGTTTGTTGGTTCGACATGCTTTTGTCAAGCCGAATTGTCAAATGGATTGACTTTTTTGTCTTAAGATATACTAATGGAAAGCTCATATCACATACTCATGTATCACATAATGGCCACTTGAGAGCTTGTGTGCAGATGTGTACACTTTCGCACGCGTATGGAATTAGCAAACTACATTATTTTTGTGGGGAAATGTGATTTACCATTATGCTAGAAGTACTTGTTTTCCAGACCTGAAGAACTAACTTTTTCCTTGGTAAATAGCCTGATATCCTTCAATTTTATTTATTTATTTATTTTTATTTTTTTCTGGAAGAAGAAATTTCATTGCATGGGCCTAAACAAATTACAAAGAGCCAATTCCGGCGGGGAACAGAGGCCGGAACTTGGACCATCTATCATATACTATACATGGGGAAGGATAGAGTGTTCTCTAATGGCCCTTAAACCAGTTTTATCCAGGAGAACCTGGCCTTCAATAATCCGGGGCAAGGAGGAGATATCTAGGAATATCCTATTGGTTTGCGATTTGCTCCCGATTTTGACCAAACTGTCTGTCGGGCAGTTAGCTTCTCTCAGGACATGAGTGATACGAAACGAGCCCCGGCCGATGAGCATTTTAATTCTGGTCAGCTAGTAAGACCATTTCCAGGAGGGAGCACAATTCATCTTTAAATAGTTCACCACCCAGCTGGAGACAGATTCCAAGATCACATTAGGAAGCCCAAAATCCAAACAGATTTTAATACCATAGTAAATAGCCCTCAATTCTGCCATATTGTTAGAGGCTTCCCCATAGCCACTGACGAAGGTGAAAACCAGATTTCCAAGGTGGTCACGGCAAATTCCACCTCCACCAGCGGGGTCGGGACTTGAGATAGCAGAACCGTCTGATATCCTTCAATTGTTTTGAGTATTCATGCTCGTCTTCACATATCTTGTTCTAAATCCAGCTATTTTAATATTTGGATTGATAAGGTGTTTAGTTAAATTCAAGTTGAATGACTCTAGTACACCTAGTATATATACCCACACATGCATGCATAAAATCCCACCATTTGTTGCTCGTGTGGATGCATGTTCGAATTAAATAGAAATACATTAGCCTGTTTGATTTTCCATGATGCACGTAAATTATGGTAAATAAGTAATTATTACTTTTTCGTTTGGTTTGAAAATGTAAGAGTAATTTCACCTCAAATATCTATATGAAAATGTTTCCTTAAATCTGTGGGCCCCACCGTAATGTATATGATATATCTGTACCATCCATCTATTTTATTAAAACATTTTGGGCATGAACTGAAAAATGAGGCAGATTCAATACTCAAATGGCTCACACGAAAGCAAACAATAGTCTTAATTCGTCCATCATTGAAAGTTGTTTCCTTCATTGGGCTCCACATTGTGGTTTTTTTATCATCTAACATGTTAGTAGGGTCACACATACATGGATAAAGGGAAAACACAAATATCAGCTTGATCCAAAACTTTTAAAGGCCCAAGAAGTTTTTAAATGTAGGCGTTTGATTCCCGCTGTTTCCTGTGGTGTGGTCGACTGGCATAACAAATGAACAGTGTGGATAAGTCCCATAAGCACGATGGGCCCCACATTAATTTTGTAAATTTCTTAATTTTAGTGTTAAAAAAGTAAATTGCCACATCTGCATTGGCAAAGATGCGGTAATTACCTCGGTAAATAATCAAACAGGCCGTAACTCGAATGGCGTGGTGCACTTAATAATCTAACTCAAACTCAATCTGGTGGAGCTTCCATTGCCGAAGGTGGACGGCCTACCTAAAGGCGCTGTGGCCACTGTCGATATCCTCCATGGAAGTGACGAGTACTTAAAGAAGGCCTTCGATCTCTCCTACGTACCCCACCTTCAAGCAGTTCATTACCGAAGAATCGCCGGACTGGATAGTCCATGACGTCTTCCCAAGTTGGGTGGGCAATGTTGCAAGTGAATTCAAAGTACCTTGTGTCTTCTTCTCTATTTATTCAGCTACCGTGATTGCATTCTTTGGGCCGATCAAAGACGGCCTAAGGAAAATGTGGCCATCACCAGAAAGCCTGGCGTCCCCGCCTGAGTGGTTTGAACTCGATTCGTCCGTTGCTGTTCCGTCCCATGAGACCGCTGGCTTCTACCGTGGGATTTTCAGCCCAGATGCATCCGGCTTCTCGATTTTGGATCGTTTGGTGCTAGCACTCCAACGGTGTTCTGCAATGGCAATTCGGAGTTGCAATGAGTTCCAAGTGGAGTCCTTGGGCTTACTCAAGAAATTGCACAAGAGACCGGTCATTCCAATTGGATTACTTCCACCAACGCCACTAGAGAAGAGAGAAACGACCGACCCCAAGTGGGTAAACACACTCCAATGGCTCGATGAACAACCCACCAGATCGGTGCTGTTCGTTTGCTTCGGGAGTGAGTGTAAATTGAAAAGAGATCAAGTGTTTGAGATTGCCCATGGCGTTCAACTATCCAATTTGCCATTTATATGGGCCCTCAGTACTCCCATATGGGCAACCAACGACATCGTTACCCTTCCGCCGGGATTCGAGAGCCAGATTGGCAGTCGTGGGTCGTCTATATGGGTTGGGCCCCTCAGTTGGAGATACTGGCCCACCCTTCCATCGGCGGATCTTTGTTTCACTCTGGGTGGGCGTCCACCATCGAGACCATCCATTATGGGCATGCTCTAATCATCTTGCCACTTGCGAATGTCCATTCATTGGATGCGAAGATGTTGGTGGACAAGGGTCTGGCTATAAAAGTTGAGATAAACGAAGATGGGTCCTTCCACAGGGATGCAGTCGTGCGGTCGCTGAGGCGGGCCACGGTCAAAGAGGATGGAGAAAGATTTAGGCTTAAATCGATAGAAACGAAGGCCATTTTCAGTGATCAGACACTCCATCAAAACTATATGAATGAATTTATCAACTTCCTCAAAAGCTCCAACTGATCTGAAATAAAATGTAAAGATGTGGCTGTTAGCATTCCGAATCTTTATATGATATGATTTGTATTCTTAGGGAACTTTCCCATTGAGTGTGAAATTCGTTCTGTAGGATCATGGTTGCTCTAATACAGCCGTTGATCTTATGGCCCCATCATTGGTGAATAATGGGGGCTGGATATTGGCCTTTTTCCATCATGGTGGGTGGATCCCTGGCTATGAGGCCCACCTTGATGTACGTGCCTTACATCCACACTTTCCATCCGTTGATCATTCTGGTGGCCGACAGTCTTGGTGGATCTCTTGTGCCCCACATGTGGAGAATACAGCGGGGAGGGATATTTGCTACTTTCGGTATTCAAACACTTCACCTTTCACTTCGATGCCATGTTAGACCCCACGGTCTTTAAAAGCTCACCACTTTTTCTAAAAGCTTGCTGTTCGAGGATGTGTATTAATACATATAAAGGATCTTTAACACTAGAACACCACATGACATATGTGCCATTGTACATTTTCAAGTATCCACATGTGTCACATGTGCTTATCTAGAGCATGCATATGACTACTGAAAATCATTTCCAAACAAAATCTTGCCATGGCATGTGCTGTTGCCCATCTACGGCATCCAACGTGCTATATTGCTAATTTAGCATGTTGTTGCTCAAATCTTATCGATCCCACATTACCTCTTATGAGCTTACCTGCAAATGAATGAAGAATAAGAAGACACGTACTAGGGGCGCCAATTGTGGCTAGGGACCCTCTTGATGCCTAAGTCATGGGTATGAACTCACAATATATATAATAGAATCGAGATAGTTGTGTGTACATTTCTCTTGAACATGGTGATGTATTTATAGGTTAGTCAGGTAATTTGCATATCCGAGTAGATTTGTTAGATATGTTGGAGAGGCTTATACAAGAGTTACAATCTGTTCTCGAATATTTCTCCAATTATGCCTCGATTGGCATGATCTTTAGTTGAGACTTCACTAAGGAATCCCGTCCATATATGGTGCATGATTCTCTCTAGACATTTTCTTTCTCAGCTTGAGGTCAAGGTCAGTATCCAACCTTGAGATTGAGGTCGAGGTCATCGTTTGAAGTCAAGGTCAAGGTCGGTATCCAGGGTCGAGATCGGTGCTTGTAGTCGAGATCTGTAGGTTTGCTGATGAGTCTTATTTCCAAATCGGTTTAATTGTTTCAGCTTGGTCACTGAGTCTCTCTGCTCAACTCATTTTTTTATGGGGTTTTCCTCCTCAGTTCAGGGGAGAGACAGTGCAGCGGGTTGAAATTTTAAAGTGTTTTACCGCCCTGCTTCGACCTGTCGAGTGGTCTGCTCGACCGGTCGTGGGTGGTGCTCAACCAGTCGAGTGGGGCTCGACTCAAAGTCCAGCGACCATTTGATGTTTTTCTCCAAGGTGCTCGACTAGTCATGGGTGGTGCTCGACCAGTCGAGCTTATGCAGATTTGAGTCTAGATCTTATGCAGACTGTGGAAATCTGAGGCCTTTCACAACAGGATGCGGAAGGAAGTTTCCTAAATTATAAATAGGAGTCCCTAGGGCTTTTCTAGGGTATGAAAAAAAGAATATAAGAGAGTTTCCTAAAGCTTTGCAAGGGTTTGCTAAAGGGTTTAAGGCTATCAAAGGTGTGAGAGAAAGAGAGAAAGAAAGAGAGAAAGCTTGTGGAATGGAGGTTATGCTTGTAGAGGTGATTTACTATGCAATCGACATCTTAACGCTTCTATGTCCTCATGATCAGTGAGATCTTTCTGTTTTTTATTTTATTTTCTTACTGTTTATCCGCTCCTGCGTGAGTGATGAAGGTTTGATCATAGCACAGTATGCTTGTGATTGGTTGTAATGTTCTGCTTGATAGTGGATTATTGATTTGAATGAGGTCTCGTTATTTTTACCTCTTTGAGGGTTTTTCACTTAAAAATCTCTTGTGTGGTGTGGTTTATGCTTTGATTTATTTCATTACTTTATTATCTCATAATTCTGGTTTATCTTGGGAGGCTAGATCCTAAGGTTTTATGCAAGGCCCCTAACAAAGTAGTATTAGAGCTACGTTCATTGAACGGGTAGAATCGATTTGGAATTATGGAAGGTGAATCATCAAGGATAATCAGCCTCAATGGTTCTAACTGGACCATATGGAAGGCTAAGATGGAGGACTTGCTTTATTACAAGGACTTATATTCTCCAATTTTAGGCATATCAGCAAAATCCAAGGATATGTCTGATGATGATTGAAAAAAGTTGGACCGGAAAGTGGCGGGGTTTATTAGACAATGGTTGGATGATTTTGTGTTCCACCATGTGTCTACGGAGACCTCAGCCACTAGCCTATAGCTAAAATTAGAAGGGCTGTATGAGAGGAAAATAGCCGATAATAAGATTTTTCTGATAAGGTGACTTGTGAATATCAAGTTTAAGGATAGTAGTTTTGTGGCCGAGTACATGAATAAGGTCAGCAATATAGTGAACCAACTCTCTGCTTTGAAGATGGTCCTAAATGATGAATTGCAGGCTTTGTTATTGCTTAGTTTATTGCTTAATAGTTGAGAGACATTGCTGGTGTCTCTAAGTTACTCCGCGCCAGACGGAAAGATATCCATGGAATAGGTAACTAGTTGTCTCTTCAAAGAAGGGACAATGAGGAAGTCTCAGAGGTCTACTCAGTAAGAGACCCTTATGACACAAGAATGGGGGAGAGGAAAGAACAGGAAGGGCGGGAAGGCTTGAGATAAATCAAGAGGCAATTTGAGTACTAAGAAAGATGTTGAATACTGAAATTATAGCAAGAAGGGCCACTATAGGCATGAATGTCGTAAGAATAAGAATGACAAGAAAGAAAAAAGAATTGAGAAGACAGATGAATCAGATTTTACTGCAGTTACTTCAGATGGCGATGTTGTAGTTATTCTTTCAACAGATCACGATGTACGTCTCACGTCTACGAGTCAGGACACCGACTAGGTGATAGACTCATGAGTCTCGTTTCATGTGACTCCACATAGGAATTTCTTCACAAGTTACAAGTCAAGTGACTATGAGACCGTGAAGCTGGAAAATTCTGCATATCAAAGATCGTAGGGGTCAGTGATATTTGTGTGAAGACTGATGTGGGTTGTACATTGGTTCTCGGGGATGTGATGCACATCCCAGACCTTCGCCTCAACTTGATGTCAACAGTAAGGCTGAATGATGATGGCTATGAAAGCCGGTTTGCTAGTGGGCGCTGGAAGCTCATCAAAGGTTCGTTGATCGCAGCCAGAGGAAAGAAGTGTTATACCCTATATAAGACAAGTGTCAGTGTGTGTAAGGGTGGGTTGAATGTAGCGGAAGATTCAGCTATTGACATGTGGCACAGGCGTCTAGGCCACATGAGTGAAAAAGGGCTTCAACTACTAGCGAGGAAGCGGATCCTTCCAGACGTGATAGGTATACCTCTCAAAACCTGTATTGATTGTTTATCAGGGAAACAACATAGAGTTTCATTCGTTAAAACTGCTTCTCATGTTAATAAAGTGCATGCATTAGATTTGGTTTATTCTGATGTTTGTGGTTCTATGAGGACAAAAACCTTAGGTGGGGCATTTTATTTTGTCACTTTTATAGATGATGCATCTAGGAGGAGTTAGGTTTATGCTTTGAAATCTAAGGATGAGGTCTTTGGTGTGTTTAAATTGTTTTATGCTATGGTCGAGAGAGAGAGACAGGTAGATCATTGAAGTGCATCCGCACTGACAATGGTGGTGAATACATTAGCGACTTTCATGAGTATTGTAAGTCCCTGGGTATACAGCATGAATAGACGGTTCCCAAGACCCCCCAGCATAATGGTGTCGCTGAGCGAATGAATCGCACCATTGTAGAGAGAATCAGATGCATGTTATCTCATGCGAAATTGCCCAAGACGTTCTGGGGAGAAGCAATGCTCACGGTAGTGTATTTGATAAACAGGTGTCCATCAGCCCCGTTGAATGGAGAAGTACCTGAGGAGGTGTGGACTGGACAAGATCCATCATACAATCATCTCAAGGTGTTTGGATGCACGGAATTTGTTCATGTACCAAAGGACGAGAGGTCCAAGCTTGATATGAAGATCAGGCAGTGTGTGTTCTTAGGGTACGGTGATGAAAAGTTCAGTTATAGGAAGATCAGTGCATAGAAGACATTAGCAAACCAGAGAATAACCAACTTAGTTCAAGTGAGCTAGAGGACATAGATCCGATTATTCCTCCCGTGGTGCTTGATGACGAGGGAGTATAGCAAGGTGCAGAGGACGAGGGAGTTCTTTCAACGAATGGACCAGGGGAGCAGCCCCCACTTGATCCACCTGTTGAGCTACAGGTGAGGAGGTCATCTAGGGACAGACAGTCATCCAAGAGGTACTCGCCACATGAGTATATTATGCTCATAAGTGTTATGGTTTCTAGCTCCTATTATTATCAAATTTTATAACGCCAAAACCTCTTGGAATTTGTGGCTACATATACAAGACGGTGCATCTCATGTATAAGGACAAAGGTCTTTACTTCAAGAATTTCAAATGTAAGATTACATGTTCAAGTTCAAGTACAACACCAACTCAAACTTCAATGTTAGTCATATTCAAGCCTCAAAAGTCTCAAGCTCAAGATTCATCATATGACAAGATACTAAGCTTCGTGAATTTCAAAGAACAACTATCTGCAGAAGCAAATGAAGATTTAATGTTCATATATCACTTACAAGGTATGAATGACCCTAGATTGACCATAGAGTAGGTCATTTTGAATATATAATTTAAATTGAGTCACTTTATAAGTGCATTGGCTGTTTCTCGACTAGTCTTGGACTAAGTTCGACTAGTCCTAGCACTGGCTCGACCAGTCCAAGAATTCCTTGATCTGTCCTAAGCTTGTTACTGATTTTCGAGAATTCTCGTTATTTCCTCGACTAGTCTTGGAGACTACTCGACCGGTCGTGTGAATAGTGCTCGACCTGTACTTGACCAGTCTTGCAGGCTCGACTCAAAGTCCAGCAACTAAATTGGGTCCCACATGACCAGTTGTGGACAGGACTCGACCAGTCAGGCAGACCCTATGACCAGTCGTGGAACGACCTTATCTTATCGTACCCAAATTTTCAAAAGTTTGTTGGTCCTACGACCAGTCGTACCGACCTCAGGACCAGTCGAGAGTGTGATTTATGCACCTATAAATAGAGCACGAATTTTAAAGTTTTATATTCAATTCAAGCTAAATCAATACGCTATTCTGATAGATAAGTTAGTGATATTCATAAGCTATTTAGTGCTCATTTTATATTCTTTTTAATTAACTTTTTTTGTATTTGATTTTATATTCTGCATTCCAATTTTATTTAAAAGAGGGATTGAAGTATTCCTATTTCTTAGAATTAAAATCAAATCAAGCTAGCCTAAGGTGATTAAATTTAAAATCAATTTAAAACCTAGAACCATTTCATAATTGAGTGTGGATATTGAACTTCTACATTAAACTTCTACTCCAAATTGGTTCTACCAGGCTGCATCAAAAGGAGAATATCCAAATAAGTATTTTACAGTTTTGTAAATTCATTATTTTAGTTTCATTGAGATTGTTTCAGAAAAATATCTTTGTTATGGTTTGTCTGAGGTGATTCAGAAAACTCAGAGTGTGGGTTTTTTTGAATTGTGTAAACCCACTTGAAAGACACAATTGTGGGGGTTTTAGGTGAGCCTTGAAAAACCTATTTTCATAGTGAACGCTAATATCCACTGTGTGAGGATATTGGGAGTGAAGTAGTTGTGTAGCTATTTTTCTAAACAGTTGGTGTACACACAAGTGAACCACTATAATTTCTAGTCTTGTGGTTGATTGATTATTTCTTTTTGTAGATGTTTGTAATTTCTCTTTTTGCATTTATGGAGAATGTTGTAATTTTTTTAATGCAAGTGTGGGAAGGTTATAATAACTTAGTTATTTCCTTTGCTATTTATTTGTTTATTCCTCTATATCAGTTTGAGTTTTTGATACACAGACCGTTCTAGGAATCAGGTTGTCCTACCATAAACCTTTGGTTTTTGGTGTAAGGTTGTCCTTAGAACAATATCTATATCAACCTCTCAATACTTCTACTCTTGAGGTTGTTTTTCATTTCTGCATTATGGGATTGGTTATTGCTATCAGTATTTATATTTGTTTAAATTCCGTTATTAATTTTTTAATTTGGCATAGTCCTATTCACCCCCCCCCCCCCCCTCTAGGACTTAATTGCTCGGCCTTTTCAAATGGTATCAGAGCCTAATAGCTCGTTTTAATTGTTATTTCTTTTGGATTAATTGCTTGAGCTAATCGATCTGAGCTTTGTAGATGTCAAATTTTTGATAGCTTTTCAGTCACTTAGCCTCCACCATTTGATGGCTCCAACTATGCTTATTAGAAAGCCAGAATGAGGATTTTCTTAAAATCCATGGATAAGAGCGTGGGGCAAGCCACAGTGACTAATTGGACCCCTCCTACCACTGAAGTAACTGGTACCGACGGATCCAAAACTATGAAAGTCTTACCTTATTTTTCTTAGACCACTCTTCAGAAAAGTGAGAATAGTGCCAATGCAAAAGTATTAAATGCAATCACTTGCGTACTATCACTGGATGAATTCAAAAGAATTATATCATGTGATACTGCAAAGCAAGCCTGAGATATTTTAGAAATGACTCATGAGGGAATAACAATTGTCAAGAAATCTAAAGTCCAAATCCTCACAACTAAATTTGAGGAAATACGTATGGAAGAAAGTGAAACTTTCATGGACTTCTATATAAGATTAAATGAGATTGTTAACTCTATGTAGGGTCTCGGTGATAGAATCCCAAAAAGCAAAGTCTATGTAAAGATACTATGCTCACTACCTGAACGGTTCCATTCAAATGTGACGGGGATCCAGGAACTTCGTGATGCGGATAATATGAGGGTAGAAGAATTAGTTGGTTCTTTACAGACCTATGAGTTAAACTTTAAAGCTCCTAAAAGTAAATCCATTGCCCTTAAATCTTCTAAATATTTTTCTCAAGAAAATAGTAGTAATTTTGATTTAGAAAATTCTGAAGATGATATGGCCATTTTAATTAAAAAGTTTTATAAGATTTTCAAAAGTAAAAAGAGGATTGATTTTCAAAAACCTAATGAAAAAAAAAATCTAAATCTAAAACTTAGAAATATTTAAAAGATAGTCAATGTTACAACTGTCATGAATATATGAATCTAGCAAATAAGTATCCCAAAAAGGATAAACCTAAAAAAAAGGTATGTTGGCTACTTGAGATGAATTTTCTCTAAATCAGAAGATTCTGAAACCAAGTCGGGTAATCAAGTCAAAGTGTAACACCTGGTCCATTCGGTACTATTTTTCATGCTTATAATGATTGAAGCCCTTAGCTAGACATGGATTGATCATTCATAGTACACACCCAACTGACCGGAACCCCAAGACCTTAAAACCTATCTCATATCGATCGCCCCATCGCCGCGATCGTGGAGGTACCACCCGTGTGTCGGTATGATACTCCGTTAGTGAGATACGCCGTGAAGAATAATAAGTGTATCATGTGAGCATGGCACCATGTATTTTATTCCACACATGTGCACAACACATGTCAAGCACACATGTACATGCCACACATGGGTGAGAGAATCTCTACCCATGTGTGTGATGTCACATACCCATACCTCTTCTCTCTCATGTGCATAAAAGTCAACCTTTCTCCATGCCATATACTATGCATGACATCACCACACCATGCCATCCCATGCTCCTTTAATCCACCATTAATTGCAAAGCATGAATTAAGTACCATAATCCTATCCTAAGCTAATATTAATCACAATAGCTTGACTTAACCAAAATTTTATCCATTTTTTTATAAATACCCCTTCATCCCTTAGCATTTCACCATTTTTCCATAAGAAAGAGAGAGAGAGAGAGAGAGAGAGAGAGAGGAGTGATCTTGGTGGGCCATCAACTCCATCAATCCCATACCTTTCATCCATCTCAACCATCCATCTAATTCATCAAGGTGAGTACACCCACCCTACTTATTCTTATTTTATTTTTGTTGTGTTTATGTATGGTGGAGATGATGTTAATGATGATGTGATTAATGGTGTGGATGGTGAAGATAGTATGATTGATGGTGAAGATAATTGCAATAATGATGATGATGCTATTAATGGTGTGGATGCATAGGAGAAAACATATAAAAATCAATTTATTATAGAGTTCATGTGGGACCCACTGATAGTAGGACCCACCAAAATGTTTGTATGGCATCCAAGTCATCCAACCATTGGCCCATTGAGCTGGCCAAACTCACACACACCTACACGTGTATATAAAAAAAAAGAAGAAGAGAGAGAGACGCTGCTTGCTGGTAGCAGCGTCCCATTCATTTGATTTAAAGGGGCAGGGGCTGTGGGTCCCCAACGGGCCCCACCCATGATGTATGTATTAAATCCACGCCGTCCATTCAATTTTTCAGATCATTTTAGGCGTTGAGCCAAAAAATGAAGCCAATATATTTCTCTGGTAGGCCACACCATCAAAACTCATGTGAAAACATGCTAAAACATATAGAAGTACTTTCTGGGGGGCCCACCTGAAATTTTGATGTATTTGAAACTTGGAATGACGCCTTAACTTAGTGGGACACAAGTAATAGACGGACTAGATCGTCCTGTTATGGGCCCTAAATATGAAAAAAAAAAAAAAAAAAAAAAGTTGCAAACAGCAATGACGCTGTTGCTGCAGTAATGACGTTGACGCTGGAAAGAAGTGAGCCCCACCACAGGCCCTACCTTGATGTATGTCGAACATCAGCACCGTGAATTTGATGGGTCCCCTCTTAAAAAGGGGTCATGCCAAAAATCAACCGTACAAAGAACTTAGGTGGCCCACACCGTCTAAAATAATGTGCAGACATGGCTAAAACATGTAAAAGCACTTGGGGCCCCACCGAAATTTGGACATCTGAAACTTGGACTGATCCCTCCATCAAGTGGGACACACAAAATGGATGGATCGTTCTGTTGTGGGCCCCATATTTTAAAAAAAAAAATCCAACGGCTGGAATTCAACCGTCTCCACTGACGCGGGAAGGAGGTGGGCCCCACCAAAGGCCCCACCTTGATGTATGACGAACATCGACCGCATTTGATGGGTCCCATTTAAAAATGGGTCACCTCCAAATTTCAGCCATACACAGAACTCAGGCGGCCCACACCATAAAACAATATTAATAATAAATAATAATTATAAAAAAAAAAAGATTTGGATCAATCTGATCATGAGGTATGTGTTATATCCAAACCGTCCATCCATTTGGCAAGTTTGTCTTAAGGCTTGAGAAGAAAAAATAAAAAAATAAAATAAGATAGATCTAACTATCAAGTGGGCCACACTACAAAAGTGGCAGGGATTGAACGTAAACCATTGGAACCCTTTTTGGGTCAGAAATTTTGGAGCAGTATGAAATTTGTTTTTCCCCTTAATTCAGGTCTTTGTGACCTTATGAACAGATTGGGTGGGAAATAAGTGTTATGGTGGGCCCGATGAATGGTTTAACGGTGAAATCATTATCCTAATTGCTAATTGAGGAGAGGTCCAGATAATTTTTGGTTATGATTCATTTTTGGATAATTTTCTAAAATGATCTCTAAAAATAGATGAACGGTGTAGGTATAATAAATACATCACTGTAGCACACATGTAACTTTGATCTCCTTGAACCATTCGTACAACTCAAAGCTCGAGCATGTAAAATCATGTGTTAGGTTCACCTGAAATTTGGATGTATCTGAAACTTGGTCTGACCCCTCAACCAAGTGGGACACACATAATGGATGGGCTGGATTTATGAACCATACCTCTGCGGGCCCAACAAATAATTATGAATATTTAAGAGAGGGTAACCCTCTCAACTTGTGTGTGGTATGGCCCACTTTGATATAGGTGTTATGCCACTTAATCCACCATGGTTATGACATGATTTATATTCAAGATCCTCATCGTTTATTTATTTTATCAACTCCTTTGACGGTATGTTATCAAGACTCAGGCCCATCCAATGATTAGATAGCCGTTCATTATGAAATAATGTAAATTGAACTCTCATCACAAAAAATTTATTATGGGTCATCCTGATGATGCATTAAATATTCAACCCATCTAGCCCATGTACCGGATCCCCTCTAGGGCATTGTCCCAAAGATCAGTCAATCAACCTGAATTGGACCACACAATACAAGGCTGTGAGAATAAGGGCTTAACTATTGAATCCAACCTAAGGCCATCATGGTGTATCTATTTAATCCATGCAGACCATCCACTTCCTCATATCATTTTAGGACTTGGACTAAAATCAAAGCAGACCTAAGTCGTAGGTGGGTCACACACAACTCAACCTCATGGGAAATCCCCATGGACTCTACTGCATAGGACCCATTATGAACTCCATTGATATGTGAACCCAAGAATGTTAAGGCCCATTTTGAGTGAACGCCATGTGGGCCCATCAGTGATAGCCTTGTTTGGGCTAACCATTGGGCCTCTTCGATAAGAGTTTGTTATTTCCATGTGTGGAATGTATGATGAACTGGTATTATAATTTTCGAAGTAATGATGATTAATCCTTTAAATGGGCTGATTCTGGACATCCCTTGATCACTTGACACTTTAGTTAGAGTGCGGCCCCAAGTAATAGGATCATGATACTTGTGTTTAAACCCTTAAAAACATGTTTAATTATAACAAATATATAAACTCTAGTGGTGTGAGGGTGTGATATTACCTGTTTGGCCCATTGATCATGTGGGTATTTTATGTATGTATAGCCACCTAATCATAGGCAATGGTGGAGAACATGTAGTATATGTAGTCATCTAACTGTGTGAATATGAAGTACGTACAAGGCCACCTAAGCTTACGAAATCAAGTGGCATTGATGACCATTCAACAACGTAGGTTTGTACTTATCGACATAGATACCACCACTTGAATCACACATAACCAAGTTGTACACTAAACCGAATATGATTTAGGGTTATATTACCCAAGCTAATGCTATCAAGATCCTAAATTTTTATACAATGTGATCTTTAAACTATAAATGGTATGATGAAATGTGGCTCTCGGCCCTTAACCAGGTGACACCGAATATGAGTCATTATCTATGTGACGTGTGAAGTGGTTGTAGTATAAGACTTATCATAATTGGTGTAGCCATGTATTCGTGGCCTATGGGCAAGGCCCATTGAGATATATTTTCGGTCCATATGATGAAGCTCATTGTGATGTATTTTCGGCCCATAGTGATGTGTATTAAGCCCAGGTATGTGGTCTACCTGTGAAATAGATTTGAGGCCACTTGCAATGTATTCGAGGCCCATGGGCGAAGCCCAATGTGATGTATTTGAGACTCATGGGCGTGGCTCATTGAGATATATTTTAGGCCCATGGGTTGTGGCTCATTATGATGCATTTAAGGCCCGTGTGTAGGGCTCACCTCTTGAGTATTTGAAGCCCATGGGCCGTGCAGCCTGATGTGGTGTATTCATGGCCCATGAGCCAAGGCCCATTGCGATGTGTAGTGCACATATGATACGTCCCAATGTGATGTATATGCGGCCCATGAGTGAGGCCCAATGCGATGAATGTGCGGCCCTTGTGTGAGACCCGAAGCGATGTATCTGAGTACCGATGTGGTGTGATTTCACCATGATGTATGTATTGATATTTATGTGGGCCATTCCTTAGGGACAATGTTGGTTAAATGTCTACATTGTCGAAGCCGATTGTTGAGGCCGGTTATTGATACTGATTATGAGTATGTGACAAAATAAAGCATTATCATACATGCCCATACGCATCATCGCGTTTGTTATGAGATGTGGTTGACCATTGCATATGTCGTTAGGCAGATTGTTAGACTCCCTGATAGGCGAGGTTATCTCACATGAGTGCATATGCGCATCTTGATGACGGTATTGTATGACTCATGCATCTTGCATTGTGTGCCCTAGCGACATCGGGGTAGCCTCCACGGGCATATCGTGGATGGTCGGATGGGACACCGAAAATATTTGGTTCTAGCATACGGGCGCCATAGATGTCCCCGGTGAAAATTCTCTTTAATTAACTTTCTTTGTATTTGATTTTATATTATGCATTCCAATTTTATTTAAAAGAGGGATTGAAGTATTCCCATTTCTTAGAATCAAAATCAAATCAAGCTAGCCCAAGGTGATTAAATTTAAAATCAATTTAGAACCTAGAACCATTTCATAATTGAGTGTGGATATTGAACTTCTACGTTAAACTTCTACTCCAAATTGGTTCTACCAGGCTGCATCAAAAGGAGAATATCCAAATAAGTATTTTACAGTTTTGTAAATTCATTATTTTGGTTTCATTGAGATTATTCCAGAAAAATATCTTTGTTTTGGTTTGTCTGAGGTGATTCAGAAAACTCAGAGTGTGGGTTTTTTTTAATTGTATAAACCCATTTGAAAGACACAATTTTGAGGGTTTTAGGTGAACCTTGAAAAACCTATTTTCATAGTGAACGCTAATATCCACTGTGTGAGGATATTGGGAGTGGAGTAGTTGTGTAGCTATTTTTCCAAACCATTGGTGTACACACAAGTGAACCACTATAATTTCTAGTCTTGTGGTTGATTGATTATTTCTTTTTGTGGATGTTTGTAATTTCTCTTTCTGCATTTGTGGAGAATGTTGTAATTTTTTTAATGCAAGTGTGGGAATGTTGTAATAGCTTAGTTATTTCCTTTGCTATTTATTTCTTTATTCCTCTATATTAGTTTGAGTTTTTAATACATAGACCGTTCTAGAAATCAGGTTGTCCTACCATAAACCTTTGGTTTTTGGTGTAAGGTTGTCCTTAGAACAACATCTGTATCAACCTCTCAATACTTGTACTCTTGAGGTTATTTTTCATTTCTGCATTATGGGATTGGTTATTGCTATTAGTATTTATATTTGTTTAAATTCTGCTATTAATTTTTTAATTTGGCATAGTCCTATTCACTTCACCCCCTCCCCCCCTCTAAGACTTAATTGCTCGGCTTTTTCAAGTGGTATCAGAGCCTAATAGCTCGTTTTAATTGTTATTTCTTTTGGATTAATTTCTTGAGCTGATCGATCTGAGCTTTGTAAGATGCCAAATTTTGATAGCCTTTCAGTCACTTAGCCTCCACCATTTGATGGCTCCAACTATGCTTATTGGAAAGCCAGAATGAGGATTTTCTTAAAATCCATGGATAAGAGCGTGTGGCAAGCCACAGTGACTAATTAGACCCCTCCTACCACTGAAGTAACTGGTACCGACGGATCTAAAACTATGAAAGTCTCACCTTATTTTTCTTGGATAACTCTTCAGAAAAGTGAGAATAGTGCTAATGCAAAAGCATTAAATGCAATCACTTGCGCACTATCACTGGATGAATTCAAAAGAATTATATCATGTGATACTGCAAAGCAAGCCTGAGATATTTTAGAAATGACTCACGAGGGAATAACAATTGTCAAGAATTCTAAAGTCCAAATCCTTACAACCAAATTTGAAGAAATACGTATGAAAGAAAGTGAAACTTTCATGGACTTCTATATAAGATTAAATGACATTATTAACTCTATGTAGGGTCTCAATGATAAAATCCCAGAAAGCAAAGTCTGTAAAGATACTACGCTCACTACCTGAACGGTTCAATTCAAAGGTGACGAAGATCCAGGAACTTCGTGATACGGATAATATGAGGGTAGAAGAATTAGTTGGTTCTTTACAGACCTATGAGTTAAACTTTAAAGCTCTTAAAGGTAAATCCATTGCCCTTAAATCTTCTAAATATTTTTCTCAAGAAAATAGTAGTAATTTTGATTTAGAAAATTCTGAATATGATATGGCTCTTTTAACTAAAAAGTTTTATAAGATTTTCAAAAGTAAAAAGAGGATTGATTTTCAAAAACCTAATGAAAAGAAAAAATCTAAATCTAAAACTTATAAATCTTTAAAAGATAGTCAATGTTACAACTGCCATGAATATGAGCATCTAGCAAACAAGTATCCTAAAAAGGACAAACCTAAAAAAAATGTATGTTGGCTACTTGAGATGAATTTTCTGGCTTTGAAGCCTCTTCTAAATCAGAAGATTCTGAAATCAAGTCGGGTAATGAAGTCAAAGCCCTTATGACTCTAGCCAAGTTCACTTTTTCAGATCATGATGATTCAACTAGTGAAAAAAACCTGAATAGTGATCATGAAAATTTAGAAGATCTTCAAGATGCTTATAATGCCCTTTACAAGGAGATTTGTAAAATTATTGCTAAACTTAAACTTCAGAAAGAGAAGTTTTCAAAACTTAAAGAAAATTTTGATTCTCTTATTTTAGAAAAATCTCACATTTCAGACTGTTTTGAAAAAACTAAGGGCGACTTAGATTTCCAAACCTCCCAAGTTGAAAACTTAAAATCTGAAAACGAAAAGCTAAAACTTGAACTCTCTTCACTTTTGAGTTTAAAGGACACATGGAAGTATGCCCAAGGTGATCCTAAGTGAGAAAAACTATTATCCGGATCCAGAAAATGTGACGACTGATTTGAATTGGGCTACGACAAAAGTATTCCTCCCAAACATAAGAATACTCCTCCTAAGTTTATGAAAGGAGAGTCTTCAAACTGAAAAGGAAAAAGTTTAAATCAAAATTATCCTAAAAATGCTATAACTTTTCAATCCTTAAAACCTAAAAGCAACCATATCAACTATAAAAATCAGAATCGTAATCCTTTAGCTAAGAAAATTGTTGATTTACTTAAAGGAGCTGTTAAAATCTAACTCAGTGGGTCGGTCTTATAACAAGTACAAACATAAGAAGACCACCTATACTTCTAAACCTAAGATTGTAATGAAATAGGTTCCTAAGGTTACATGCATGGTTACCCACACCGCTTTCAATGCTTTAAGCCATTCAAAGTAGTACCTAGACAGTGGTTGCTCTAGACATATGACAAACGATAAGGGTCTGTTCACCAATCTTAAAGACATGACTGATGGTTCAATCACATTCGGTGATGGTAGCAATTGTAGGATTGTTGGCCAAGGTACGGTCTAACTTTTTAACCTCCTTTTATTTGAGAATGTTTTATATATAGAAGGATTAAAATATAACTTATTAAGCATTTCTCAAATATGCGATAATAATCATAGCGTAAAATTTACTAACCTAGGGTGTGAAACTTTAAATAAAAATGGTTCTGTAATATTAACTGGTCGTAGAACTTCTGAAAACTGCTACATTGTAAGTGATTCAAGCTCATCTAATTTAATGTGCTACATGGTCCATACCGATGAGACCAAGTTATGGCATAAACGTCTCAGATATGTACACTACCGTAACTTGTATAGATTGAGCAAAAGAGAGTTGATAAGAGGTCTACCTAAACTACAGAAAGTAGATAAAATATGTGGTGAATGTCAGATTGGCAAACAAACTATGAGTACTCACAAAAAGGTGGACTCCAATGCCACATTTAAACCGCTCGAACTCCCCCATATAGATCTTATTGGACCAACTAGAACAGAGAGTCGAGATGACAAGAAGTATATACTGGTAATTGTTGATGACTTTACTAGATATACTTGGGTAGTCTTCTTAAGAGACAAATTAGAAACTCTCGAGGAAATAAAAAGGGTACTTAGACATATCCAAACTGAAAAAAAGTCTCATGTCTATAAGATCCATAACAATCATGGATCAGAATTTGAGAATAGCGGTTTTGAGAAGTTTTGCAGTGATTAGAGAATATCATGTGAATTCTCTGCGCCCAAAACACCACAACAAAATGATATAGTAGAAAGAAAAAAATAGAGTACTTCAAGAAATAGCAAATGTAATGTTAAATAGTATGAAGCTCCCTAAAAATCTTTGGGCCGAAGCCATAAATACTGCGTGTTATATAATTAACCGCGTTTATACTAAAAAATCAAATAGTAAAATGGCTTATGAAATGTGCTTTGATAAGAAGCCTACTGTAAAATACTTTCGAGTTTTTGGCAGCAAGTGCTACATTTTACGTGACTGAGAAAATCTGGGTAAGTTTGACACAAAAAGTGATGAAAGAATATTTTTAGGGTATGCTCTGAATAGTCGAGCATATTGGGTTCTTAATAAGAGGACTGGTGTAATTCAAGAGTCCATTAATATGGTTATTGACGATCACTTGAATACACCTGTCTCAAGTTCAGAAAATGATGAAGTACTTCTAATTGATAAACCAGATACTTCATCAAGTCAAAATAACTCTGAACTGAGGACTGTTAAAGATCATCCAACTAATCAGATTCTTGGAAACCCTCTCACTGGTGTACGCACTCGTAGATAACTAGAAGATATGTGTAATTACGTATGCTTTATATCTCAGATAGAACCGGCTAACGTAAAAGAAGCTCTTACTGACGAAAACTAGATAGTTGTGAAGTAAGAAGAGCTCAATCAATTTGTTAGAAATGATGTTTGGTACTTAGTTCCAAGACCTAAAGATAAACACATTATTGGAACAAAATGGATTTTCAAAAATAAGTCTGATGAACTTGGTAATATCATTAGAAACAAGGCTAGGCTAGTTGTTCAAGGGTATACTCAAATTGAAGGCATCGATTATGATGAAACTTTTGCCCCAGTAGCTCGTCTTGAATCAATCAGACTATTTATATCCATTGCGTGCTTTAGAAAGTTCAAAATATATCAAATGAATGTAAAGAATGCATTTTTAAATAGCGATTTGCATGAAGAAGTTTATGTTAAACAATCCAAGGGTTTTGAAGACCCTAAGAATGCCGATCATGTATACCACCTGAAAAAGGCACTCTACGCTTTAAAACAAGCTCTTAGGGCATGGTACGAAAAGTTGACTAAGTTTCTACTAAGTTATAATTTTCTAATGGGAAGTGTTGATAAGACTTTGTTTGTTAAGAAACATAATGATCACATTTTAATAGTGAAAATTTATGTTGATGATATAATTTATGGATTTACCTATGCTTACATGACTGTTGAGTTTACAAATCTTATGAAATCTAAGTTCAAAATGAGCATGGTTGGAGAATTGAATTATTTTCTAGGGTTGCAAGTTAAACAGCAACCTGATGGTTTCTTTATCTCTCAAACTAAATATGCTCTGAACTTAGTTAAAAAGTTAGGATTTGAGAGGGGAAAAATTTTTGATACTCCTATGAGTACTACTTTGAAACTCTCAAAGGACTCTACAGGTAAGAGTGTGGATCCTAAACTATATCACAGTATGATTGGAAGTTTGCTTTATTTAACTGCAAGTAGACCTGATATTACATTTAGCGTAGGAATCTGCGCTAGATATTAATCTAACCCTAAAGAGTCACATTTAACTGCTATTAAGCGGATTATACGATATGTCACAAGTTCAGCAAATCTGGGTCTCTGGTATCCACATGATACTAGTGTTCAATTAGCTGGTTACACGGATGCTGATTGGGCTGGTAATGTTGATGATAGGAAATCAACCAGTGGTGGTTGTTTCTATATTGGGAGCTATTTATTTTCTTGGCAAAGTAAGAAACAAAGTTTCGTATCGCTCTCAACTGCTGAGGCTGAATACATTAATTGCAGCATGTAATGCATGTACTCAACTTGTATGGATGAAAAGAATGCTAAGCGATTACGGAATTGCACAAGACTCTATAGTTCTATATCGTGATAATCCTAGTACTCTTAATATATCTAAAAATCCAATTCAACATTCACGAACCAAGCACATTGACATTAGATATCACTTAGTGGAAGACAAGACAATTTTCTTGGATTATATTCCTACCGAGACTGATCAACTTGCTAACATATTCACAAAACCGCTCGACAAAAGCAGGTTTGCTAAATTGAAATTTGATCTTGGTATGTGCAATTTGAATTGAAAATTTATGTATTTATGTATCATAATGTATATATTGGTTATTTTAAACATTTAAAATTTCAAATTTTATGAAAATTGCATATTTTGGGCTGTGCACGACCAGTCGAATACATACTCGACCAATCGTGGCATGACCGGTCAAGCATGTACTCGACCAGCTATGTAGCGTGGGTTAGTGCTTTATTTGGGGAAAAATATATTTTTTTTCATTTTGAGTTTCTTCTCCAACAGGTCCTATGTCGACTAGTCGAACCCATCTCCTAGTTCTTAAAGGTTAGTGTTTTATTTACGTTTTTCTTATAGATTCAAGTTTTTAGCACTCCTTTTTTTATCATTGGTGTAATTTATTTCTTGTTTCATAGTAGGTTTTGGGATTTTCTTCTCAAAAATCTGATCTAGTGAAAACCCACTTTACTTCTTTTGTAATCTCTTTGTTCTTTGATTTCTTTGTTACAAATGGAAGGTAGAACCAAAAAGAAAAGTACTTGTGGTCCTTCATCTTCTAGATCGACTCCTATCACAATGCGCCGCCTTGGTCACCCGAAGATGATCCCCCTTATGTGTGGGATATTAGGTTACGTAATGTTATAGTTGAACGACCTGTTCATGTTGAATATCTAGCTCCGTTTAATATCATTCCTCTCCTCCAATCTGTAGGATGGGATAATATTCTACATTGGGGTGTGCCGACATACCGGTCCATTGCGCAAGCTATGTACGTATGTATTTCTGATTTTTCTACTGAAAATCTGATGTTTATTATTGCAACTAAAGAAGGTCCTGTTGAAATAAACCGACATCTGATCTCTGGTCTAATGGATATACCTGTCAATGATGAAGGTATTCCCATTAGCACTCTAGTGGCAAAACCATCTGAATTTGGGAAGCGTATGCTTACTAGAGCTTTGTGCAATATAGATACGAAATAGAATACTTCTGGAAATGTGCTTGCCTCAAAGTATTTGTTACCCAGATACAAAGTCCTTCATAGGATATTTATTGCGAATGTCTATCCTCGTTCTGGTAATAAAACCAAATTCACTACTTTCATGATTTGGATTCTTCATTCCGTTGTTTCTGGAACCAATGTATGTCTTCCTTCTCTAATCTGTCATTGTATCATTCAATTCCATCTCCATCCTAGACACAGTGGCTTACCCTTCGCCTATCTTATGACTGTGTTGGGTACCCATATTTTAGTAGTTATGCCTGTTGGAGAAGCTCTCATTCATCACCTAATCTTTAACAGCTCCAATATAAACAAAACGGATCTGAGGTTGGCCGCAGGCCAAGTTAATGTGGGTGTTGGTGAGGAAGGTGATTTACCTCCAGATGACATTAACATGGATGATATTTTTAATGAGATCGAATCCGATTCAGTAAATGATCCTAATTATTAGGCATCTAACTTTGATGCGCGGTTGCGCTCACTTGAGGAGAAGGTGGAGAATATGAATGTGTCCCATAACTTGCAATTCAAATATATGCACAAATATCTTAGGCGCCTTAACAAGGGACTTCATCAACTTAATCGTACCATACCTACTCCTTCAGGTTCTGATTAGTATTTTCTCATATGGTTTATAATAACTTTTATGATACTTGGCTTTCTTTTGTTTTATGGGATTGAAGTTGATTGAACTTGGTTGAACATGGTTGATCATACTTGAACAATACTTGTTTTAATATCTTGATCATTTATTTCTCATTACTCTTCTTATTCTTCCTTGATTATCTACTTCCTATTCCTTTTGTTGGTTCCTTCCTTTGTCATATTGTGACAAAAAGAGAGAGAATTTTTGTCATGCTTGTGATATATGGCATGCAGATTGTGGATAGGTATACATTTTTTTTTAATATCAGGGGGAGTAAGGGGGAGTTTTGTTAGGGAGTAGATGCGAATTGTTATGACCCATTGATAACTGGTGCATGATTCTTTATTGTGCGTATAATGCTTATGTTATGAAGTGTGTTTTGTCACAAATTTGACAAAGGGGGAGATTGTAAGTGCTATGGTTTCTAGCTCCCATTATTGTCAAATTTTGAAGTGCCAAAAGCTCTTGGAATCTGTCTTGTGTAACGCATCTACATATATAAGACAGTGCATCTCATGTACAAGGACAAATGTCTTTACTTCAAGAACTTCAAATGCAAGATTACATGCTCAAGTTCAAGTACAATACCAACTCAAACTTCAATGTTAGTCATATTCAAGCCTCAAAAGTCTTAAGCTCAAGATTCATCATATGACAAGATACCAAGCTTCGTGAATTTCAAAGAACAACTATCTATAGAAGCAAATGAAGATTCAATATTCATATATTACTTACAAGGTATGAATGACCCTAGATTGACCATAGGGTAAGTCATTTTGAATACATAATTTAAATTGAGTCACTTTATAAGTGCATTGATTGTTTCTCGATTAGTCTTGGACTAAGTTCGACTAGTCCGAGCATTAGCTCGACCAGTTCAAGAATTCCTCGACCAGTCCTAAGTTTGTTAATGATTTTTGGGAATTCTTATTATTTCCTCGACCAGTCCTAGAGACTGCTCGACCGATCGTGTGAACAGTGCTCGACTAGTCCTGCAGGATCGATTCAAAGTCCAGCAACTAAATTGGGTCCCACACAATCAGTCATGAACAGGACTCGACCAGTCGTGAAGGCCACTCGACTGATCGAGCAGACCCTATGACCAGTCATGAAACGGCTTTATCTTATCACACCCAAACTTTCAAAAGTTTGTTGGTCCTAAGACCAATCGTGCTGACCTCATGACCAATCGAGAGTGCGATTTCTACACTTATAAATAGAGCACGAATTTCAGAGTTTTATATTCAATTCAAGCTAAATCAATATGCCATTCTGATAAATAAGTTAGTGATATTCTTAAGCTATTTAGTGCTTATTTTATATTCTCTTTAATTAGCTTTCTTTGTATTTGATTTTATATTCTGCATTCCAATTTTATTTGAAAGAGGGATTGAAGTATTCCTATTTCTTGAAATCAAAATCAAATCAAGCTAGCCCAAGGTGATTAAATTTAAAATCAATTTAGAACGTAGAACCATTTCATAAGTGAGTGTTGACATTGAACTTCTATGTTGAACTTCTACTCCAAATTGGTTCTACCAGGCTGCATCAAAAGGAGAATATCTAAGTAAGTATTTTACTGTTTTGTAAATTCATTGTTTTGGTTTCATTAAGATTGTGCTAGAAAAATCTCTTTGTTTTGGTTTGTCTGAGGTGATCTAAAAAACTCAGAGTGTGGAGTTTTTTTGAATCATGTAAGCCCACTTAAAAGACACAATTGTGAGGGTTTTAGGTGAACCTTGAAAGACCTATTTTCATAGTGAATGCTAATATCCACTATGTGAGGATATTAGGAGTGGAGTAGTTGTGTGGCTGTTTTTCTAAACAATTGGTGTACACACAAGCGAACCATTATAATTTCTGGTCTTATGGTTGATTAATTATTTCTTTTTGTGGATGTTTGTAATTTTCCTTTTTGCATTTGTGGAGAATGTTGTAATTTTTTTTATGCAAGTGTGGGAATGTTGTAATAGCTTAGTTATTTCCTTTGCTATTTATTTCTTTATTCCTCTGTATCAGTTTAAGTTTTTAATACACAAACCATTTTAAGAATCAAGTTGTCCTATCATAAACCTTTAGTTTTTGGTGTAAGGTTGTCCTTAAAACAACATCTGTATCAACATCTCAATACTTGTACTATTGAGGTTATTTTTCATTTCTGTATTGTAAGATTGGTTATTGCTATTAGTATTTATATTTGTTTAAATTTTGCTATTAATTTTTTAATTTGACATAGTCCTATTCACCCCCCCCCCCCCACCCCCTCTCTAGGACTTAATTGCTCGGCCTTTTCAATGCTGACTGATGATGGAGAGCTAAAAGATTATTCTAAGGCCCTAGCCGACGAGCATAAGGGGGAGTGGTTGAAAGTTATGGAAGAGGAGATAAAATTCTTGCATAAGAACCACACCTATGATATGATGAAATTGCCTAAGGGTAAGAAAGCTTTAAGCAACAAGTGGGTGTTTAGAAAGAAAGTTGAGTAGAAGAATTCACAGACGAGGTTCAAGGCTAGACTTGTGGTGAAAGGGTTTAGTCAGAGGAAAGGCATAGAATTCGAGGAGATAGAGCAGTTAGATGTTAAAATTACCTTCCTCTATGGTGACCTAGAAGAAGAGATCTACATGCACCTACTAGAGGGGTTCGAAGTCAATGGCAAAGAGCATATAGTATGTAGGCTGAGGAAGATCTTGTATAGGCTAAAACAAGCTCCACGGTAATGGTACAAGAAATTCAACTCGTTTATGTTAAAGCATGGGTATGATAGAACGGAGTCGGACTACTGTGTGTCCATGCACAAGTTCTCAGATGGTGGTTTCTTAGTTCTGAGGTTATATGTTGATGACATGCTCATCATGGGAAAAGACGTCAAGAAAATTGACAGGTTGAAATAGGAATTGGGTAAGTCGTTTGCGATGAAAGACTTGGGCCCGACTAAACAAATCCTAGGAATGGAGATAACATGTGACAGAAACAGTAGGAAGCTTTAGCTGTCACAATAGCAGTATATTGGGAAAGTCCTACAACAGTTCAATATGAATGCATGCAGCGAAGCCGGTCAGTACTCCACTGGATGGTCACTTCAGATTGAGAGACAGGCAGTGTCCCAAGACAAAGGCAAAGGTGGAAGAGATACAGAAGATACCCTACGCGTCAGTTGTAGGAAGTTTGATGTATGGTATGGTGTGTACATGCCTAGACATAGCATATGTGGTTAGTGTTGTCAGCTGGTATCCTGTCAATTTTGGCAAAGAGCATTGGGTAGCGGTGAAATGGATACTGCGGTATCTAAGAGGCTCATCCAGGTTGAGTCTATGTTATGGTGACGAAAAACTTAAGTTAGATGGCTACACAGATGCATATATGGCAGACAACATAAACTCTAAGAAGTTTACATTGGGATTAATGTTCACATTTGCAGGGGGAGCAGTTTCTTGACAGAGCAAGCTACAGAAGGTCGTGACAATGTCGACGAAAGAGGCCGAGTACATTGCAGTCACATAGGCATATAAAGAGATGCTTTGCATGAAGGGTTCCTACAGGAAGTTAGCCTGAAGCAGGAGCAGCACGTAGTCTATTGTGATAGTCAGAGTAATATACATTTGAGCAAGAATCCAAGTCAGCATTTCAAGTCAAAGCACATAGAAATTCAGTATCAATGGATCAGGAATACTTTGGAACATAAGATGTTACAGCTTGAGAAGGTCCACATGGACGATAATGGGTCAGATATGATAACCAAGGCTTTGCTTAAGGGCAAGTTTGAGGTTTGTAGAAACTATGCTGGCTTGAAAAATATGAATCCCTCCTGAGTCGGAAAGGGGGAGATTTGATGGGGTTTTTCTCCTCAATTCGGGGGAGAGACAGTGCAGTAGGTTGAAAATTCAGAGTGTTTCACCGCGCTACTCGACCAGTCGAGTGGTCTACTCGACCGGTCGTGGGGGGCGCTCGACCAGTCGAGTGGAGTTGAGTGGGCTCGACTCAAAGTCCAGCGACCATCGGATGTTTTTCTCTGAGGTGCTCGACCAATCATGGGTGGTGCTCGACCGGTCGAGTGGCGACCGGTCGAGTGGGCCACTCGAAGGGGTCGAGGACTCGGCTCGACCAGTCGAGCTTACACAGATTTGAGTCTGGATCTTGTGCGAACTGCGAAAATCTGAGGCCTTTCACAACAGGATGCGGAAGGGAGTTTTTTAAACTATAAATAGGGGTCCCTAGGGCTTTTCTAGAGTATGAAAAATGAATACAAGAGGGTTTTCTAAAGCTTTACAAGGGTTTGCTAAAGGGTTTAGGGGTATCAAAGGTGTGAGAGAAAGAGAGAAAGAGAGATAGGAAGCTTGTGGAAGGGAGGTTATGCTCGTAGAGGTGATCTACTGTGCAATCGACATCTCAGCGCTTCTATGTTATCGTAATCAGTGAGATCTCTCCATTTTTCCTTTTATTCTCTTACTGTTTATCCACCCCTGCGTGAGTAATGAAGGTTTAATCATAACAAGGTGTGCTTGTGATCAGTTGTAACGTTCTGCTTGATAGTGGATTATTGATCTGGACGAGGTCCCATGGTTTTTACCTCTTTGAGGGTTTTCCATGTAAAAATCTCTTGTGTGGTGTGGTTTATGCTTTGATTTATTTTATTGCTTTATTATCTCATAATTCTGGTTTGTCTTGGGAGGCTTGATCCTACAGTTTTGTGCAAGGCCCCCAACAATTTTCTCTAACCGTTAAGTATTTCAGAGAGTCTCTTCAGATGCTCTTGTTGCCATATGTCTCATACATTAGGTCAGCTCAATTTTAACCATAACGGTTGGCCCATACTTCCAAGTTTCATATTCATGAGCTCGGGAAGTAAGTAGATTTAAACTGATGTCTCAACGGGAAGTTTTTTATTTTCTAACATGAGGTCGACTTGTTCTAAATATTCCTCAATTTTGTCACTTATTAGTTAATGCAGGAATTGGAAAGAAACGTCGTATGCTGCTATGATCAAGGAGGATATTATGACAGTGGTTCCGTACGAGGATACATGTATAGAGTGGTGAGTGCTGCTTCACCTCCGAGCAACTCATAGGCGGACATCTGTCCTTGCTTCATTAATGGGTGCTGAGAGTGAAGCTTGAGCTGCCACATGAAGGAGATCATGTGTTGAGGCATCCCTTCATGTCTCAGCAATTAATGAGGGCATTAAATGCCCTTCTTCTAGGGTTCTTATAAATAAGAGTTTTCCCTCATCCTTTCGCTCATTGGTTTATGCGGAGTTTGAGCTTTGTCAACCTCTTCTCACTTTTTTGTCTTCTTCTTCGCTAAGTGGGTCGTCCGGTAACTTAAGTTTTTTTCCAGTATGTTTCCAGTACATTTCTTGGCGTGCAACCTTCCTTTGTATTCTTTCTTTTGCCTTCACTACGATATCGTCGGAGGGCTCCAGGGGAACTCTATGTCGGAGGCCTTCCACGGGGAGTTCATTCATGATAGGGTGTATTCTCAGTTAAACGCGTCATTGAGCGAACCATCTCCAGTGATGGCAGCTCGGGATGAGGAAGTTTTGTTGCCCTAAGGCAGCTTCCTTGTCTTCTCAGGGACCAGCTTCGTCGTCAGGTCCTTTCAGCTCAAGGCTCTGGCCAGAGGATTTGGTTGCCCTCCGGTCAGAATTTCACATCCCCTGACTGGGTGGAGCTATGGCTGTCCGAGGTCAGAAAACTTCCGGGCTATCCTCCCGAGGGAGAGATAGCCCTTTTCCCTATTTTCTTTTCTTGCGGCTTAGGGCTGCCTCTCCACCCAATCGTGAGGGGGGTATGCATCGCCTAAGGCTTGCCCCAGGATAGCTTAACCCTAACATGCGGTGAACTGCCTTTGGAAAATACATTTTGTGGCACCAGCACGGTCACGCCAAGCTAACTATGGACGAGCTCATGTACTCAAATCAAGTCAAGAGTAGTCCAGGTTCTCTCGTATGGTACTATTTTTCTTCGTGGCTAGGTAAAAAAGGCCAGGCCCTTATCACCCAAAACTCCTCTTCGGATAAGGGCTGGAAGGACAAATGGTTATTTACTTCAAGAGAGTTAGAACAACGAAGCTAGGTAGATTGCAGTCTCAGGTCGCCACCAAGTTCACCTCCCCAAGTCGAAACTTCCAGTTGTACTTAGCTACTGGTTGTTTGTAGGTTGTTCCGCGCATTTGTCAGCTTTTTGGCTAATCGTGGTTATGTCTTCTTACAACCCTGACTCGACGCCAGCCCCAGCTCACTCTGACCCAACTCCGCCAAATCATGCTGACCAATGATTAAAGCAGAATAGAACGAAGGAAAAAATTGAGAGAGACGTCTGCCGTTGATTTTTACAAGGCACGTGATGATTACATGAAATCCACTCCAACTAGTATATATATACCAAAACATATCCTTGAAATCCAAAAATATCAAACCCACGTATAATTCAGGTGGGCAACAACAAGGAAAATGGTTTGGAGGGTGAGTTTTTCCTTTTATTTTATTTCTAATTGTGTAGTAATTGAACCATGGATGGGAGCGATTTTGGGGGCCTGGATCTAACATAGAATGATGTACCTGGTGTTCAGGATGGATTTCACGTAAACACCACAGTCGGGCCCACCCAATCAGGCGACCACCTTCCTAGTCACCCTCCCCAAAGTTAGACCAGACTCGGGATGGACTATTTTGGCCGGTCATCAGCCAAGCCCAAGTTTGGGCCCACCTTAAACAATGCGGGTGACAAAGCCTGGCCCGGCCGGTTGACACCCCTTCATCATGGTTTTCTATGCATTTGATCCAAAGAATACAACAACCACATTGTTAAGATATTCCAACCTTTGGAGGATTTTCATTGTTAATTTAAAAAGGAAACTACTCAGTTACATCTGGGGGTTACTAAGACTTGTTGTCCAAGCAGGTATTTTCCACCAAAATGTTACATTTTAATAAATCCGTACCATGGAAATGTTAGGCCCCACCGTAAGGATTATCTGACACAGAATTCAGGCTGGTTGGCTCATTGGATGGGCCATATGTCTATGTTAAAGATGAATGTAGGTTCTCCATTGAGGCCAAAGATGTGGCTTACCTGATGTGTGGACTGGCCTGATTTTAGTGGCAGGTGATATCTATTGTGGGACCCTTCGTTTCAATGGTACCGATTTCCTACAAAGGTTGTACCTTTGTGAGAAACACCTGGTTACACGGAAGTTACAGTACTTATAGTTGTACCTGATCAGTTCTCGCCCTCCCTAGATGCCACCGTCTATCTGTACATTTCTTTAATGGCTATGGGCCCACTGTGCTGTTCATGTAAATTTCACCCGAACCGTCAGATGCATCACCTCATGTTAAACCAATGGCTAAAAAATAACTCTATCGGTGATTCAGGTGGACCATATGATTAGAAACAGTGTACAAGCAACATTCACCCTCTAAATTATTTTACTGGTATGGCCACCTGAATAATGGATGGGGCTGATATTTTGGCTTTGGCCATAAATTTTGAGGTGGCATCTAATGATTGAAGTAGATTTCATATCCTGTAAAAATCAAGGGTGGACATGTCTCTCCCAGTTGTTTCCCTTGGTGTGGCGCACTAAAATCATAGGTTTACTTGAATTTTTTAATCTTTAATTAATACGAGACTAAATATCTAATAGTTGGTGTAGATCTTTCATTAACATAACGTAAGCCCGGCTGAAAATCAAATTTTTACCTTCATTCGTTGTAAGAGACTCTTTTAGAATAATTAAAAAAGTTCTAAAGGGCTTGCTCTTGCTTGGGATGGGGGCCATTGTGCTGTTTAGGGAAGACTTACTCATTAAAAAAAAAAAAGAAGCTGACTCACACCAAATGAATTAGTTAGGAAAGAAACATCCACCCTTAATTTTTATAGGACCCACTGTCATAATTATATGAAATCCATTTCAACCATTAGATTCCAAACAAAGATTTATGCCGTGATAAAAAAATTCATAATCGTCCACGAATTACTTAGGCCACACTACAATGTTTTCAATCATGTGGTCACTTGAATAACAGGTGGGCCTAGATGTTTAAGACCCTTGGCCTAACATGGGGTAATATTGCATGCGGTAGTTGAGATGAATTTTAGGTAAACATCATGGTGGGGCCACCCAAACCATTTACCCATTTGGTGATAATTAAGGAGACGGAAACGCATTACATCAATGAATGAGGAGGCTTTTTCAAAACCATTTTGAAAAAGGTAGTTGTTTTGTAAAATTCTTTCTTTTAATGAGGTTGCACTGGAATTGTTAGATAAGCATGTTTTATTTGATGTTTTTAATTAAGTTTTATATTTGCTTTTTCGTTTGGAATTCTTTCCCAATTTCCTTTTTCGTTTGGGATGAGATTCTTTCCAATTTCCTTTTTTTGTTTGGGATTCTTCCCAAAGATATATATATGTATATATATATATATATATTTGGGATGAGATTCTTTTCAATTTCCTTTTTTTGTTTGGGATTCTTCCCAAAGATATATATATATATATATATATATAAAATTGTTCAAATCGGATAAGCTCTTTTTCTTTATAATTTTGCTTTCATAGTACTTACTTATAGCTTTGTGCCTTAATTTTTTCTCAAAAAGATTTTTTCACGTTAAAATCGGTATACTTTACCCTTTTGCTTGCTCCCGCTGTGTTGCCATCCTAGGTCTTCCTCTGTATGCTTTCTCGTATGTGTGCTTCCGCAGTCCCCAGCATGACAGCTGTGTGAAACATCCGAACAATGCAAGAGGTCAGCTTACCATGAGGATCACCTGGGTTAAAAAAAATCAAACCGGTCCTTTCTTTGGGTGGGCTATAACTGTAGGTTGAATCAAACTGTGGGCCATGTAACTTTGATCTCCTTTGAACCGTTGGTATACGTCGAAGCTCGAGAAGTGTCAGTGCTCGTCTTCGCACGACACGTACCTACAGCAGCTATATAGCTGGTGTGAGGTACACCACCCAATCCACTTCCAAATGGTGGACATTAAATCCCCCTTTGTGGTCCACGTAAGCCCTGTACCTTGTTCAATGTTTAGTCCATGCCTTAAAATGATATGAGAAAAGCGATTAATGGCTTGGATAAAACACTTACATCACGCAGGGCCCCACAGAGCCCTGCCCGAACGGATTACCGTCCGAGCGAGGGTAGGACACAATCTGCGTCCGAGGTACACCAGCCAATCCGCTTCCGTCCACGTCCGTGGTATACCAACCAATCCGCTTCTGCGTTCTGTGGATCCCATCACGAGGGATGTGTTATATCCAAATCGTACATCCATTTGGCGAGTTTGTCTTAAGGCTTGTGATTAAAAATAAGACATATCTAAAGATAAAGTGGACCACACTGTAAAAAGCAGTGGGGGATCTAACGTCTACCATTGAAACCCTTTTAGGGGACACAGAAGTTTTGGATCAACATGAAATTTGTTTTTCCTCTTCATACAGGTATTTGTGACCTATGAACAGATTGGATGGAAAATAAATGTTATGGTGGGCCCTACAAATCACAACAGGACCCATGATCTTTATAACATCACAACATCGACCATTATTATGTTACAACCACGAACTATACACGCTCACGTAACGACCATGACCCTTATAATATAATAACTACAACCTATATAACATGACAATCATGACCTATATCAATCACGACCTATACGACATGACAACCACGACACATATAACATGATAACTACGACCCATGACAACCACGACCATTGCTACATGACAATCACAATCCATTTGGAGGGTCGTGGTTCAATGGTGCAGTGCATTTAAAAATCCGTGGGCAGTTCATTAACTTCCATGGTGTGGTGCATTTAGAAATCTTAATCCAATGATTTCTCTACCACATGATCCTCCTGATGGGGCCCACTAGTTTCGTGGTACGGATTTCCTACAAAGCTAGTATATTAATGTAAATGAGTGGGTTGGACCACATACTAGTGTACTTTAGGCTGTACCTCATCAGTACTCACGTAAAATAGACGACTCCATCCAAAAACATGATTCCAAATAGGGCCGACTCCATCCAAAAGCATGCCTCCAAACAGAGGAATTGTTTAATTATGATATAAATCCAATCATGCATGTTTTATAATTTTAATCTATGCAATCAATCTGCATGGATTTTTTATTACCAAAATTCACATGAAATCCAAGTGAATCTTAACCATCCCCTCTGTCTCTAAAAAGATTGTTTACCACCATTTTGCGTGGACACACATTGTAAACTTGGCATAGACCTATGTCAATCTAGACTATCAAAATTGTGAGACACGTGATGGATGGACACCAACTTAAAAATCTTGTGGATTAAATACTCCAAATCATCCAATCGATTGACGTGGAATTCAAAAAAACAAAATCAAATGGTTGAGATCGTCAGATAGACCGTGGGATGTCCATTGACTCCAACGGTGTGGCCAACATAACAATCTGGCTCAAATGATTTTTCTATCACATGTTCCTCTTGATGGGGCCCATCAGTTTCATGGTACGGATTACCTACAAAGCTATCGTGTAGGCAGGAGTGAGTGGATTGACCACAGACCAGGGTATTTTTGGCTGTACCTTATCATCTCTCACATACGGTACCCGCCAATATCCAAAGGCAAGATTCTAAACGGATGGATTGTTTAATGCACCAACTGAATATAATATGATGACATGATATATAATCGACAATTCATGTTTTATAATTTTAATATGTGCAAAATCAATCTGCACCGTTGAGATTGTCGGCTCTAATTATTGATGTTTTATAACCAAAATTCACAATAAAATCCAAGTGAATCCTAACCATAAGCTCTCTCTCCATACAAAGATAGTTTACCGCCATTTTTCAATAATCCTAGACTCACCCATTGTAAACTTGGCATAGATCTATGTCAATCCAGACCATCTAAATCGTGGGACGCATTATGGATGGACACTAACTTGAAAATCTTATGGATTAAATATTCCATAACATCCAATTGGACGACTTGGAATTCAACAAACAAAATCAGATGCTTAGGATTATCGATCAGTCTGATCTATTAATACGATCCACTGATGATGGCGCAATTAGTTTGCACCGAGGATTAATAATCTGTTTCGGGGTATTAGATCATACACCCTCGATACTTCAAACCTTGTGTTTGGACAGTCCAAAATGGTAGTGAAATGTCACCAGTGTCACGTTTTCCCTTGAGCTATAAAACCAAGTGCTTCCTCTCTTCCCTTCTAAGTTTGTGGTGTGGAGTGTAGATAAGGTGGGGCCCACCCTTCAATTGCATTTGGTAAGCCATGGCTGATGGAATGCATGTGGTGATGCTTCCATGGCTGGCTTTTGGTCACATGATCCCATTCCTTCATCTCTCCATAGCCTTAGCCAAAGCTGGCATCCGAATCTCCTTCCTCACCACTCAAAAAAACATCCAAAGGCTACCCAAGATCCCACAACATCTAACGGCTCTGATCAATCTGGTGGAGCTTCCCTTGCCGAAGGTGGACGGCCTACCTGAAGGCGCTGAGGCCACTGTCGATATTCTCCACGGGAGTGACGAGTACTTGAAGAAGGCCTACGATCTCTCCTACCCTGCCTTCAAGAAGTTCATTACCGAAGAATCGCCGGACTGGATAGTCCATGACGTCTTTCCCAGTTGGGTGGGCAATGTTGCAAGTGAATTCAACATCCCTCGTGTCTTCTTCTCTATTTATTCAGCTACCGTAATTGCATTCTTTGGGCCGGTCGCAGACGGCCTAAAGAAAATGTGGCCATCACCAGAGAGCCTGGCATCCCCGCCTGAGTGGTTTGAATTCGAGTCGTCCGTTGCCTTTCCGACCCATGAGACCGATGGCTTCTACCGTGGGTTTTTCAGCCCAGATGCATCGGGCTTCTCGAGTTTAGATCGTTTAGCGCTAGCACTCCAAGGGTGTTCGGCAATGGCAATTCGGAGTTGCAATGAGTTCCAAGGGGAGTACTTGGGCTTACTCAAGAAATTACGCAAGAGACC
This sequence comes from Magnolia sinica, assembly GCF_029962835.1. NCBI lineage: Eukaryota > Viridiplantae > Streptophyta > Magnoliopsida > Magnoliales > Magnoliaceae > Magnolia > Magnolia sinica. The sequence continues at coordinate 67,887,302 of NC_080588.1, forward strand.
GGTCATTCCAGTTGGATTACTTCCACCAACGCCGCCAGAGAAGAGAGAAACGACCGACCCCAAGTGGGCAAACACACTCAAATGGCTCGATGAACAGCCCAATAGAACAGTGGTGTTTGTTTGCTTTGGAAGTGAGTGTAAACTGAGCAGAAATCAAGTGTTTGAGATTGCACTTGGGCTTCAACTCTCCAATTTACCATTTCTATGGGCCCTCAGGACTCCCATATGGGCAACCAACGACATGGATACCCTTCCGCCGGGATTCAAGAGCCAGATTGGCAGTCGTGGGGTCGTCTATATGGGTTGGGCCCCTCAGTTGGAGATACTATCCCACCCTTCCATCGGTGGATCTTTGTTTCACTCCGGGTGGGCGTCCATCATCGAGACCGTCCATTATGGGCATGCTCTCATCGTATTGCCGCTTGCGAACGTCCATTCATTGGATGCGAGGATGTTGGTGGACAAGGGTCTGGCTATAAAAGTTGAGGTAAACGATGATGGGTCCTTCCACAGGGATGCAGTCGCTCGGTCGCTGAGGCTGGCCATGGTCGAAGAGGAAGGAGAAAGGTTTAGGCTTAAATCGATAGAAATGAAGGCCACTTTCAGTGATCAGACACTCCATGAAAACTCTATGAATGAATTTATCAACTTCCTCAAAAGCTCCAAGACATAAAAGGCAACTGATCTGAAATAAAATGTAAAGATGTGGCTGTTAGCATTCCAAACTTTTATGTGATATGATTTGCATTTTCAGGGAACTTTCCCATTGAATGTGAACTTAGTTCTGTGTGATTATGGTTGCTTTAATCCAGCGGTTGATCTTGTGGCCCCATCATTGGTGAATAATGGGGGCTGATGTTGTCCTTTTTTTTCCATCACGTGGACATATATCATCCCAAAAATGAAGCAGATGCAGATACAAATCACAGGTGATCATTCTGGTGGCAGACAGTGTTGGCGGATCTCGTGGCGCCCCACATGTGGAGAATATAGGCGAGGGATATTTGCTACTCCCAGTATTCAAACACTTCACCTTCTACTTTCAAATCCCACTTTCTTTAGAAGCTCACTGCTTTCTCTAAAAGCTTGAGATGTTGGAGGATATGTAGAATATACATTAAGGAACTTTAATACTCAAATATCATATGTCATATGTACCATTGTACGTTTTCAAGCATTCACATGCGTCACATGTGCTTACCTAGCACATGCATATAACTATGAAAATCATTTCCCAAAAAAATCTTGCTATGGCATGTGTTGTTGCCCATCTTTATGCATTCGTACATGCCATATTGCTAATTTAGTATGTTGTTGCTCAAATTTGATCGATCCCGCTTTACCTCCTATGAGCTTCTAGATATATACCTACAAATAAATGGAGAACAAGGAAAGACTGGGAGCACCAGTTATGGCCAGAAACCCTCTGTTGCCTAAGTTAGGGATATGGACTCAAAGTAGGCATAGTAGAATCAAGATAGTTGTGTATATCTTTCTCTTGAGCAGGGTGATGTATTTATAGGTTAGCGAGGTAGTTTATGTATCCGAGTAGATATATAAGATACGCTGGAGAGGCCCATATTGGAATTGGAATTTGTTCTTGAATATTTTTCTGATTATGCCTACATTGGCATGATCTTCGGCTGAGACTTCACTAGGGAATCCCATCCATTAACAGTGCAGGATTCTCTCTAGATGTTTCTGTTCCGAGCCCAAGGTCAACATCCGAGGTTAAGGTCAGCATTCGACCTTAAGGTCGAATCGGAGGTTAAGGTCAAGGTTGTCGTCCGAAGTCAAGGTCAAGGTCGGCATTCAGGGTTGGGATTGGTGCTTGTTGTTGAGATCTGTAGGTTTTGTTGGCGAGTCTTATTTCCGATCCGGTTTAATTATTTCAACTTGATCACTGAGTCTCTCTGCTTAGCTCATTTTCTCTAACCCTTAGATATATCAAAGAGTCTTTTCGGATGCTATTGTTGCCACATGTCTCATACATTAGGCCAGCTTAATTTTACTCATAACATAACACATGCTAGTGTCTAAAGAAAATAAAAATTCCAAGGAAAATCAGACTTTCGCCAAACAATAAATTATATATATATAATAATTTTTTAAAAGATATATGACATTTTATGATTTCCATGAATCCCAACTGGTAGCATGAAAGAGAACTTCTGGCCTCCTCCCATAAAAGATAGGTGTGCTATACAATGCTATTATGAGCAATTTTATATACTCTAGTTTTGCTAAGTCCACACCCGATTACAATAAAAGCTCATGTACATGCTACCCATCATCATGGCATGCTATGTCCAAGATCCAAACCATCCAATGGAAAGGCACCAGTGCATTGATGCCCTGGCCCTAAGAATCAGGCTAAACTTAGCTGAAGTTTTTTAATCATTGGGATTTCAACACTGAGGTCATAGATTAAAGTGCCCGTGTGATGTGCATATGTGTGTATTCTTTGAAAAATACTGCCAGAGAAAGTAATGATTTGAACTCATTAGCCTGCTTCCATGACTGAGGCCTATATGTTGATTGTATTTTGGACACGATTTCCTGCGAAACCCTTTTGCAGGAAGTTCCAGCAGTGAAAACTTAGGTGGAGCCACATTATGTTTTTGAGAAATCGGCTCCGATCATCTGTTTTGTGAGCTCATTTTAGGACTTCAAGCAAAAAGTGAGAAGGATCCAATACTAAAGTGAGCTGCACCAAAGGAAATGGTTGGTAAGGAAATTCCTATAGTTGAAACTCCGAGGGGTCAACAGTAACGTTTATGTGCTATCCATAACGTTTATAACGCCATTCCTACTATGATGAACTGAAAACATAAATATTAGCTTAATTCAAAACTTTTGAAGCCCCATGAATATTTCAATTGTAGAACGTTCAATCCTTAATTTTTCAGCCCACTTGAGAATTTGATCTGGCTCATTTTTTGCCACGTCCTAAGATGAGCTAAAAAATAGATAGACAAGATGGATTTCTCACAAACATCACGGTGGCCTCGCATACGTCCTCAGAGAAGTAACTTTCTGCCAAAGGCTTTAGCAGGAAATCCGTCTTCAGCTATTTTGTCAAAAATGTAAAAGGCTGGATATCACCTGTGCCACGTGTGGCCCGTATGTATATGAGCTTTATGGCACACGTGTGTGTGCACTGCTAATTACTTTACTAGAGAATTCTTTGATTTTTAATTTTCCATTGGTCGCATGATGAAACAAGCTAAAATTCGTTCCCATAGAACCTTTAATATTGCACAAATAATTTTTTAAGTTTAATTGAATTAATTATATGCCAGGTATACAATTTTATAAGTGCATGCGTATCATCCACAACACTGGCCCGAGTATTAAAGCTTCTGAATTGGGCAAGGAATGGATATATACGTTGGCTAATTCCACGCGGGAATATTGGATCGTACGCACCTGCATAATTCATACTTGCAGATATGAAAAGCTATAATCTGAGCTGTTCATAAAGCTGGGAATAATACGGGGACAGATAGTCCCAAATTTTATTTCCAGCCGTTCGACATGCTTTTGTCAAGCTGAATTGTGAAATGGATTGACTTTTTTGTCTTATAATATACTAATGGAAAGCTCATATCACATACTCACGTATCACATAATGGCCACATGAAGGCTTGTGTGTAGATGTGTACACTTTCGCACGCGTATGGAATTAGCAAGCTATATTATTTTTGTGGGGAAATGTGATTTAGCCATTACCATTATGCTAGAAGTATTTGTTTTCAAGACCTGAAGAACTAACTTTTTCCTTGGTAATAGTCTGATATCCTTCAATTCTATTTATTTATTTTTTTGGAAGAGGAAATTTCATTGCATGGCCCTAAACAAATTACAAAGAGCCAATTCGGGCAGGGAACAGAGGCCGGAACCTGGACCACCTATCAGATACTATACATGGGGAAGGATAGAGTGTTCTCTAATGGCCCCTAAACCAGTTTTATCCAGGAGAACCTGGCCTTTAATAATCCGGGGCAACGAGGAGATATCTTGGAATATCCTATTGGTTTGCGATTTGCTCCCAATTTTGGCCAAACTGTTTGCTGGGCCATTAGCTTCTCTCAGGACATGACCGATATGAAAGGAGCCCCGGTTGATGAGCATTTTATTTCTGGTCAGCCAGTAAGACCATTTCCAGGAGGGAGCACAATTCGTCTTTAAGCAGTTCACCACCTAGCTGGAGTCAGATTCCAAGATCACATTAGGAAGCCCAAAATCCAAATAGATTTTAATACCATAGTGAATAGCCCTCAATTCCGCTATATTGTTGGAGGCTTCCCCGTAGCCATTGACGAAGGTGAAAACCAGATTTCCAAAGTGGTCACAGCAAATTCCACCTCCACCAGTGGGGCTAGGATTTGAGATAGCAAAACCGTTTGATATCCTTCAATTGTTTTGAGTATTTGTTGAGGGTCAAATATTGCATATTAGACCCTATTTATTATCTGATTTTACGAACATGATAATGCTTAACGTCCTATTTTAATCGTGTTTTTGTTGCAAGGTGAATTTAAAGAGCTTGGATTGAAAATTATATTAAAAGCATGAATTTAACGCTCTAAAATCACCAAGGCAAGGGACGGATCTTAGGGGACCAAGAATGAAGAATTTATACGCCAAAGATCCGAGAAAATCAAGTGATTGACAATAAAGAGGCCTGAAAGTCGTCCTAAATGGAAGATCACAGGGTTCCCTTCATCCATTGGGCTCAAAACTTTATATCTAGCCTGAGAGCCCTAAATTAACTGTACACGTCAAAATTCATCCCTTAGATCCCTCTGGAAGTGGCCCAACAGATAGATCAGCCCACATATCAGTGATTTGGGGCCCACCTGATCTCTGGATATTCTTCAATTTTGGTCTCAACCCCTTCAATTAAATGAGGAAAGGGATGGACGGAGCGGATTCCTCATAAGCATCACAGTTGACCCCACATGGGGGCGTGAGAGTGCATAGCCGATGCACTCCCGCACCACACCGGACTGCTGAGATCGGTCAGCGAGCGCTAACCTGACTCGGTTTCTGTGTATGCATAACGTCCGTAATGCGGATGCTGAGATGATCAGTGGGTCACCCCATCACTCCAATGGACTATCTAGATCGTCCATTCACCTCAGGGGGTGGCCACGACCCTAGCCATGTTGAGAATTTGGTCCCATGCACGTGTACGCACGTAAATCACCGGAAAATGCAGGTTGAAAGGCAGGAAGATTTTATATAGTGAACCGCACCAAATTCGACCAAAACTACTCCTTTCCGACTGGTTTTTCACCACGAATTCAATGGATGGGGTGGATTTCCACGAAAACATCACTGTGGGGCCCACTGAGCATTCCAACGCAGTCCCGTACGCAAGGCCGTGCGTCCGACAAATCTGGCCTCCGTGGGCCTTTGTGTGATCACAATCAAGGTCGGATCGATGATCCAGACCATCTAAAAGATAGAAAAGGGGGTCTTAACCCTTCCTATGAAGACAAAATGGACGGCTTGGATGGATTCTTCCCCGAAACTCAATCCAAACGTGGGTCGCCTTGCGTTTCACGACGCATGCTGCCTTCTTGCTACGTAAACTGACTCCCAGCACCGACCACTCCTTGCTATAAAAGAGGGAGAGAGAGAGAGAGAGAGAGAGAGAGAGAGAGAGAGAGAGAGTGAAGGTAACCATCAGATCTTTGGACGTGGAGGATCCTTGGGGCGGCCGTGGAGGCATGGTGTGGAAACGTCAAGAGAAGAGGAGAGAGAAGAGCGTGGGACGGCTTCATCATTCAGCATTTTTTTTTCCTCTCTTCTTCCTTTCTATTACTCTTTATGGTTTGTTTTTCGAGATTTTTAGCTAATCATGACCGTGGTCGGCTAAACCTCTTAGCTAGGGCTAAGAGGTGAAGCTTGTAGCGTGATGAGTGGTCTTTTATTGTTTTGATTTATATTACATTGAATTCTCTTTTATTATAATTTGATATTAAGGAATGCTTTCAGTTTTTAATGGTTTGTTGTGACTTAAATTGCAATGGATCTGCGATAGCTTTGAGCATATTCTTAGCATTGTAGGGATTGTGAATTTAAGAGTCCCTATTGTTCACCATCATCTCCTGTGCATGGTTGGATGATGAAATCCTTCCTAACATTCATACATCTCTTAATTGGTTGTGGGTTGGTTAAATTTTGTTGTTTGCTTTGTCTCATGGTCATGGTTTTATGATGAAATCAAGTCTAATTTACATCCTTTTTATCCATTGATAACTAGATCAAAGGAAGTTCATAATTGTTTTTAACGTATTATCTTCTATAATGCCCCAACTTTTTAGGACTCAAGTATATGACCTGTTTCCCAAAAACTCTAGTGTTAACCTTAAAGCATGGTCAAATTCGAGTATACATACTTTTTTAACTATCGAAGTTAGCAGATGAGCGTAAAATGGACAAATCATACGTAATGGAAATTTTCATTTATGTCTAGAATGTACAAGAGGTTGTCCATAATGACTCAATGTCTCTATATTAAAAATTACAAGATTTACATACATGAGAAATATAAAAGAAAATATATAAACGAAAGCCGCAAGGTCGCGTAGCTTCCTTGATAGGTACAACAACGCATCCTTGACCATTATAATGATTCCTCATCAGTCTGAACCTGCATATCACTTAAACCACCTGTACTATCTGTACAGTTGTATATTTGATGAATGAGTGGCGAACTCAGTATGAATTCTCCTTAAGATTACACACTGCCACATTAAGTAAGCATAATTATAAAGCAAAGTATACAAAACAATACCTGATGTAGGTCTTATTATGTGCATGGATGCGTGAATGCAATCATCGCCCCGGGGATGCTCATCCATGCGGACAGTAGGCTTGTCACCCATGCAATCATCAACCTAGAAAAAACATCCAGTCGAACATCATCGACCTGGGAAAAGCATCCAATCGGACAAATACATACATCACATACGGTAGTAATAGATGCTGGTCTGTATTATGTATGCATGAGTAACCAACTCATTATTAGTCCAATTATAACCAGCCATTTTAAATAAGTTCAAAGGTCACTACGGGGCTCGTCACCAATGTAAGCCGACAGCTCGGGCATAGGTCCTATACCACCATCCTTGGCTCATGAGACTACCATCTTAAGATATTTAATGGAAACTTGTTGACTAGCGGCCAATTATATTGTTGTACATGGGGCTTACCATCACATGGTTGCACAGTATAAAACATCAAACCCATATAGGAAAAATACCAAAACAAAGCCACATAGGGCGATATCAAAACAAGCCACGTAGGGTAAATATCAAAATAAGCCACATAAGGCAATTTGTAAAAACCACGCGATAAAAGACTATCCTTGAAAACCACTTAGACACAACAACCCTAGATGATAGACCCACATCGACAATCCATCTAGAACACCACTCAATAACCACTAGATTGAAGGTCCATTGTAATCACCATCAATCGAGTTACATCCCAAGTATGGGTGTACATTTTTAAGTGGGGGTTTCCTACTAATATACCAGTTTAAATCCCAGAAGCAATCCACAAGTAATCCAATAGCATGAATTAAATATACAGGATAAACATTAAGCATGTGATGTAGTGGCTCAATTTCAACAATTAACACATGTGGTTATAGAATGGAGATATCATTTATAAATTAAAATAAAACTATAACTTAAGCTAATGGGAAGATGGAAGGCTCAAGGGAAAGAATCATCATCTTATTTGTTGACTCGCCTTCTAATGTCATTAGGAACTGCGCATGCCCTCAGACTTGAACCCTACCACAGATTATGAATTTGTATGGTTAAATCAAGGTTCTACAAGACTATCTATGGTCTAGAGTTATACAACCTAGGGTTTGCATTACTTTTAGGGTTTTAATATAGGATTAGGGCTTCATCCTAGGGTTTAATCCTAAACTTAGATTCTAGGATTTGGACGTTAATTGAAGTATAATCACAACATCACCATTATCCTTAATGATATGATTAAGATTAGCTTTGCGACGTTAATAATCCTCGCGATGTAGTAAATAATATGATCTACTATCAATGATTGTACGTAAGATTGATAAATAAAGTACTAGCATCTTCATTTGTAATAATAACTATTAGCATGGATAACCTACTAACAGTTAGGACCATAGCTTATATTTTAGATTACTTAGGTCTAGGCTAGATTTAGGGTTTGGACTTTAGTTGGTGTGAAAATAATTATAATATAAAATTTAATGATTATAAAATTTTGTTAACATTAGTATTATGACTTATATTAGCCTACGTGCCACTATTAGTCATTATGGTGAAAATACATAGCATCTTCCAACATCAATATCAATATTTTAAGTACGGCAAAATAAGATACTAATATTTTAACTATAACAATTCTTATGTGTATTAACCAATGTTAGCATGGATAATTTACCAATGGTTTATATCAAAATTTATTAATCCTAAAATAATGATAATAATCACAATGATAATTGAAACAGTTTCAGGTCAACTCAGTGGTGTATCCCAGCCTTAGACTTGGATCCCGTCATGATCAGGAGTGGCTTGCTCGAATTAAGCATTTGCATCAGCCACTGTGACTCCGAGATTGAGTTGAACCATTTGTAAGAGAGGTGGCATTACAACACCAATGTAAGGCAAAAAAATCCTTTCCCAGGCATTTGCAAATGTGGGCCCACTCCTGAAGCATATAACAAGCAGTTGGATCATTGTCGTTGTTGCGTAGAACACTTGTTTAAAGACCTTTAAACACATCACTAACCTCCTTGACATCATGGCTGAACTTATCCTTGCTAACAGCCAAAACTATGACACTAATGCACTTCAGAGACTTTGCACGAAGCATTCTATCTTCACTATCCGTTGCATTACAGAGGATATGCTTCAAATAAGATATTACAACATTATAGTAAACTAGGAAAAGGGACCGAGCTGAATAAGCAACAGCAGCCCAGGTCGTGAGTCGTCAGCTGAGTCAACTCAGTGCCGAGTTGCATGCCTTGAGCCCAACTCGAGTTCATGCCCAACTCGAATGGCAGCCAGATCATCTCCCTCACTCTCTTCCTTCCATTTCCTTCCACCTCTCTCTCTCTCTCTCTCTCTCTCTCTCTCTCTCTCTCTCTCTCTCTCTCTCTCTCTCTCTCTCTCTTTCTTTTGCTGCTGCTGGAAGCACCCAGCAGCACTCAAACCAGGCCCAAACAGAGCACCACTCGGCTGGCCAGACCAGCGACTCAGCCCAAGCTTGGCTCGGTTCGGGTGCTACCGCACAATGCAGCCATTCTTTCTCTCTCTCATTTCTGTTTCTTTCTTTCTTCCTGACCCTTCATAAGGTTCGGAGTACGCTGAACCCATGCGACAGCTGGTTTGCTGGCCCAAGCTGGACTTAGCTTGGTGGAGGAGATGACACGCCATTAATGGCGTATCTGAAAGCACCAACTCTTCCTTCAATCTGCCTTCTACAGGTGGTTCGTGTGGGCTTTAGAAATCTCATAGACAAGCTTTCTCGAAGCTTGGAGGGGATTAGGGTGATGGGTTCGAATTTGGGAGGAAACGGCCGGCACTCTCTCTCATTTCCTTTATGAAAAGAAAACCTGACTTGAAGGGTTGGGATTTGCTTGATATGACGGCTAGGATTGGCAAGGGGAGAGAGAGCACCCGGATTGCCAACCTGGCAAGGAGAGAACGATTTCCATTTTCGGAAATTGTTGTGCGCGGCCCCTGTTCGGCCAAGAATCGTTTGCACGCACTCTTAGGAAAACTCGTGCGATCAGATGTATTTTAGTTAGGCCCAGGGTCGGATTCAGATGGTCAGTTTGGATTGGCTCTAGGTGGCCGACCTTGATCACAACGAACTGGTTTTGGAACGGCTAGAAGCACAAACAGGCTTGCACTCCAGCCTGTTTGTGTCTAACTTTGTGCGCTCCTATGTAGACGATGGCAGGCTATTTTGATGTATTTTGACTAAAACTGAGGGCCACACCCAATGGACGGTTTAGATCATCCAAAATGGTCCCAGTGATGGGCCCTATTTCGATCATATGAACGGTCTCTCGCCCGTTCAAAACGCGCTGCGCGCGGGAATAGAAAAAGGAATAAGAAAACTTCCTGCTGCTTTTAGAAATTTTCGGTTTCTCTAGTCCAGTGCATAGCTAGTGCACCTGCATCGTGTACAGACGTTCTCAAACGTGGGGTCCTCAGTGGTGCCCTGTGTAATCCACACCATCCATTCACCTTGGGGGTCTCAAGAAGGGCTTTTGACGATAAAAGTTAGGCAGATCTAAAGTTTAGGTGGGCCCCACGACTTGATTCAGATCGTATATCTGGTCACATTACATCTAAACTTATCATCAATAGTACAAAGGGTCTACGGGGCTACTTAACTAGAATTTAGGGATGGATTATGGATCAGATGGCCTAATATACACATTTATAATATTAAAAACCCTCTTTACCATGTTTTTAATATCATTTTTATTATTAGTACTACTATCTTTCTCTAAGTTGTTTATGTGGGTCCCATCTTGACCACACCATCCATTTACTCACTCAGCCCCTATAGGGCTTTGATCAGAAAGATTAAATCATTTCAATTGTAAGTGGCCATGCTTAGTAACCTCGTGGCTAACCAATGATTCCTATTAATCCGAGATTTCTCCTAGATTTGATCATCACTGATCAAAAGAGTTTTAAAGGCCCAAGGGCCATCCACACTGTGATTAGTAGTGAGATTTAAGGTCTTGATCATGAGTTCTCACACTCTTAGAGTTACTGAACAACAAACTTGGTGATACAAGCCCTACAATTGACGTTTCTAAGATCCACACCAACCAGGAAGCTCTATCGGTTCCTTAGGATTTTTGATGCATAGGTGTACAGTCATATTCCTAAATCCACGGTCAGATTGGCTTTGGATCGAAGGTGGAGTGCCCACGGGCTTCTTTGTAAGGATTAATGGTTGGATGGTTTGATTTAAAATGAAACAAATGATCTTTTAGGTCCCTAGATTTAAATCTACAATGGGTGGTTAGATCTATTTATCAATGAATTTAGAATCCTAAGGATAGTTATTGACAACATGATGGTTCGTCTCAATGAATAATGGATGGATAGCATGATACAAGGATGGGAACCATTTTCAACGGTTAGATTTTGACTGGAATGCATGTGAACATTCACTTGAGCTAGGTTTGTACTTATACTAAGTAGGGTTACTCGGTAGCACCCGAGTACCGAGAGTATGGGGTGTTACATCTTCCATCTTGATGAAGATAGGACTCTGATTCTAGTTGTGTTTATGAATTAAACATAGATATCCCTGATCTCTACAAATGGATCCTTGGCACCCTAGTTTCCCACCTTTGAATTTTACAAGTTTTAGTTTAAGATTTCACCATTATTCCTTTAAAATTTACCTAGTTTAAATTACATCTTCTTCTAGTTCTAGTTCAAGTTACTTTTAGAATACGTACAAGGTTTAGCTCCTATGGATTCGACCTCGATCTTACTGAGATTATTACTACATCGCAACCCTATACTTGGGATGTGAACAAATTTTTGGTGACGTTGCCGGGGATTGACAGTTACATTTTTCTGAGATTAACTAGTTTTAGAAATAGGTTAAGATTAGGGTTTTCTAACTTAGGTTTAGGTTTTTCTATTTAACTTCTTTTTTTTTTTTTAGAAACTAACCTAACTTCCTAATTTTGTAGGACTCTGAGATAGACTTTCTAAATTGGTAATCTCTTTCTAATTCTCTATTTTATTTTTATTTTTTTAGGATTAGGTTTTGTTTTTGTAGAAACTTTCTAATTCAAGGATTTCTTTTACTTTTAGAAACTAACTTACTTTCTAATTTTAGATTTAGAACTTTCCTAATTTGTTTTTAGAAACTTTCAATTTTTTATTTTTAGGAATTTTTCATTTTTAGAAACTAGTTTACTTTCTAACTTTAGAATTTCTATTTTTATAAACTAATTTCTTTTATTTTCTTTTGCAGGATCTCAACATAGGAACTTCTAATTTGGTAACTTCCTTCTAACTTCTCCTCCTCTTACTTTCCATACTACTGTAGGATCTTCTCTTTTATTTTTCTTACGATTAGATTCAGAGTTAGGGTTTTACCATGTAAGAGTAGGTACGTCATTATACTGAGATGGATATGAGATATTGGGAAGGGCGGTTAGATGATTATATGACGAACTACCCACATCTCAAAATTTTTCTGAAAACATCATCGAGAATCGACTGGAATATAATGCTCCACTGGTTAAAAAGTCATTACGCGATCACATGCAGGAGAACAATTACACCCCACGGATTAATAAAATAGTACGTGAGTGTTGTAGTTATTATAACTATGAGAGTGAGAATTATTATCACGCATCAAATAAGAAGAAAACAATGAGAGATTATATTATGGGTAATAATATGTATCAATAACCATCATACTCTCCCACCTATGATCCGTATAATTATAACCAGTAGAAACATCAAAATTGGGAAAATGAACTAACAACATGTTATAATTATTATTCTCTTAGATCCCCTACCTTTGAGATCCCACCAGAAACGATATAAGAGGATTCATTTTAGCATAACATGGACTATCTTACGGAAATTAGAAAAACATTAGAAGTGCTTAATTTGCGCATGAATAAGATAGTGGAAGCTAGTTCACCCCAGCCTCAAACCAGTCCAGAAATACAATGCGAGGAAAGTGATCCTAACTCGCTTTTGGAGAACTCTGGAATTTGGAATGAAGAGTTGGATTGTGTTAATGAGCATATGGTTCACTTTCCCAATGAGTCGATCTCGATGACTGTCCAAAGGAATGATCAAGAGACGTTATCATTCAAATATAATTATGACACACTTCACTCACATGATACGCCTAATTTTAATGATGAGGAAGAGGTTAGTTTATGCGAAGCTAAACCCAATCTAGGAATAGAATATGAGGAAAGCGATCTCATCCTGAGTGTATACTGCACTGAATTAGATGATGATAAGTATTGGGATGAGATTCATGAGAGCACAGTTCAAGATTCACTGGATTCAATCTCAAGTTTGACCCATATTAAGGATCAAGAGGTCTAGGAAGTTGTCATCCATAGTGATTTACTCCACCTGTCACTACAATAAATAACACTTTTACCGATGAAAAGTTTCGTCGGTAAAACTATTTTAATTTTTAAGATATAAAATTTTTGTGCTATTTTGAAAATTTCACGGTAAGAGTTTTACCGACGACAATTTTCATTGATAAAAAGCAAAAACCACTAATTTTCATCGGTAAAAGTGTTATCTTTTTCACTTACAAAATTTTCGCCCTGAGTTTTACCGATGAACTAAAACCGTCGGGAATAATGTTTTTATCGATGAAAATTTTCATCGGTAAAAGTGTTATGTTTTTCACTTAGAAAATTTTGGCCCTGAGTTTTACCGACGAACTAAAACCATCGGGAATAATGGTTTTACCGACAAAAATTTTTGTCAGTAAAAGTGTCATATTTTTAACATAGAAAATTTCTGTGTTGAGTTTTACCGACGAACTAAAACTGTCGGGATAATGTTTTTACCAACGAAAATTTGCGTCGGTAAAAGTGTTATATTTTTAAGGTTGAAAATTTTGGCGCGGAGTTTTACCAATGAAAATGTTCGTCAGTTAAAAAACCACTTTTACCGATGAAAATATTCGTTGTTAAAAGTGTCATATTTTGAACTTAGAAAATTTTTGTGTTGAGTTTTACCAACAAATAATATTTTACCTACAAAAAAAATCATTAGCAAAATTTTTTTTACTTATTTTTTACCGACGACAAAATTCGTCGGTAAAAGTTTTGTAAATATTGTTACCTATGAAACTTTTTGTAGGGAAAAGTTTTTTACTTATTTTTTACTGACGAAAACATTCGTCAGTAAAAGTTTTTTAAATATTTTTACCTACGAAAAAACTCATCGGTAAAAGTTTTTTACTTATTTTTTACCGACGAAAAACTTCGTCGGTAAAAGTTTTCTAAATATTTTGACCTACGAAAAAAATTGTCGATAAAAGTTTTTTACTTACTTTTTACCGATGAAAAAATTCATCGGTAAAAGGTTTTGTAAATATTTTTACCTATGCAAAAAGTCGTTGGTAAAAGTTTTTTACTTATTTTTTACGGACGAAAAAAATCGTCTGTAAAAGTTATGTGAATATCTTTACCTATGAAAAAAATCGTTGGTAAAAGTTTTTTACTTATTTTTTACAGACAAAAAAATTCGTCGATAAAAATCTTCCCATTGCCGATGATGCAAATTTTCGTCGTTAAAAGCGTTTCCCATCCGTCTTTTACCGATGAAAATTTTCGTCAATAAAACTTTTCACCTATGAAAAAATAGCTTTTAGCGACGAAAATTTTCGTCGATAAAAGTGGGTTTTCTTGTAATGTGTCTAACATGACCGATTTAAATGTGGAGGATGAACCACTTTCAATTAACATTCCAATTTTTGTGAGGTATGTTTAGATCACTCCCTTGAATTGAATGATGATATGATTCGGGAGATGGACAATTTGCTCGATATAACTCTGGAATTTGAAACTACCCAGTTGATGTCACCATCTGAGTTGTATACTTTAGACGATTCAATGCCTCTACTGAGTAGCTTCAATGAACAAAGTGTTCACATCAATTCTTTGCCTATTGATTTTTAATCTGTCTGTGCAGGGCAAAAGCAAGAGAGCATGTATTCATCCACTTCCATAGACGATGGAATCCTTGGGCAGATTGTTATAAACTTCAATGAGGAAAATAAGTCACTCTCAGCTGAATTTTTCAACTCTTTGGATGATTGCTTGGCATACTTTGCAGATTTAAACGACCCCATGATACAAGAAATAGTGGATGCCTCGTAAGACAGTACATCGGTAGTTGTCATGGACCGAGAGAACCCTCATTCTGAAACCCCTCCTTCCACAGATCATGAATATTTACCATTAAGGGAAGGGGAGATGGAAATTGAACCGGAATCTGAAACTTCGAACTGTGTTAAGACTACATTACTTTAAGAAAAAAATTTTGAATTCTATTTACTTGTAGTCTCTAATTCACCATGGGATACTAACTTTGACACTTTTTCTATCACAGGTGAATTATATATACTTTGGATACCTCAAGTAATTGAACGACAATTTTTTGCTGAAGTACATAAGTTTCTCTAAACATTCATGCTCCATGGCATCCAAGCCCATTGCAAAAAAGGCTTTTGGATGATCCTGTTGAGAAACCTACTGAGAAATTTATCTAGATATTGGCCGAAAAAGGAACCTTGCGGCATAATTGAGTAGCTTTTCCTCTGCTTCATAGGACTAAGGTAGTTTGCTTTATGCCATTAAGTTAGTTTGCTTTCTAAGTTGTTTTAGGATAGGTTGCTTTTGTTGGTTTTACTCTTATGCTGACCCACTCTCACGCTGATATCTCTTTGGAAAGGTCGTTCAATTTCCTCATCAGGTACTATCTTTCCATCACTTCTCTTTTATTTTTGTTGTCTCATGTGCATTACATGCTTATATCTTTTACATTGAGGACAATGTAGATTTTAGGTTGGGGATGAGAGATTAGGTTACCTAATCAGTATTTTCTTAGACTTGAGCAAAACTTGTGAAAATTTTTAAATTTTCTCTAAATTTTTTTTGTGAATTCGAGTGATTTTGAAGGATATCTTCAATTTATAAGTATATGATACTTAATGTTGGTGATTTATGACTCTTGGATTTAGTTACTTGTTAGATTTCACAGTTAAGTTCGAATTGTTAATCCATGATTAAAAGTTTTAAATATGGATTGAGTCATGATTTCACATGTCACATCTAGCTTACACAGTAAGGTTTCAGTTCGATATTGAAGGGTTAACTTGTTAATCACTAAGCATGGAAGGAACCGACCTGGGGAATTTATACATCATGTTCACTAAGAAGAATTGAAAAGAAAGAAAAATAAATAAATGTCCAGCTAAAAAAATAGTTGTCGTCGAAAAGGGCTACCTATTGAAGATATTTAAAAAGATTGACATAGCGTGAAAACCATCAATGGAAAAATCAAAAGCTAAAAGAATGAAAAGTTGAACTGTAAGGAAAATTTTGGCTTAGGTTAATGCTCTTGTGATTATTAACATTATAATAAAAATAAAGAATTGAGCCTTTGATTGTGATAAGTTTAGGTTTCACACTACACTCATGGAACTCAATGTTTAGAATTGTTCTAATTGATGGATTAATACTTTTAAACTTGGCTATGAAGTTTACCATGCGCTTGAGTCTAGGAGAAGGTAATGCCCAACATTGATGTATCTTGGAATTCTATGATCTAGATTGCTCTTTAAAAAAAATAAAAAAAATGCTTGAGTTTATAAAAATTTATCCTGTAATTCTCAAATTTATACTTTGCTCGGGACTAGTAAAATGCTAGTTAGGGATTGTGTTGAGGGTAAAATATTGCATATTAGACCCCAATTATTACCTGATTTTATAAACATGATAATGCATAACGTCCTATTTTAATCGTGTTTTTGTTGAAGGTAAATTTAAAGAGCTTGGACTGAAAAGGGTATCAAAAGCATGTATTTAACGCTTTAAAATCACCAAGGCAAGGGACGGATCTTAGGGGACCAAGAATGAAGAATTTACACGCTAAAGATCCAAGAAAATCAAGTGATTGACGATAAAGAGGCCTGAAAGTCGTCCTGAATGCAAGATCATAGGGTTTCCGTCATCCATTGGGCTCAAAACTTTATATTTGGCCTGAGGACCCTAAACTAACTGTACACATCGAAATTTAGTCCATGAACCCTCTAGAAGTGGCCCAACGGACATATCAGCCCACATATCAGCGATTTGGGGCCCACCTGATCTCTGGATATGCTTTAATTTTGGTCTCAACCCCTTCAATTAAATGAGGAAAGGGATAGATGGAGTGGATTTCTCATAAGCATCACAGTGGACCCCACATGGGGGCGTGAGAGTGCATAGTCGGTGCACTCCCGCGCCACACCGGACCGCTGAGATCGGTCAGCTTGCTGACCCGACCTGGTTTCTGTGTACGCATAGCGTCTGTAAGGTGTGGATTCTGAGATGACCAGTGGGCCATCCCCATCACTACGATGAATGATCTGGACCGTCCATTCACCTCAAGGGGTGGCCACGACTCTAGACATGTTGAGATTTTGGTCCCATGCACGTTTACACACGTAGATCGCCAGAAAATGCAGGTAGAATGGTGGGAAGATTTGATACATTGGGCCACACCCAAATTCAACCGAAACCACTCCTTTTCGACTGGTTTTTCGTCAAGAATTCAATGGACGGGGTGGATTTTCCTAGAAACATCACTGTGGGGCCCACCGAACATTCCAGTGCGTATGCAAGGCCATGCATCTGACAGATTCGGCCTCTGTGAGCTTTTGTGTGATCACAATCAAGGTCGGATCGATGATCCAGACCGTCTAAAAGATAGAAAAGTGGGTCTTGACCCTTCCTAAGAAGACAGAATGGACGGCTTGAATGGATTCTTCCTCGAAACTCAATCCAAACGTGGGTCGCCTTGCGTTTCACTGCTCATGCTGCCTTCTGCTACGTAAACCGACTACTTCTTGCTCTAAAAGAGGGAGAGAGAGAAAGTGTGAAGGTATCCATCAAATCTTTGGACGTGGAGAATCCTTGGGGCAGCCGTGGAGGCGTGGTGTGGAGACGTGAAGAGAAGAGGAGAGAGGGAAGGAGCGTGGGATGGCTTCATCATTCAAAGTTTTTTTTTCTTCTTCTTCTTCCTTTCTATTGCTTTTATGGTTTGTTTTCAAAGATTTTTGGCTAATCATGACCGTGATCGGCTAAGAGGTGAAGCTTGTAGTGTGATGGGTGGTCTTCTATTGCTTTGATTTATGTTACATTAAACTCTCTTTGATTATAGTTTGATATTAAGGATTGCTTTTAGTTTTTAATAGTTTGTTGTGACTTAAATTACAATGGATCTATGATAGCTTTGAGCATGTTCTTAGCATTATAGGGATTGTGAATTTAAGAATCCCTGTTGTTCACCATCGTCTCCTGGGCATGGTTGGATGATGGAATCCTTCCTAACATTCATACATCTCTCAGATTGGTTGTGGATTAGTTAAATTCTGTTGTTTGCTTGTCTCACGGGCATAGTTTTATGACGGAATCAAGTCTCAGCCATTGATAACTAGATCAAAGGAAGTTCATAGTTGTTTTTAACGTATTACTTCCATTTGGATGAAGATAGGACTCGGATTCCAGTTGTGTTTATGAATCAAGCATGGATATCCCTGGTCTCTACAAGTGGATCCTTGGCACCCTAGTTTCCCACCTTTGAATTTTACAAGTTTTAGTTTAAGATTTCACCATTATTCCCTTAAAATTTACCTGGTTTAGATTACATCTTCTTCTAGTTCTAGTTCGAGTTACTTTCAGAATACATACAAGGTTTAGTCCCTATGTATTCGACCTCAGTCTTACCGAGATTATTACTACATCGCAATCCTATACTTGGGGTGTGAATAGTATTCATACTAGTCTTCACATATCTTGTTCTAAATCCAGCTATTTTAATATTTGGATTCATAAAGTGTTTAGTTAGATTCAAGTTGAATGACTCTAGTATATATACCCACACATGCATACATAAAATCTGTTGGGAGCATTGCACAAAAAAATCTTAGGATCTCGCCTCCCAAAAGACTAGAGTTATGGGATATAATAAAGTAATGAAATAAATCAAAGTACAAACCACATGACACAAGAGATTTTACGTGGAAAACCCTTGAAGAGTTAAAAACCACGGGACCTAGTCTAGAGCAACAATTCACTATGAAGTAGAATGTTACAACCGATCACAAGCACACGCCGCTTGGATCAAACCTTCTTCACTTACATAGGAGTAGATGAACAATAAGAGAATAATGAAAACGAAGAGATCTCACCGATCACGAGGATGTAAAAGCGTTGAGACGTCAACTGTGCAATAGATCACTTATACAAGTAAAATCCTCGCTTCCATAAGCTTCCTCTCTCTCTCTCTCTCTCTCTCTCTCTCTCTCTCTCTCACCTTGGTCGTGAAAACGCCTTAGCATACCCTAAAATAGTCCTAGGGACCCCTATTTATAGCTTAGGAAACTCCCCTTCCGTACCTCTGCGAAACTGCCTCAAATTTATGCAGTCCGCACAAAATCTACACAGAATCTGCTTAACCCTCGACTAGTCAAGCCAGGTCATCGACTGGTCAAAGGACCCCTTCAACCAATCGAGCTTGACCCTCGACTGGTCGACACCAAAAAATCTAGCACGCTGGACTTCGAGTCGAGCGATTCTCAACCAGTCGAGCAGCTCCCTTCGATCGGTCAAGCTGCCCACTCGACTAGTCGAGCAGCGCAGCTGCACTACCTCTCCTCTGAACTAAGGAGGAAAACCCCATCAAAATCCCACCATTTGTTGCACGTG
Source organism: Magnolia sinica (assembly GCF_029962835.1). NCBI lineage: Eukaryota > Viridiplantae > Streptophyta > Magnoliopsida > Magnoliales > Magnoliaceae > Magnolia > Magnolia sinica. The sequence goes on from NC_080588.1 coordinate 67,906,836, forward strand.
TGGCTGCATGTTCGAATTAAATAGAAATACATTAGCCTGTTTGATTTCCATGATACATGTAAATCATGGTAAGTAATTATTACTTTTTCACTTGGTTTGAAAATGTAATAGTAATTCTGCCTCGAAAATCAATACAAAAATGTTGACTTAAATTTGTGGACCCCACTATAATGTATATGATATATCCACACCGTCCATCTATTTTATTAAAACATTTTGGGCATGAACTGAAAAATGAGACAGATTCAACACTTAAATGGCTCACATGAAAGGAAACAGCAGTCTTAATTCGTCCACCATTGAAAGTTGTTTCCTTCATTGGGCCCACATTGTGGTTTTTTCATCATCTAACATGTTAGTAGGGTCACACATACATGGATAAAAGGAAAACACAAATATCACCTTGATCTAAAACTTTTAAGGGCCCTAAGAAGTTTTTAAAGGTAGGGGTTCGATTCCCGCTGTTTGCTATGGTGTGGTCCACTTGAGCTTTGGATCTTCCTCATTTTTTTGGCTCATGCCCAAAATTCAGCTGGCAAGTCACATACGGCATGATGGGCCCCACATTAATTTTGTAAATTTCTCGATTTAAGTGTTAAAAAAGTAAGTTGCCACATCTGCATTGGCAAAGATGCCGTAATTACCTAGGTAAATAATAAAATAGGTCATAACTTGAATGGTGTGGTGCACTTAATAATCTAACCAAAAAAGAAAAGAGTTTGGGTTAGAAATATATTACTCATGATATGTTTGAGACTACACATTAATTCGTGGCATCTAGAAGCTATGGAGCTGTACATAGAGGTCTCACGATTGGATAGTTTGATGATTTTAGAATGTTTTAGAGTCCTTGTACTACAATTAGAACAGAGTTCTAATGCTAGTGCTTTTGTTAAATTAGGACTTTTTCCTTTATCACAAGATGATTGATTAACATGGTATGTAGAACAGACTTCTTTGTACTTTGTATGCAATGATGTTTTTTTTTTCTTTTTTCTTTTGCCATGTGTGCAATTAGTTATTAGCCATATAGAGCAATCTTTCTGGTTTTCCTCTGCTTGCCAATAAATGTTTTAAGGAAAGTTACTTGCTTTGCAGCATTCTCAATTTCTTGTTCTTAAAAATGCATGCACTGTCTTATCCGCTCTCTCCAATATCCTATCTGCATTTTTGTATATATTAATCTGTTTGAAAAAGTTTTTCCTAATGTAGGAATATTTGGGAATCGATTTTGAATTTAAAGGTCTTGTTTTTTGTTCGGATTTTACGTGTCCATGCTGAAACGCAATTCTTGTTGCAGGTGTATTTGGGTGGACGATACATAAACAATCCTACATTGTCAGATGTTACGTATCTGGTTGAAGGTTGTAAATCATTCTTGACTGAATCAATTTGGTAGTCTATATGCTCTCATTCTTGGGGCTTTAGATAGAAATGTTGGAATTATAATTTGCCTACTAGAAAGTCCCAAAATTTATATGATGAAAAAAGGGCATTCTAAATGCTAATGCTTCCTTTTCCAGGTAAACGGTTCTATGCCCACAGAATTGCTTTGCTTGCTTCTTCAGACGCATTCCGTGCAATGTTTGACTGTGGTTATCAGGTGAGTCTAGCCATATTTTCACATTCAACACATGGTACATCAGTACATTGTCATACATCTTCACACAAGGTGATTTGCAGGCTTTTTAGTCAATAGCATCTCCACCTACAAAGCCATGGCATGGTAAGTTCACTTGTTTACTTGCAAGAATCAAATCGCCTTTCTTGAATCTAATTTTCTTTGCATAATTCTCTTTGATGTATGTATTTTATCATCACGATTTTCGGGTTTCTTGGAAACAACAGCTTGTCCGATACACTGCCATCCCAAAAAAGCTATAAACTTCTTAATGTGTATGAATATCTGACTCATTTGTACTGAACTTGTAGCTTTAATATGTATTTTGATGCAATATTGAGTTGAATTCCAGTCTCTAACTTTGATACCAATTAATTTCTTTTTGCTATTTTGTTTTGCAGGTTTTAGGCATGGATGAATGGGAGCTAGATCGATGGATTTTATTTATTATTATTATTTTTTTGAAACTATTCAATTTATTATTGTAAATATTATTCACGGCAGCTCTAGTATAGTAGAGAAGGGAAATGGCTACAACATCAAACAAAGAAGCCTCCATCTACTTTCTTATAAGTTGCTTTGTAAGCCATAGCCCATCCTACCAATGCAACAGCCAATTTTTTTGGCTTGCACATTCGTGCGCCATATCAGCACATAAGGTGGCATGCCTAATGCTAACCTTTTACTTAGTGGCATCAAATGAATGGCTAAGATGAAAACTGTCAAGGAGATTATTGGGGCACAATCCATCCACGGTTGGATGCAACAGACAAATGGTCTGGATTACCAAACAAAGGGCCCCACTTTGGGAAATCCAGAAGGCCTGTAATGTCCCTGGATGAAGGTCGTGTACCATATGGTTCCAATAAATGCACATGAAGCTTGGAGGAGTGTTGGGTTGCATGTGAAATGGCCACATCATCATGTATTTTATTTTATTTTTACAGGAAAACAATCACTAGGCACTATCTACTTCCCAAGAGGAATGTGAAATCAGGTGGGCCTTGACCAAAAGGGTCAATGATAAGGTCCATTCATCCGCATGCATTATAAAACTGGCATTATAAAATTCGAATACCACAACGTACTGCTAGAAAGGCATATAAACTGTCAGTAAATCTCACGAGAAGCGGTGGCCAGCACAACCACCACTAAATCCCACATGAACCGGCGCCCAGCACAACCGCCAGTAAAGGAAGCTGACTGCCAGTAAAGCTTTTACCGACGCAGGCTTTACTGGCTGTTAGCTGACCATGGGCATAGACTTTGCCGGCAGTTTTGACCGCCGGTAAAGGCCATTTTTTTGTACCACTCAAAAAAATATCCTAAGGCTACCCAAGATCCCACAACATTTAACAGCTCTGATCAATCTGGTGGAGCTTCCATTGCCAAAGGTGGACGGCCAGCCTGAAGGCGCTGAGGCCACTGTCGATATCCTCCAAGGAAGCGACGAGTACGTGAAGAAAGCCTTCGATCTCTTCTACCCTACCTTCAAGCAGTTCATTATCAAAGAATCGCCGGACTGGATAGTCCATGACGTCTTCCCAAGTTAGGTGGGCAATGTTGCAAGTGAATTCAAAGTCCCTCGTGTCTTCTTCTCTATTTATTCAGCTACCGTGATTGCATTCTTTCAGCCAATCGAAGATGGCCTAAGGAAAATGTGGCCATCACCAGAAAGCCTCGCGTCCCCGCCTGAGTGGTTTGAATTCAATTCGTCCATTGCCGTTCCGTCCCATGAGACTGCTGGCTTCTACCGTGGTATTTTCAGCCCAGATGCATCGGGCTTCTCGATTTTGGATCGTTTGGTGCTAGGACTCCAAGGGTGTTCGGCAACGGCAATTCAGAGTTGCAATGAGTTCCAAGTGGGGTACTTGGGCTTACTCAAGAAATTGCGCAAGAGACCGGTCATTCCAGTTGGATTACTTCCACCAACGCCACCAGAGAAGAGAGAAACGACCGACCCCAAGTGGGTAAATACACTCAGATGGCTCAATAAACAGCTTACCAGATCGGTGGTGTTCGTTTGCTTCAGGAGTGAGTGTAAATTGAAAAGAGATCAAGTGTTTGAGATTGCCCATGGCCTTCAACTATCCAATTTGCCATTTCTATGGGCCCTCAGATGGGCAACCAACGACATTGATACCCTTCCGCTGGGATTCGAGTGCCAGATCGGCAGTCGTGGGGTCGTCTATATGGGTTGGGCCCCTCAGTTGGAGATACTGGCCCACCCTTCCATCGGCGGATCTTTCTTTGACTCTGGGTGGGCGTCCACCATCAAGACCGTCCATTATGGGCATGCTCTAATCGTCTTGCCGCTTGCGAACGTCCATTCATTGGATGCGAGGATGTTGGTAGACAAGGGTCTGGCTATAAAAGTTGAGATAAACGACGATGGGTCCTTCCACAGCAATGCGATTCACTCAGTCGCTGAGGCTAGCCATGGTCGAAGAGGAAGGAGAAAGGTTTAGGCTTAAATCCTTAGAAATGAAGGCCATTTTCAGTGATCAGACACTCCATGAAAACTACATGAATGAATTTATCAACTTCCTCAAAAGCTCCAAGACATAAAGGGCAACTGATCTGAAATAAAATGTAGAGATGTGGTTGTTAGCATTCCAAATTTTTATATGATATGATTTGTATTCTCAGGGAACTTTCCCATTGAATGTGAACTTCGTTCTGTTGGATCATGGTTGCTTTAATCCAGCCGTTGATCTTATGGCCCCATCATTGGTGAATAATTGGGGCTGGATGTTGCCCTTTTTTTCATCATGGTGGGTGGATCTCTGACTATGAGGCCCACCTGTTGTATGTGCCTTATATCCACACTTTCCATCCGTTAATCATTCTGGTGGCTGACAGTCTTGGCGGATCTCTTGTGCCCCACATGTGGACAATACAGCGGGGCTATATATACTACACTCGGTATTCAAACACTTCATCTTTCACTCCCATGCCAAGTCAAATCCCACGTTCTTTAAAAGCTCACCACTTTCTCTAAAAGCTTCCTGCTCGAGGATGTGTATTAATACATATAAAGGATCTGTAACACTCCAACACCCCATGACATATGTGCCATTGTACATTTTTAAGTATCCACATTTGTCACATGTGCTTACCTAGAACGTGCGTATGACTACTGAAAATCATTTCCCAATAAAATCTTGCTATGCCATGTGTTGTTGCCCATCTTTAGGCATCCAATGTGCCATATTTGCCAATTTAGCATGTTGTTGCTCAAATCTTGTCGATCTTGCTTTACCTCCTATGAGTTTCTGGGTACCTACAAATGAATGGAGACTAAGCAAACACTAGGGGCGCCGGTTGTGGCCAAGGACCCTTTGATGCGTAAGTCACGGGTATGGACCCACAATATGCATATATAGTATAATAGGGATAGTTGTGTACCTTTCTCTTGGACATGCATGGTGATGTATCTATAGGTTAGCCAAGTAGTTTGTCTATCCGAGTAGATCTATGAGATACGCTGGAGAGGCCTATATTGGAATCAGAATATGTTCTCGAGTATTTCTCCAATTATGTCTTGATTGACGTGATCTTCAGCTGAGACTTCGCTAAGGAATCTCATCCATATACAGTGCAAGATTCTCTCTAGATGTTTTCTTTCTCACCCTGAGGTCGAGGTCAACATCCGACCTTGAGATCAGATTGGAGGTCGAGGTAGTCGAGATCTGTAGGTTTGCTCACGAGTCTTATTTTCGAACCGGTTTAATTGTTTCAGTTTAGTCACTGAGTCTCTCTGCTCAGCTCGTTTTCTCTAACTCTTAGGTATTTCAGAGAGTCTGTTTGGATGCTTTTGTTACCACATGTCTCATACAATAAGTCAACTCAATTTTACCCATTACAGTTGCCTCCTACTTCTAGTTTCATATTCATGAGCTCGGGAAGTAAGTATATTTAAACTGATGTGTGAGTGAGAAGTTTTTTATTTTCTAACATGAGGAGGTCGGCTCATTCCATAGGTATTCCTCGATTTTGTCACTCAATAGTTAATGTGGGAATTGGAAAGAGATGACGCATGCAGTTATGATCAAAGAGGGATATTATGACAGTGATTCCATATGAGGAGATATGCATAAAGTGGTGACCGCTGCTTCACCTCCGGGTGACTCATAGGTAGACATCTGTCCCTGCTTTATGAATGCGGGCTAAGAGCGAAGCCCGGGCTGCCACGCGAAGGAGAACGTGCATCAAGGTGTCCCTTCACGTCTTAGCAATTAATGCAGGCATTAATTGCCCTTCTTCTGAGGTTCTTATAAATATGAGTTTTCCCTCATCCTTTCGCTCACTAGTTTATGCGGAGTCTGAGCTTTGCCAACCTCTTCTCTCTTTTTTGTCTTCTTCTTCGCTTAGTGGGCCATCCAGTCACTTGAGTTTTTTCTTTTCGGTATGTTTTCAGTACATTTCCTAGTGTGCTACATTCCTTCCTTTGTTTTCTTTCTTTTACCTTCACTGCAATGTCGTTGGAGGGCTCCAGGGGAATCTCTATGGCGAGGGCCTTCCACAGAGAGTCCATTCATGATAGCGTGGATTCTCGGCTAAATGTGTCATCGAGCGAACGATCTCTAGTGATGGTAGCTCAAGATGAGGAAGTTTTGTCGCCCCAAGCGAAGGCAGTTTCCTTGTCTTCTCAGGGACCAGCTTCGTCGTCAGGTCCTTTTAGCTCAAGGCTCCAGCTAGAGGATTTGGTTGCCCTCCACTTCGAGTTTAACATCCCTGACTTGGTGGAGCTACAGTTATTCGAGATCGGAAAACTTTCAGGCCATCCTCTCGAGGGGGAGATAGCCATTTTCCTTATTTTCTTTTCTTGCAGCTTACGGCTACCTCTCCACCCAATCATGAGGATGGTAGTACATCGCCTAATGCTTGCCCTAGGATAGCTTAACCGTAACATATGGCGAATTGCCTTTGGAAGCTACATTTTGTGGCACCAACTTCACGCCAAGCTGACTGTGGACGAGCTCTTATACTCATATCGGGCCAAGAGTAGTCCGAGTTCCCTTGTCTGGTACTATTTTTCTTCGTGGCCGGGCAAAAAAGGTCAGGCCCTTATCACCCAAAACCCCTCCTCCAATAAGGGTTGGAAGGACAAGTGGTTCTTTACTTCAAGAGAGTTAGAAATCACAATGGCGGATCTGGGTAGATTGTAATCTCGGGTCCCCACCAAGTTCGCCTCCCCGAGTCGAAACTCCAAGTTATAGCTTCTGGTCGTTTGTAGTTTGTTTTGCCCATTTGTCAACTTTTTGACTAATCTCTGTTATGTCTTCTTGCAGCTCTGACCCGGTGTTAACCCCAACTCACTCTGACCCAACTCCATTAAAGTGGAATAGAACAAATGAAAATATTGAGAGAGACGTCTACCCTTGATTTTTACAAGGCCCACATGATGATTATATTAAATCAACTCCAACTAGTATATACATACCAAAACTTAGCCTTGAAATCCAAAAAAATCATGCCCATGTATAATTCACGTGGGAAACAACAAGGAAAATGGTCGAGGGTGAGTTTTTCCTTGTATATTGTTTCTAATTGTGTAGTAATTGAACCACGGATGGGAGTGATTTTTGGGGCTTGGGCCTAACATAGGATGATGTACCTAGTGTTCAGTATGGATTTCACATAAACACTACAATGGGGCCCACCCAATCGGGCCACCACCTTCCCACTCACTCTCCCCAAAGTTAGAACAGACTCGGGATGGACTATTTTGGCCAGTCATCAGCAAAGCCCAAGTTTGGGCCCCCCTTAAACAATGTGGGCTGGACTCGACAAAGCCTGGCCCGGTCGGTTGACACCCCTTCATCATGTTTTTCTATGCATTTGATCCAAAGAATACAACAACCGCATTGTTAAGATATTCCAACCATTGGAGGATTTTCATTGCTAATTTGAAAAGGAAACTACTCACTTACATCTGGAGGTTGCTAAGACTTGTTGTCCAACCAGGTATTTTCCACCAAGATGCTACATTTTAATAAATCCATACCATGGCTATGTTAGGCCCCACCATAAGGATTTTTTTTATTTTTTATTTTTTTACCAAAAGAGGCACCGGGCCTTAAAATTCATTCATCAATGGGATCAAATTACATTCAGGCCTGCCCAGGAAAAAGGCTGGGCTAGACTTATCATAAAAGGAAAAACAGAAATGACGAAAACTATACAAAGCTGGGAGACGTTAACTTTTGCCCCTTATAGCCCCGAGACCCGTTTTGTCAAGAAAGATCAGCCTTTCACAAGGATAGGGAGATCAGCAAGCGATTCAAAAATTCGGTTGATTTGGGAATCACTACCAAGGTGGGCTAGTGCGTCCGTCGGGGCGTTCGCCTCCCTGAAGGCATGCCCAATCCTGACCTGACCACGACTCTTAAGGTTACCAATCCACCAGATCCAATACTCCCACTTCCACCCTGACTTGGATCTGCCATTCCAAATATCAACCACTAACTAGGAATCTGATTCCACCTCCACCCAATAAATGCCCCTGCTTTGGCAGAGGGAGAGTCCATCATGGATGGCTCGAATTTCGGCCCCAGTCTTGGACCCGCGGCCATAAGCAGAAGAGAACTCAAAAAGCACCTCCCCTCTACCATTTCTACAAACACCTCCACCTCCAGAACAACCCGAATTCCCCCGAGAGGACCTGTCGACGTTGATCTTAGCCCAAGAGGAAGCTGGCCTGGTCCAAAAAACTACAGAGGGCTGATCCAGATTTTGAGCATTTCTAGCCATTGATCCAGGCGAAACCGATAACAGATGCGACGTTGGGGAAAAGCCTGCCTTGCTGCCGCCATTAAAGTAGCGAAACCAGCCATGGATCTTTGTTATCACCGCCAGACTTGATACTTCCCTATCTTCAAACTTTGTCGCATTACGGGCCTTCCAAAGCTCCTAGTAGATACATAGAGGGGCAAGATTCTGAGCGTCCGACCCCGTGGCGGCTAACACTCCCCTCTACTGAGAAAACCTAGCTACAATGGAGGATGAAGGCATAATACTGACACCAAAATAGGAACCGACATGATTCCACACTACCTACACCAACGAGCTTTCCACAAACAGATGGATAGCAGATTCGACCGATTTAGTAGAACCGTGGCAGCAGCAAACACACGCAGAGGCAAGGTGGATGCCATGCACTTGGATCACCTCATCAACAGGGACAACATTTTGAAATAGTTTCCAGGCAAACATAGAGATTTTGGGCGGGATTTTCAGATTCCACAGCTTGATTGCCCAATCCAGCCACAGGCGAGGAGACCTGCAAACGTCACTAACCAAGTGAACCGTGAAAATTCTGGACTAGGAGAGGGGCCATACGAAAGAATTGGGGCCAGCAGCTATGCAGAAACCAGCCTGAAAGATGAAATCTAGCGTCTCTTAAGGGAGATGGTTGAGCACACCGAAGGAGGAAGCAGCCCAGCTGGGCCCAGAAACTGCCTAACTTCCATATTCAACAACTCCGCTGGGATAGGGCTCTTAGCCAGGCTGAGGAGAGGCCCAAGACCGGTCCAATTATTTGACCAGAGCTTAAAACTATCTTCATCGATCATCCTTTGAACCATGGGAAGCATCCGTTGAATCTGGGCCTGAATGCGCTTCCATAACAGGGATGCAAAGGGGAAATGGGAAGAAGCCCCATTAGCCTCTAAGCTCAGCCGATATTTAGCAGTCATGAACGAACACTACATAGAGCTCTGCTTGGAGAAGAGGATGCCCAACGCCATCTTCATTCTGTAGGCCTTCATGACTTCTTCTAATCTCTTGAAACCCAGCCCACCCTCAGCGATCGGGACTGCAATCTGCTTCCAGCTTATCCAATGCATTTTTCTCCTGCCCTCGGCCCAACCCCAAAAGAAATTGGCGAATCTTGCTTCCAAGGCTTTCAGAACCCGCATTGGAATATGTATAGTGGCTAAAGAGTGGACTGGAATACTAGATAGCACATGTTTGATAAGAGTTGCTCTGCCCGCTTAGGATAGAATCCTAGCTTTCCACCCACTAAGTCTGTCGTCGATTCTCTCTAAAAGTGGTCGGGAAAAGCTTGATTTCAACCTTCCCGCTGCGATAGGAACCCCTAGGTACGTAAAGGGGTTAGAAGATGCCTTGGAAATACCGATGGTTCTTTCAATTGTTCTAATTCTAGACGATTTTAATTTTATCTAAGCAAACAAAAGAACTCTTGTGGAGGTTGATGCATTGCTCGGATTCCGCCTGGAAAGCATCCAAAAAGACTTTCGTTGCACGAAGGGTCGCAAGGCCTCCATTAAGGAAGAGGAGGGTGTCGTCGGCATACAGAAGGTGGGAGATGGGAGGGCAGCCCCTTCGGCTCATGAAAGGCCTGCACCGGTCCTGCTCCAGCAAACGAATGAGGCCCCTACTGAGAACTTCTACTATTATGATAAAAAGGGCTGGGGAGAGAGGGTCCCCCTGCCGAAGCCCTCGAGAGGACTTGAAGAAGCCATTGGACTCCCCATTAACCAGGATAGAGAACCAATTGTTGGCCCAGCACTTTTTTATCATATCAACCCACTCCCTGCTGAACCCGAACTTGAGGAGAACCTTCTTTAAAAAAACCCCAATCTACTTTGTCGTTCCCCCCCCCCCCCCCCCCCCGGAACTTTCCTAGAGATCTCTCTAAAGAGCTCCTGACTGAGAGCAATTTTCTCGGATATCAAACGCCCCGGAAGAAAAGCGCCTTGCTCTTTAGAAATCATTGAAGGCAAGATCTGATTCAGCCTGGAAGCAATGATTTTAGCAAAAATCTTATATAGACAATTGTAAAGACTGATCGGGCAGAAATCGGCAAACTTCTTTGGTGATTGAGACTTAGGAATCAGACAAATCAGCATTGTGCTCATGGCTCTTGTAACGTCTCGGAAAAATCCGTATAAAGGCCCGAGTACCACCTCAGGCAGAAATCACATAGGATCAAATCATTTAGAAATTAGGCGGGAATTAACTAGTGCTAAATTAGCTTATCTGTGAAATTATCATTAATCACTTTAAATATGGTCTGCAAAACCCAAACCGTGAGAATCATTACCGCCGCATTACCTTAAAGCTTAAGATCAATCTCAAGTCCCAATTGCTCTTGGGAGTGCTTTGAAACTCCATATCAAACCTAAACGCACGTCAAAAGTCCGATGACCGCGAAACTATACCGTTATAACCACCTTGCTGGACTTGACTGCCACCTCAGAAATCAAGTCCTAATTATATCCAGAAATGCACAACTTGAGCCCGGAGCAAAGTGGGTGAGAGACGCGAATATTTTTGGGAAATGAACTAGGACTTAAGTGAACTGAGTCGTTCACTTACAGGTCCAAATATAAGGATTCAAACCATCAGAATTTGACCCAATTACACCCTCGGATTAGGAAAAATTTTCAACACATGCCAGTACACTTGTGGCCCTAATCGAGTACCGATGATTGTTGAACTGAAACTGGTCCGCCATGGTCGATCTATAAATCCGATCGAACCGAAAACTCAGCTTGACCTAGATCCAATGTCAAGGAGCTTAAATCCGACCCCACACAGAAGAAGGGCCACCAGAAGTGCTCCGTTGGGCTGAAACAGACACCCTTTGGATATAACCTAAGTATACCTTGGCCCTGGGGCCATTTCCATCAGACCTGGGCCTATATAAGGGCCTTAAACCCTCTCTTTCTCATCTCATACGAATTTGGGAAATCTTATGAGAGAGAAGAGAGAAAAGAGAAGGAAAGAGAGAGGAAGTGAGAGAGTGTACTGGCATTTGTTCTTGGAATTTAATCTTATCACTCCACACGCTTATCTATCACATCTTTAGTGATATTCCGGCGTTTCCGACAGTGTACTTGGGTAAGAAAACCTAACCCTAATCTGTTTTAGGGTATCATATAGTATGTAACGCCCCGAATTTTCAAGACTCGAGTATATGACCCGTGTCCCAAAAACCTGAGTGTTAGCTTTAAAGGATGGTTAAATTCGAGTGTACATTTTTTTTTCCTTCATCAAAGTAAGCAAATGAGTGTAGTGTAGACAAATCGATATAAAGGAAAATTTCATTATCATTCAAATTTACAAGAAACTGCCCATAATGACTTATACAAACCAATGTCTTTGAATTCAACAAGTACAAGATTTATAAGAATTTAATACATGAAGAATAGCGGAAAACATATAAATATAAGCCGCAAGATCACATGGCTCCTCCAGGTAAATACAGCCATGCATCCCAGCGATCGTACACTGCTCCTCATCAAGTCTGAACATACATATCACTAAAGCCACCTGTACAGTTGTATATTTGATGGATGAGTGGCCAACTCAGTGTGAATTTCCCTCAAGATTACACACCGCCGCATTAGGTAAGAAATAGTATAAAACATTCAGACAACCAAAACAGAGTAAATGCAATCTTATTAGGTGCATGGATGCATGAATGCAATCATCGACCCGGGTAAACCATCCGGACGGTCGGTGCCCCAGGAAAAACATCCAGACAGGCAATGGGGTCATCACCCAAGGATGTGACTGGTTATCAGCGCAACACGCGGCGTAATCGTATGGGTATGAGTGATCCAAGTCATCATTTTAAATCAATCGGCTGGTCATTACACAACACAGGGCATAATCATATGGGCATGAGTGATCCAAGTCATCATTATAAATCGATCGGCTGGTCATTAGTGCAACACGTGGCATAATCGTATGGGCATAATGATGCAAGCCGTCGTAGTATGCTATACATGCATGATTTACCAGCCCATTAGTAGTCCAATTGCAATCAGCCGTTTTAGAATAAGCTCACGGTCACTACAGGGAGCGTAGGGCCCAGCGTAAGGCCAACAGCTCGAGCATGGTGTCCCATTACCACCATCCCCGGCTCATGAGGCTACCATCTTAGGATGTTTAATGGAAACGCATCGACTAGTGGTCAATCATATTACAGTATATGGGGCTCACCATTGCATGGTTGCATGGTATAAAACATCGAACCCATACAGAAAAAATACCAAAACAAAGCCACATAGGGCGATATCAAACAAACCACATAGGGCAATTATCAAAATAAGCCTCATAGGACGAGAATCAAAACCATGCGATAAAGACCATCCTTGAAAACTATTGGACACAACAACCCTGGATGGTAGGCCCACATTAATGATCCTTTTAAACCACTACTCAATAACCACTAAGTCGAAGGTCCATTTTAATCACAACTAGTCGGGTTACATCTCAAGTATGAGTGTACATTTATAGGCGGGGGTTTCCCACTAGTGTACCAGTTTAAAGTCCATAAGGAATACATAAATAATCCACAAGTATGACCAAATATACAGGATGAACATTAAGCAGGCAATATAACAATTCAATTTCCACTAGCTAACACATGTGATTATAAGAGAAAGATATCAATTATAATTTTTAATAAAAACTATAACTTAAGCTAATGAGAAGATGGAAAGCTCAAGGGGAAGAATCATCACCTTATACGTTGAATCGCCTTCTAGTTTCGCCAAGTGCTTCCACCCTTAGAATTGTATCCTACCACAAATCATGAACTTGTACAATTAGGTCCAAGTTCTAATTACTACCTAGGGGTTAAGGTCATAGCCTAGGGTTATCTTTTAGTGTAGAATTAGGGTTTTCACCTTAGGGTTTAGTTTTAAACTTGGATTTTGGGCTTTAAATGTTAGTTCATGTAAAATTAATTATCATGATAGTTTATAACTATAGTATAATTATTAATATTAATGATAAAATTACTATTAGTTAATCGTGGCAATAATAATCATTATAATGGTAGAAATCAGTATACTTCTACTACCAATAACGATATCTAAGAATGGTGAGTAAAATCCTAATAACGAAAGTTATGGTTTTATCTATACTAACTAATATGAGTAACTATTAGTGGCTAATCAAGTCTATAATAAAATTTACCATGATAATAGTATTTAAGGATTGTAAATCGAGATCCTTCCAGTTTGGTGTACCATTAATTGCCATATAAACTTACTAATTACAAAATCATTATTGTCATTAGTGTTATGATGTATATTAGCTAACTTGATAATAAAAATCATTAGGATGGAAATTTATAATTAGAATTACCATTGATGACAGTAATAACAACAGCGAATATGATTGGATAGGATGGCTTACCTAACTTGAGCTAGATCCGAGTGAGTTGACACGATTAGACTCGGCAAGTTTTAGCCGAGTTGACTTGGCAGCGGGTCGCTCTAATTTGACCTCTCCCTTTATCTCTTTCCTTCTCTTTCAAATTAGCAACGTCCCAGGTTGCACTGAGTCCCAAACGAGTCAGCGGGTTAACTCGACAGAACTAGTGAAGAAGGCAACATCTTCCTCCTTTCTTCTTCTTCTTTCTGTTCTTCTTTTCTCTTCCTCGGGCTTATACACTCATCAGAGTTCCTGGACTAAACCAGAACCCAACTCAAGCCGAACTCAGCGTGGCTTGAGGCGTTTTTGGCCTAAGTCGTGACCGTGACTCGGCCCGCTCCAAGCTGATGCAACAATGCAACAGCCCTTCCTCTCTCTCCTTCTCGATTCTCCTTCCCTATCTCTCCTCTTTCTTCTCCTCACTACTTCAACCAGAAGAACGGTCTGGATTTGATCAGACCCAACCTAGCTCAGACCCAACTCAGTCCAGCTCGGACTAAGCATGGCCGCAACTCGATGGCAGGTGCATCACAGCCCCCACCCGCACATCCTCTCTCTCTCTCTCTATTCTTCTCCTCTCCTTTCCATCCTCCCTCTCTTAGCTCTGCTGAAAGCTAGCAGCACTCAAGCCAGTTCCAAACAGGCCCCATTTCTGGCCTGAATCAGACCCAACTCGTCCTGCGGTTGGCCCGAGTTGAGCGGCACCAACAGAACCTGCTCTCTCTAACTCACTTCTTTCTTCTCCTTTCTTTCTCGTCTCTTCCATCCGCTACAGGTCCAGCAGAATCGATGGACGACCGAGCTCGACCCGAACCAATGCACCGACACGGTTTGGAGCAGCTTTAACAAGGAAGGAGGCCGGGCAACAATGGTGGATCCCAACCCGATGCTTCTTTCTCCATTCCGACAGCATGGGACGGTTCATATGGGCTCTAGGAAGCTTGACGATGAGCTTTTTCGAAGCTTGGGGAATATTTGGGTGGTGGGTTCTAGTGGAGAAGGGAAATGGCTGATTACGAGCTGCAGCAAGGGCGTGGGAGAGAGACCCATTGTAACACCATATTCTCATCTTAAATCAAGCCCTAAGCTCTCTCAGGGCCGTTGGATGAGGACTGGATGGCACAGATTGAATACTGCCATTCGGTTTTCTCAAAATCATGGGAAGGAATGAAAATCGGTCGTGATTTTCCTTGCTAAGGTGGAAGCCGAGTTTGGACGGTTGAGATGCCCTCAAACGGACGTCTAGGATAAGAGGAACCCTCTTTGTTCGGATCGTTGAGCTGGCAATAGTGGAGGCAGTTTCCATTTCTAGAAACTATGTGCTTGTAGGGCCTGCCTGCACCAACGTTTGTGTACGTATGATTTCACCTCTACGTGAGAGGACTACTAGGTTTTGGTCAGGCCCCATCTGTGCTTAAGATGGACGGTTTGGATCAACGGTGGGAGCTGTGATGATGGGCCACAGTGCGAAGGAAACGGATGGTGTCCGTCGTTGGTAAAAACAGGGAGAGAGAAAAACTCTCCATTTTTGGAGAAGCACGGGTCTGACTGGTCTATCCCGCCTGGTGCACAGCGAGTGTGCACCATCTGTGTACACGCAGCATGCTAATTGGGGTCCTATGTGATGTTTTTGATAAATCTCCACCGTCCATTCCATTTGGTGGGCCAAATCAAAGCCCTTGACCATGGATGGGGCAAATCCAAGGCTTAGGTGGGCCATGCTAATTGATTGGAGGGTTTAGTCATGGGTCTACCTTGATCTGAGGGTCGGATTATTCTGAAATTGGACGTCAACGGCTAAAAGGGTCCTGGGGACCACTTAAGCTAGAAATCGATGGCCAGCTTATGCATTATATGACCTATTATGCTCTTATAATATTAAATACTATGTTATAATGCTTTTTGTTGTTGTTGTTGTTATTATTATTATTATTATTATTATTATATATTTCCTTTATATATTTTGTCATATATAATTTATATTAATGATGTTATAAGTATATGCATATAATAAGGATTATAGTTACACATCATTTTAATGTGTACTTTTAAATATTTATAAAATATATAAATAACATTTCATAGTACATATATTTAGGTTCTATTATTTTTTTGTATTCATATTAAATTAAATTAACTAGTAACACTCGAGTACTGGAAAGTACGGGGTGTTACATAGTGTTAGTGGTGAAATAGTTAACATATTTCATACTGTAGGTTGTCGTTGTGCTGTAAACAAAGATTCGGTATACAAACTTAATTCGATACTTGTTTACCGGCATAAGATGCGGACTATAAATGTTTAGGTTATGGTTTTCAAGTCTTTCAATGTCAGTAATGATTTATGACTGCCTTGATTGCTATCACATATGCTTAGATACGAGGGTTTTCATATATTACACATATATGTGAACTATGTTGATTTTAAATGCATTCCATGTGTTTGTTGAAATGACTGAATGAGTATGGAATTATGATTTGTGATTGCCATGATTTCTGATTGGGAATACTTGATTGTTGTACGTATGAAAACTCCTATATGGAAAGATTTGCTATAATATGTATTATAACTAATATATTACATGTATGTAATATGTATAGTCTAAGTGTCTGATAAAATGCCTGAATGAGAAAATGTTTGATGTAATGTACCTAATGAGGGTGTTGAGATAGGATTTTCAATCCCCTCATACGTAGTTACAGTTTCCTATGTGAAGCCTATCTTACTACTATGTGATTATAGATGAAATACTTATGTGTGATAACATGTATACCATGTGGTTGTTTAAATGCTTAAGTAAGATTTATATTTACACTGGTTGTCATATGCTATTTTGGATTATTATATGTAAGTGGGATTGTTTGGAATGTGAGTGGGGCTACGATGTAGTCCAGGCAATCGATAATGGTTTACGATGGGTGGCTGAATTGACTTAGCCACGATGAATACGTTCAACGAATCCGACTTGTATGTCGTTTGACGGCAGTAGTTAGGCCACGCGGAATGCTTACGCAATCCATGTCGATCAAGTCAACGTGCGCTCGTACCAGTCGAGCTCGTCAAGTAACCCGATATATGTTCACCACATATGGACGCTATTGCTAGAATCTAAGGTACCAAACTCACCAGTAAAAAATTCCTTTAACCTTAGTACCTCGATCCGCTAAGACTCATGAGTCGGGCATGGTGGTATGGGACACCGTGGTCGAGCAGTCGGCCTATATTGGGGTGACGAGCGTCTCCATAGTGACTAGTGAGCAACCCAAACTCGTGAGACGAATACGGTGGTATGGAACACTATATTCGAGCTGTCGGCCTACGTTTAGGTGATGAGCCATTCGTAGTGACCTCGAGCATACTCTAAGACTGTGCTGAGGTAACGAGCCTCGCCGTAGTAAACAAGAGTATAAACCAGGCATACATCGAGGTAACGAGCCCTTTGTAGCAACCTGTAACCGCAACATCGTATGAGACTAGCTAGGACTGACGACCCTAGAATGGATCATCGTTTGAGAAATGATATAAAGGAGGTACCTTAGCTTCTCAATCCTGCTGTATGAATAAACCTAAGTAAGCAACTTGGCTAATCACGTGTATGCACCGCATTACGTGTGCCTTTGGCATAGCAGGTCAAGCACTAAGAAAGTGTTTCATGCCACAATCGTGAGATAAAATCGCTGAGGGAGCACAGGCGAGGGCATACATCATTATTTCAAATCATTCTTGCATTAACAAGAGTACTTAGGACCTGATTATTGTATTGCATTATCATTACTGCTTGACTGAATTGATAACGTGTTAACCCCTTGCTTTATTATTCCACTGAGTTGATCACTCACTCCCACGTTACGGGACGATGTTTTAAACACCAACCAGACCCTATTGTAGTTTTAAATGATGGCGCAGCCTACGAGGCAGAGCCGGACTTTGAGGATGACGAGGAGGCATTCTCATATATGCAGTATTCGGGCGGGTTTCCATAGATCGTTCTGATCGATGAGGCTTCAGGGCTTATACTTGTGGTGGAACATCACTTTTTGGACATTTTGTATTTTGAAACAATACTTGTAACTATTTGACCTGGCAATGCGTTCATACTTTAGGGACCTACAATGATTTATATATTTTATACACTGATCACAGTCTTCCACTTGCATAAATTCCATTGTCCCTGGAGTATGATTTGTTGATTTAGCTTAATCTCATTCATGTTTTATCCACTAACATGGACAACATCAAATCATCATTATCTATGTTGCATAAGTAATGCGTTGGAACTCGGGAGTTGGGTACCTGCTTAACCCCCAATTTTCAGGGCGTTACAGCTCTCGACAGATTGCCCCCTAGGAAGAAGAAAGACACAGCCTTATGTATGTTGTGGGCCACCACATTCCAGTAGGAACTATAGAAGGCTGCTGAAAATCCATCTGGGCTAGTAGCCCCATCTACTAGCATGGCGAGAACAGCCTAATGGACCTCTAACAACGACAGTGGGGTTGTCAGCAAACAGTTGTTTTCCTGCGTAACTAGCCTAGGAATGGATTCCAGAATGCCAAAGTCAGGAGCTATAGGGATAGTTGAAAACTACTGCTTGAAGTACTCCACCACCGCTTGCTTCAGGTCGGACGTGTCGCTAATCTCCTGTCCCGATTCAAGCCGGATTGTCCTGATGAAGGCTCTGCGTTGCTTCTCTGCGGCTGAGGCATGGAAAATTTGGGTATTCCTATCCCCATCTGACAGCCAACTCTGGGCTTTTGCTTCCAAAAAGTCTCCTGTATCTGCTCAAGGCGAATGAGGCAATCAGATGCCATGTTGAACTCATTCTATAACTCCGAGGGGATCCCCACGTCCCCTGCCTCGTGTTGACACTTATCTTCTAGCGCTGCTAGATCGCGCACGGCCTGACTGACCTGATCGAAAATATTGTCGAAGACATTTTTGTTCCACTCTTTAAGAGCATATTTGACTGCCTTGAGCTTCACAAGCACGTTGAAAATCGGATGGGTACAATCGGCAATCTTCCAAGCTGTGCTGACCTCCTGGAGAAAGGATTCATGATGAGTCCACATCCTTTGGAACTTGAACGGCTTTGGACAGGTGGGCGCGGCTGACGGGAAATCCAGAAGAAGCGGGGTGTGGTCCAAATTTACCCACGGGAGATGATGAACCTGAAAGGTGGGGAAGGTGGAGGACCAAGAGGCACATATCAGAACTCTGTCTAGACGCGCCCACACCCTAGATGAGCCAGCTTGGTTGTTGGTCCACGTAAACTGATTCCTAACAAACCCCGCATCAATAAGACCTGCATTGTTGATGGCGTCAAAGAATTCGGAAGAACTAGCAACATCTAGCTATCTACGGCTCCTTCTTTCTGAAGCCCCCACCACCACATTAAAGTCCCCACAAACAACCCAACACCCTACCACCGAGGTGGACAGAGCTGCCAACTCATCCCACAATTCCCTCCTGTGCGACCGAGCGCAACTAGCATAGACAAAAGTTAGATACATTGGGACCACAATATTCTCAATAGAAACAACAAGAGACAAGGATTGATTAGTCATGCTGAAAATAGAGCAAGAAATAGTGTTCCTATAAAGTACCCATATTTTATCCCCTTTAATCCCGTTAGAGAAGGATGAGTGGAAACCCAGGGACAATCCCACTCCCGCTATTTTCTCCTCTCTGAGCATCGGTTCCAGAATAACAACCCCCCAAGGATTGTGAATCTTGATCATTCGCTTAGCTGATCTAATGGTGCGCTGGTTACCAATGCCTCGGGCATTCCAAACGAGGATTTTATCCATCCATAACACAACCGCTGTTCACAGCCCGTCTCTTCAGTCGACGCAATCTTGCTCCAATCACCCCTAAAGTAGATGGTCCTGTTCCTCCTAGTTTTCCTGTGGGGCATTGAAGCACCCTCATAGGCATTATCCTGCCCGTCGGCCCATCTCTGCACGCTGATACCCTGACCTGTCTGTTGTGAGGCATCGATGGTCCTTGGTTCCAAAGCACCTGCAGCCCCTGAGAAAAACGGAGAGAGGTTGACTTCGAGTCCAAACCTCCCTTCCTGAGTAGGAGAGAAAGCAGTGGCCTGCTCCGCCAGAACAGAAACCCGAGGGGACCTGTTGGCGATATCTGGAGGTTCTGGATCGCCCTCAATAGAGGGATCATGGGCTGAGGGGCCAATGGAGCTGAGCACAGGCAGGGCTGCTAGACCTTCTGGGTCTTCAGTATCAGCATTCCAGCTCTTAGACTGATCTTGTGTGAGCGGGGGACATCCCACCGATCTGGAGTAAATTTTCCTGAATCGGTTGATGTTCAAAGGCGACTTGAATGGAGTTTCTGGCTTATCTAGGAGAGGGATTTCATCTACTGGGTTCAGGTCTGAAGCCAATCTCTGAAAAACACTTTCCACTGCAATGGCATTGTCGTTCCTATCCTGGTTGTCAGCAGGCTTTCGAGGGCTGCCTTCCACTCTGTGCTGGAGGACTCCGCTATGATGTTGCTGGTCCAATTCGTCCTGACTTATATGTTGGGACCAGTAGGGAGGGATCTGCAGCATATCATCATGAACATGCTGAACATACTTGCTGGATCCCGGGTTGTTGATTGTGCTGGTGAGATGAGTGGCATTCTCTTTCAACCTCTCTGAGACAGTTCCACATACAATAGCTGGGCGGATTTCCAATCCTGCTAAAGTCCATATTTGGAATCTCAGGAAGACACAGCAAAGGGGCCTGCACCCGCACCATAAACTCCCCAAACTCGTGCCCATCCTGATTGGAACTGGTCTGCACATCAGCATTAGGCTTGCCAAAATCACTAAGGACCCACTCTTTGGTCCCCACAGTGTCCTCCGATGGACTCTTTGGCTCGGCAGGGCGGTGTGCTGTTGGTTCCCAAATTCTGGATTCCATTTCTGCTACAATCGAATAGTTTCTCCCAGTGACATTAAGATTTAGCACCTGATTGAAATTGATACCCGAGTGAAGAATCACCTTAATGCGAGCATGGACCTGAAATAGTCCATATTTACTCATTTCATATATTCGGGTAACCTTCCCAAAATAGCTACCCAGGTCCAAGATAACCGATTCCAACCAAGCATGCGTCGGAATACCATACAGCCTGATCCAGCTCCCCTCGTTACTTGCCACTTCCCTAGATTCCATGGGTAGACCGAAACTAATCCCATCTGACTGTGTAGATTGCTGTCTTGCCGGAACTCCTCAAATTCCGATCTGTTTTTCAGAGTGATGAGGAATTTCAGAGTTGAGATCCTGATAACGTCTACTGCAGATGATTTAAAATTTGATTGATGAATTGCCGACATCGGTCTCAATACTGAAATCGAAGGATCCGACGCAACTCCAACTAGAGCAAGGCTCAGTAATTGCATCCGGTGCTTGACCGTGGTCGGGTCTGCCGTAAAGGTGATATTAGGGAAGTCTTTTGAGTGACTTGTGGGAGGATTGGGGACCTCCTCTCTCGATGTCCCTTACGGATACCCAAAGCTGTTGCCGCTGCGTAGGAGCTGTTGTTCCTAACATCCTTCCCAACCCCCTCTTCCCAAACAGGGGAGGGGTTTTCCTGAGCAGCCGTTGGGATGTTCCTTCTATTCCTCGCCCATCTGACCACAAAGATCCTTCCATCGATCCGTCGGTCGTTGAGGACATCTTTCGCCGCCATTGCATCCTGTTCATATCTAAACCTAACAAAAGCATAACCCCTAGGTTTCGAAATGCCTGGGAGAGTGGGGATGTATACATCCAGCAACCTACCATATTTGCTAAAAATTTTCCAAATATCCTCCCTGGAATAATCAAACGGTATATTTCCGACAAAAAGGCTAAAATCTGACCTGAATGGGTTGATTACCCGGCCAGCAGGTTGGGATTTGGAGGTTGTTGGGGATTCCTGACGAGGAGGCCGAGAGGGAAATCCCTCTTTTCTCGTGGGTGACCTACCTCTCATGAGGAGTTAGGGCCACCGGTCCGGCGACGATCTCCTGCTACGCTCTCCAGCGACCTTGATTTACCAAAACCTTACCACCTGCTTTCTCTTTCTCTCTCTCTCTCTCTCTCTCTCTCTCTCTCTCCTGCTACGCTCTCCAGCGACGACCTTGATTTTCCACTGTAAGGATTAATATCTGACACAGAATTCAGGCTGCTTGGCTCATTAGCTGGGCCATATGTCTACGTTAAAGAAGAACGTAGGTTCTCCATTGAGTCCAAAGATGTGGCTTACCTGATGTGTGGACTGGCCTGATTTTAGTGGCAGGTGATATCTATCGTGGGACCCTTCGTTTCAATGGTACCGATTTCCTACAAAGGTAGTACCTTGGTGGGAAACACCTGGTTACACGGAAGTTACAGTACTTATGGTTGTACCTGATCAGTTCTCTCCCT
The DNA here is from genome assembly GCF_029962835.1 of Magnolia sinica. NCBI lineage: Eukaryota > Viridiplantae > Streptophyta > Magnoliopsida > Magnoliales > Magnoliaceae > Magnolia > Magnolia sinica. Next base: position 67,929,070 of record NC_080588.1, read on the forward strand.
CCCTAGATGCCACTGTCTATCTTTACATTTCTTTAATGGCTACTTAGGTGGGCCCACTGTGCTGTTTATGTAAATTTCACCCGGACCGCCAGTTGCATCACCTCATGTTAAGCCAATGGCTAAAAAATAACTACATCGATGATTCAGGTGGACCACATGATTAGAAAAAGTGTACAAGCAACATTCACCCTCTAAATTATTTTACTGGTATGGCCACCTGAATAATAGATGGGCCTGATTTTTTGGTTTTGGCCATAAATTTTGAGGTGGCATCTAATGGTTGAAGTAGATTTCATATCCTCTAAAAATCAACGGTGGAAATATCTCTCCTAGTTGTTTCCCTTGGTTTGGCTCACTGGAATCACATGTTTACTTGAATATCTAATAGTTAGTTGGTGTGGATCTTGCATTAACATAACGTAAGCCCTGCTGAAAATCAAGTCCTACCTTCATTCGTTGTAAGAGACTATTTTAGAATAATAATAAAAAAGTTATAAAGGGCTTGCTCTTGCTTGTGATGGGGGCCATTGTGCTGTTTATGTAAGGCTTACTCATTTGAATAAAAAAAAAAATTTAATTAAAAAAGCTGACTCACACCAAATGAATTAGTTAGGAAAGAAACATCCACCTTAATTTCTATAGGACCCACTGTCATAATTATATAAAATCTATTCCAACCATTAGATTCCAAACAAAGATTTATGCTTTTATCAAAAATTCATAATCACCCACGAATAACTTAGGCCACAATAATTGAAACAATTTTGGAGCGAGTGATGCACTACAATGTTTTCAATCATGTGGTCACTTGAATAACAGGTGGGCCTAGATGTTTAAGACCCTTGGCCTAACATGGGGTAATGCATGCGGTAGTTGAGATGAATTTTATATAAACACCATGGTGGGGCCACCCAAACCACGTTTGCCCATTTGGTGATAATTTAGGAGATGGAAATGCATTACATCAATGAACGAGGAGGCTTTTTCAAAACCATCTTGAAAAAGCTAGTTGTTCTGTAAAATTCTCTCTTTTAAGGAGGTTGCACCAGAACTCTTAGATAAGCATGTTTTATTTGATATTTTTAATCAGGTTTTATGTTTGCTTTTTTATTTCGGATTCTTTCCTTTTTCATTTGGGATGAGATTCTATCCGTTTCCTTTTTCCATTTGGGAATCTTCTCACACTACACGAAAATCGTCAAAGTGGTACGGTTAGCATTTTGGTTCAGAAATGGCTTTAAGCCGTTCCTGACTTGAAACGGTATTCGACTGTACTAGAATTGTGGCTGTTGTACGTGGTTACTTTCACTTCTTTATTAGTGTGTCATGATTGAGTGTTGGATATTCTTATTTCTTATTATTATATCTTATTGTATTATTTTGAAACAGATGGACGGAATGGATTCTATTAGAACCCTCCAAATGGACCCCACATGGCCTGAGGTCACATTTATGTAAATCTGCTGCAGACTACTGGATCATTTTCATCGCCAAAACGCCCTAATCCCTCCAAAACGCCCAAAACGCGAGCTCCCTCTCCCTCTCCCTCTCTCTCGATCTCCCTCTCCCGATCTCAACCATCTCTCTCTCTATCTCTCTCTCCCTATCTCCCTCTCTTTCAATCACCCTCTCCCGATCTCAACCCTCTCTTTCCATGCAATTTCCCCAACGTCTTGCTCAAAATGTCAACGGATTGAAGCTTTTTGGCCCTTTGCAGGGTTTTCAGCTAGCTCTGCTGCTCCCGATGCAAGATCTCGTGCGAGAACGGAGGAAAATGATGGATTCTAGAGATCTCTAGTGTTTTGGCAAGTTTCATGTTGGGATAATCGAGAAAATCTGAGCTCTTGGAGGTTTCCTTGTGAGATATGCTGAACAGCAGCGGCATTGCTAGAAAATCGAAGCTTTGTATGAGATTCTAGGGTTTCTGTTGAAAGTCCTAATTCAGGTATTTTGAAGAAATCATGGTTTTTATTATTTAATTTCTGGTTCTTATTATTTCTGTTGGGACAGAGACGTAAAAATCCAATGGCATTTCGATGAACAATGCTGAAATTACAGTGCTCTGATTTGTCAGTTAATAGATATCCGTGCTGAGTTCTTTTGAGATTTCTGTGTAAAAATGTTGAGGGAAAGGTTACTTATTTCTGTTAATGAAATCTATGACCCTTCGCAAAAAGTAAACACTATGATCTGTTTCATAAAGGAACAGGGAATGGTATTAACCCATTTTCTATAAATGGTGATTAATGCTTCGCTTTTCTCATACTAGTCATACCAAGGAAGATCATTCGGTATCTATGGAACTTCTATGTTTTCTAGTATATTCCGCTTTTATGTTTCCTTAAAGCCACACTTACATATAAAAAGATCCCAGAACTACGATCCTCGACTCACAGTATACAATTAACCAAAGACACATCAATTGGTCCATGTACAATTGAAAGAATACCATGGCCAAAATTAAATTCCTGTGCCATTCCATCAATGCAGGACATGTATGAGCATGATTAATGCCTACTCCATTTAAGATATCATGAGAAACAGCACCATTAACTAGCATTAGAAATTTAATGTGATAGGTTGGTATACCTGTCTTATATGCCATAAAAGCTAAAAGCTTCAAGGTATATTTGCTAGCATGAGAAATAGGTTGGCATTTACTAGGCTGAAATTTTACATGATAGAAGAAACAACACCATTTACTAGCATGAGAAATTTGATGTGATAGGTTGGCATTCCTGCCTTATCTGCCATAAAAGCTCAAAGCTTCAATGCGTCTGCTGTCCAAACTCAGTTTGCCAGCATGTACAAGAGCCGCTGTGGTTGTGCATGTCAAAAGGAAAAAAGGCTTCTGCACTAACTGCTTAAGACTTGCTCTACTGATAGAAGAAAACCTGGATGTCGATTCCAATGGGGTACGCTCTCAACCGAGCTGTTCTAATTTCTCTTGTATCTTATGCTACTTTCATCCCTATGATAAGTTTCTGATGCCATCTGATATTGTCCTTCTTTGTTGTGGCTTTATCATGCTCTTTTCAGGGTAAAGTGGATTTTAATGACACAGAGACGTGTGAATTTTTGTTTAAGGAATACTGGGATTTGATAAAGCAGCATGAAGGCTTATCAGTGCAAGATCTTCATGCTGCAGATGCCCTAATGAAGAAGGGCGAGAACTATGAGGAACTCCCTGAAGATGAAAGGGATTTAATCTTTGATGTTGGTGAAATGGACCAAAAAAGTGATGATGAGTTTCCATTAATTGGAAAATACACAGAATAAGATGTTTGGAATTCCTTTTGATACGCTTTGATTGGAATTCCTTTCTGTTCTTGGATTTGCAGCTCGTGATTTCCGTTTTATCCTCTCAGGCATAAAGAGGGCTTCCAAGTCTTACAAGACAGGAGAGATTAGTACAGACGTTGTCCTGAATGTGTCCAATCTGATGAAGGATATTTGCATTTGCATGGTATCAGACGATGACTTCTTCGAGGTAAATGTTGTCACCAATTGCTTATGTTTTAAAGATATTGTGGCAAGTATACTCAACAGTTGATCTCAATTTTCATAAGCTACCAAATTAATTGACTTGGAATTCAGCTAGAGCGACTCAGTTTAGTTGATTCCGAGTATGAAATCAAATTGCATTTCTGTAGAATTTCTTATGCGTTGGTTGACTGGCCAATTTCTTCATCATGTTGTGGGTTTTTAAGCCTGCTATCAGTATATGTGTGCAGATTGTTATTGATCTTTTGTACTTGACGACATTAGGTCGTAGAATCTATCTGTGATAAATCACTAGAACTAGTACATATCAATGCCCATGCCAGCACCATCTCTTAGAATTGTTCTTTGTTGCATTTTGTGGTCGCAGGAAGAATGTGAGGATCTATGTTACAGAATGAAAGAAGGCCATCTTAAAAGAATGGAAGACAGCTGTTTCTGCTCACACAACGGCCGAGATCGAAAGTACTATCATCAAGGCTTCCTGGCTCATCTAGATCAGTATTAGAAAAAGTTCCTAACATGGACGCCTCCTCTCGTACATTTTACATAGATAATGTACCACTGCCATTCTGGAGTTGCATGATCAATGTAATACCATTTTTATATATAGGTAATTATCAAGTGGGCCACATGGATGCACGACATGGATAAACCACATATTTTTGAGATTGGCTCAAAGGAGTTTATATACCATTCTGGAGTTGCATGATCAATGTAATACCATTTTTTTTCACTATTTTACATAGATAAGAATAAACATACATAAAATGTCTCATTTTGGATTGTGATTTTGTGTGTTTTTATTTTATTTTATTGTTTTCAATACCTAGCAAGTATTTGATCCATAGTCATATCATGGTCATCTGCGTTGATTATCACATTTTGTCATGAATGCTGCCATTTCTTTACAATTAAGATCTATGTTGTAAGTTCCCTATCTTTTTGTAGGGTCAGATTTCTTTGTAAAAGTTTCAGAGTGGAAACTGCAACAGAAGCAACAAAGAGAGCAACTAGAAATAGTTGATTTAACAATGGGAAACAATGAGCTTGGCAAAGATTCAGAATCTTTGACTTGTGAGTCTATCACTGCTTTCCACTGTCCCATTATTTTGTCTTTAATGTCTATCAATCATTACTATAAGCTACTTCGCCCTTGTTAATAATGCTGCCTATCTGCCTATATGAACTGTTGCAGGGCCTATAATGGATGGTAGCAACTTGCAACTGGAGACTTTGGTATCAATTTGTATTAGATCCAATTTTTAACACTAATTCACAATTGTTGTCAAGTTGAATGCCTGAATTCCAGCTTATAATGGGGTGGTTGAATCATTTCTTTCATAAGCCATAAAAATTCCTTCTTTCCCTAAAAAGTGGAATAAAAACTTATTGGCCCCACACTGATAATTCCATAAGAACTTGTGTAAACTTGAAATATTTTTTTTTTCTTGGAGAAAAGAACTAATATAGTCGGTCCATAAGAATCCAACATAAAATGGTGCATGTCTGACATATGGCCTCAAGCCATTGCTCAAATATCACTTCATGGTTCTCTAGTTACTCCTAATTGCCTTCATTGTCATTTCACAAATTGTAAACACAATGGATCTTCTCGAAATGGATGATCAACAATTATATAATATGGGATGAACATGTAGAGAGATAAACATCAATGGGGATAGAGAACCCATTATCTTAGCATTACCTTTGATAGGCCAATGACAACTGATGTGTTTCAGTTGTATGATCACTACACCAAAATCGATTATTATTGCCAATACAATCTATTTTCTATGAGATAGCATGATCACTCCCAACGGATGGTTCGCCACACAAAAAAGGATATGCCTGTCCATGAGCGATTGTAAGTCTTGGGCTGAACTATCTATTGGTGTGATATTTGTAAGTTGTGATGTTTCTTATAACTTGAAAATTTTCTTTTCTTCTTCTTTCAGTTCATACAGAGACTTGGAACCCAATGTGGTCTGTGGCAAGGTAAGGTGAAACTAAGTTTCAGTTATGTTGCTGGAATGCTGTTTGTTTGGATTTTGGTAATTGGTTTTAACTGCTTTCACATGCTCACATGTTTAAGTTGCAGACGTGCAGCTACAGGTTTCGTATGCTCCAAAGTTCGAGTCTGTTTCTGATATGAAGGAGAAATTGGAAGGCAGGAGAAGAGAAGTTCTAAGCTGACTAAACTATGGATTAAAGGTGACACTACCTAATGCATCTGTCCATTGTAACGCTTCTTGCAGTAAGATTCATGGCACAAGAGTCAACTTCATCTGTCAATTTCCTGTTTTATTTTTTCCTCTTTTTTTTCTACAGGTACTCCTATGAACATTTCTATGTGATGGATCACCTGGCAGGTTGGCATGTGCCTGCAAAAATCAGGAGAAAGCCACATATGCCAAATTCTCTTTGTAAAGTGGTGGATCACCTGGCAGGTTGGCATATGCTTGCTGTAATGGTTCGTGGAGCAAGCATGCCTTTGTGGCTTGCAAAACTCCCAGATCAAGGAAAGAGAACCTTTGCTTGCTATCAGAATGGACTTCCACAATTATTTATTTATTTATTTATTTTGGTTTCTCCCTAACAATGACCATGATATCGCTGTTTTTGCTATTCAAAATATGTATGTTTGTTTGTTTTGTTTTTTTTTGGTCGCAGTAATGATGACAATGTCCCTTTTTTCATTCAGAATTGCTGATTGACCACCATGCATGCGATGGTGTGTTGGCTATGGTTCTTTTATTTTGCACAAAAAACTTGTCTATTATTGCAGTGTCCTCAATTTCAGCTTTGCATATATCAGCTAACTTAGTCACCCTGATCATCTCTACACAGCTATACTGCAAGCGAGCTAGACATACTTTCGAATAAAACTCCTGAAGAGCGCGCTCTTCTTGTAGAATCTGGAAGGGAGTTCTGCTTTCCATATTCTATTTTACATCTTAGGGAGAGCCTTCTTAAGGGTTTTTTCCTTTCTTCAGTAAAAACCTCCGAAGGATGTATTCTGGTTAATTTGCTTTTGTGGAATTCTTTTGCTATGTTTTTATTATTTCGAAATTCAAATGCTCTCTCTCTCTCTCACATTTGCATTTTTGGATATTAGCATGCATTGATGTTTTTCTAGATTTTTTCTTGCTCAGCAATCCTATCCAATTGTACAAGTAGCGGTGGGCATGGCATTGTTCTTATTGATTTGTAGATGAGGGGTTATGGACATAAATCATCTTTTATTGAAAGTAATTCTCTTTCATCACAAGGGACCTTTCTTGTTTCAAAGTTTGTCTAAGGATATGTTCCTGATATTTGCTTATTTCATGACTTTGGAAATGCCTTGGATAGATTAGCTTACATTTTTTTTTGGATTAATCTTTATTTTGATGGAATGCAATAAACTTCTGTTAATTTATTTCCCTTGACCTTAAATTTCGTGTTTATCAGAATTTGAAATTGTTCTTAAAATTCCGTCCTAAAATCTGACCGCTAGCAACAGTAAGAAGCATTCAAAACCATTTCTAAAATTGTACCCAAAATGTGACCGTTGGCACCAGAACGGTTTAAAACCGTTCCTAAATTTTTGTTTCTAAAAATTGAAACGGTACCCAAAACGGTTCTGAACCGTTCCTGATTTTCTGCGATGCCGAAACTGGTCTTGAAGCCTAAATGACGATTTTGGTCAAGACTATATGGGTATACAAATGATTAGAATATATTTTTAGGAGTTTTCAAATTCATTCAAGAAGCTCAGAGTATACTAAGGGTGAGATTCGAGGTTATTCAAATGGGGTAAACTTTTTCTTTATAATTTTACTTTTATAGTACTTATCTGGCTTTTTGTGCCCAAGTTTTTTTCCAAAAATATATTTCCACGTTAAAATCTTTGCGTCCATCTCGTTTTGCTTGCTCCCATTGGGTTGGCATCCTAGATCTTCATCCATGTGCTTCCGCGGTCCCCCGACATGACAACTGCCTGAAACATCCGTACAATGCAAGAGGTCAGGTTACCATGAAGATCACTTGGGTTAAAAAATCAGACCGGTCCTTTCTTGGGGTGGGCTATACCTATAGGTTGAGTCAAACTGTGGGCAGGTCATTGACTTCAATGGTGTGGTGCACTTAAAAATCTTAATCCAATGATTTTTCTACCAAATGATCCTCCTGATGGGACCCACTAGTTTCATGGTACGGATTTCCTACAAAGCTAGTATATTAATGTAAATGAGTGGGTTGGACCACAGACCAGGTACTTTTGGCGGTACCTCATCAGTACTCACGTAAAATAGACGACTCCATCCAAAAACATGATTCCAAATAGAGCCGACTCCATCCAAAAGCATGATTCCAAACAGAGGAATTGTTTAATTATGATATAAATCCAATCATGCATGTTTTATAATTTTAATCTATGCAAAATCAATCTGCACCGTCCAAATTGTTGGCTCTAATTATGGATGTTTTATAACCAAAATTCAAATCCAAGTGAATCTTAACCATCTCCTCTGTCTATAAAAAGATTGTTTACCACCATTTTGCAGGGACATCCATTGTAAAGTTCACATAGATCTATGTTAATCTAGACTGTCAAAATTGTGGGACACATTATAGATGGAAACCAACTTAAAAATCTTATGAATTAAATACTCCATATCATCCAATTGATTGAAGTGGAATTCAACAAACAAAATCAAATGGTTGAGATCGTCAGATAGACAGTGGGCTGTCCATTGACTCCAGTGGTGTGGCCCACTTAACAATCTGGCTTAAATGATTTTTCTATCACATGATCCTCCCGTTGGGACCCATCAGTTTCATGGTACGGATTTCCTACAAAGCTATCGCGTAGGCAGAAGTGATTGGATTGGACCACAGACCAGGGTATTTTTGGCTGTACCTTATATCTCTCACATACTAGTGCGGACCCTCTGTATCCCGGAAACAGCGAGCAGCTGAATCCAATATTATTATTGTTCCACGTCACTTTAGGTGCCTCATCACCGGTTTTTTTAATATATTAAAAAATTTTACATTTCACGGGAAGTCTAACGCGGTTTCGTTTGGAAATCGGATTGCATACCGATAACAGTATGCTCTTGCTATTACCGTACTGACTAAACTCAGTTGGCCCACCTTGTATGTATGTGGTCTATCGAGGCCGTCCATCCGTTTTTCCATCTAATTCAAGGGGTTGAGTCTAAAATTGAAGTATATCCAAATATCAAGTGGATCATATCACAGTAAACCGTGGGATAATGATTTCCACCGTTGAAACCTTGCTAGGCCCCACAGTGATTATTTGTCATCCAACCTGTTCATAAGATAATACAGGCATGGATGAAGAGAAAACACAAATATAAGTTTGATCCAAAACTTTTGTAGGCCCTGAGAAATTTTCAATAGTAACGATTCAATTCAACTGTTTCCTATAGTGTGGTCCATTTGAACATTGTATATGCTTCATTTTTTACTCAAGCCCTAAAATTATCCCGGTAAAATTGATGCATCCGAGCGGATAAAATACATAAATCATGGTGGAACCCACAGAGTTTACTCAGTACACTAACATAGTGAGTTTCTCCACAATTGGCTCCCCTTCCATTTGGGGATTTAGCCCACGGGTTGAGCAGCAAGACTCGCTACTAAAGTGACGTCACCTAGTTATGTGGGTCCCACCATGATGTATCTTTTGTATCTACACCGTCCATCCATTTGGAGAGATCACATTTTAGGGCATGAGGCAAAGAATGAATCAAATCCAAAACTCGAGTGGACCCTACCACAGAAAACAGTGGAGAGAGTCATGCCCACCATTAAAAACCTCTAAGGGTCACAAAAGTTTTCAATCAAGCTAATATTTGTGTTTTCCCTTCTTCAATGTCTATGTTAACTTAAGGTCTACTGTGATTTTTATTTAAGTTTTCATTTAGGAATTCAATGCGCGAGACTCGCTACTAAAGTGATGTCACGTGGTTATGTTGGTCCCACCATGATGTATGTTTTGTATCCACACCGTCCATCCATTTGAAGAGATCATTTTAGGGCATGAGCCAAAGAAATCAGATCCAAAACTTGAGTGGACCCCACCACAGAAGATAGTGAAGAGATGACGCTCACCATTAAAAACTTCTAAGGGCCACAAAAGTTTTCGAACAAGCTGATATTTGTGTTTCCGTTTCTTTAATATCTATGTTAACTTATGAACAAGTTAGATCTCAAATAAAAATCACAGTGGACCTTAGGAAGGCTTCAACAATGGACATCACTCTCCTCACTATTTTCTATGGTGGGATTCACTCCAGCTTTGGATCTACCTTATTCTTTTGATCATGCCCTAAAATGATCTCTCCAAATGGATGGACAATGTGGATACAACACATACATCATGGTGGGCCCCACAGAACTTGGTGGCGTCACTTCAGTAGTGAATCTAGCTACTAAACATGTCGGTAGCTAATCCACCTCCAATTTCTTTCTTCTAAAATTTAGTTGGGCCATGTCATCTCACGACAATTTTATAAGATACAAAAAAATATATTTACAAAATTTGCTTGATTAGCAAGAAATATTAGTTACGACCCAGAATGAGTGATGTCGATAGGATCCTCGCCGTGGGCCCACTTTGATCTATGCGTTGTATATCTACTCCATCCATCCGTTTTCTCATATTATTTTAAGACTCGACCCAAATCAGTACTTGTGATCGAGTTAGATTCAATCCGGATTAATCTAGGCCAGACTCGGACTAGGATCGGGTTAGGCATGCTGGACTCAATATCGAGTCAGGTCAAGTTCGGGTTAGGCTTATTTCAAAACCGAATCGAGTCGGGTTAGCCCTAACTCAACTTGAATCGACTCGATGCCCACCTCTAACCATGATGGTTGTTTTTTTATCCACACTGTTTATCCGTTTTGCTCACTTACATCAAGGCATGAGTCTAAAAATAGATAGATCGATATCTTAAGTGGACCACACCATGAAAAAAGTGGTTATTGAACACATACTATTATAAACTTCGTAGAGCCCAATGTAATGTTTATTTTCCATCCAACTAACTGATAACGTCACAAAGACATGGATGAAGAGAAATAAAAATTTCAACTTGATCCAAAACTTTTGTAGCCCTCAATAAGTTTTTAATCTTCTAATCATCCATGTTTCTTGTGGTGTGGTCCACCTGAGATTTGGATATTCCTCAATTTTATGCTCATGAACTACAATGATCTGTAAAATTGGATGGACGACGTAGATAAAATACATGCATCATAGTCGAGCTAATAGAGCTTTTCCAATAACACACAGTACTGCAATTTGTGGTATATACTACCAGTGTCCCATTTGTCAAAGCCACTTATATGAGCAAATAATCAGTGGCTCAGGTGGGCCATACTATGATGTTTTTTGAAAAATCAACCTGGACCACAAAGTGTGTCACCCCATTTGCCACAGGCCGAAAAAGTTACTTCTATCTATAATTCAGATTGACCACATGATTATAAACAGTTTATAGACAATCCTCGCCTTCCAAATTGTTTCCATTAGTCTGGCCTAAGTGATTCATGTGTCAGTAAGATTTTTGGCAAAAAAAAAAAAATTTAATAATTTAGTTGTTGAAGTGGATTTTGATATAAGTATAATGTTTGACCCTTTAAAATAAAGGGTAGATATCTCTCTCCCAATTATTTCCTTTAGTGCGTATCTTTAGGCTCAATATGAGACTTAATAGCCAATGGTTATAGTGGATATTACATAAACATCGCAGTGGGCCTCGAAAAAATCACGCCCCATATATATATATATATATATATATATATATATATATATATATATATATATATATATATATATATATATATATATATATATAAACTCTCTTTACAATTGGAAAAATATGGGGGATTGAATTTTTTGCGAGGGCCCACCATGATGTGTATGCAAAATCCTCTCTGACAATTAAATGCGTAATCATTTAGGCCCAAATCCAAAAAAAATAGGTTAACACGAGATTCATGTGAGTTACCCCAAAGAAAATATTTGGAAGAGAGATATCCATCCTTGAAATTTATAAGACCCACCATGATGATTATATAAAATGAACACATTAGTTTATCTAATGGAACCCCATCATTTTGTCTAATGGAACCCTATCACTTTATCAAATAAACCTATCACTTTGTCTATTGAAACTACGTTATTTTATTTGACAAGCCGCTACTTTATCTAGTGAAATCATGTCACTTTGCACAACAACATCGTCACTTTTTCTAATGGAACCAAGTCACTCTATTTGAAAACCCATCATTTTATCAAGAAAAACCCTATCAATTTGGCTGGCAACCCTATCACTTAATCTAGTGGAACATCATTACTTTGTCTAATGGAACCCCCTTACTTTGTCCAATTATCATGTCACTTTGTGTATTAGAACCTTCTCACTTTGTCTAGCACCCCTTTCACTTTATCTAGTGAAATCTCGTCACTTTGTCTAGCAACCTCGTCACTCTCTGTAGAACTCTGTCACTTGATGCAGTAGAACTTTGTCATTTTGTCCTACTACATAGTCTCTTTGTCTAGTAGAAGCTCATCACTTTATCTAACAACTCAATCACTTTGTCTAGTGAATCTCGTCACTTCGTCCATCAGCCTCGTCACTTCGTTTTAGTGGAACCAAGTCACTTTGTCCGACAACCCATCACTTTTTCTGACAATCTGTAACTTTGTCTAATGAAACCTTATTTGTTTTATCTCGTTTAACCTTATTAATTTGTTTAGTAGAATCATGTTGCTTTGTCGAGCAACCTCGTCACTTTCTTTAATATAATTTTGTCACTTTGTCTAATAACCCTGTCACTTTGTCTAATGAACCCCGTCACTTTGTCTAATGACTAAGAAAAAATTATCGACAATGGATGGTCTATATTGTCAGTGGCCCCACATGATCTAAGACCCACGTTGAATTGTCTTATTACCATGAAAACTATTCATTATATATTGTTTCTAAAAACTGTGCTTAATTATCTTGATGTTTAGTAAACTTAGGGGTTGTACCTCACTAGGATAGCCATTGACTCTATCAAACCATATTCAGTGTGTAGGATACACAGATGATGGGTATGTTGGTGTTCACGTGGAATAGGAGGAGCTAGATAATCTTGCGACTCTCTATTCCTCATTTCATTCGTATTTAATTTGTACTATCGTGTATTGTAAAAACTTAAGACATTGATTTGTATAGGCCTTCAAGTAGCCATTCGATTATTTTGTTATGTATATTTGGACTCCCTCTTATACTTAATTTTTTTCTATTCCGTTAAATTGCTAACTCCGATAAAGAAAAAAATATACGTAAAATTTGGGTTATCTTTAAAAATTAACACTCGAATTTTTGAAAAACGAGTAGTATACTCAGGTTTCGGGAATCGGTGTGATACAGACGTGATTATTGGTCAAAGTAACGGGGTTCCATTAGAAAAAGTGACGATATTCCACTAGATAAAGTGATGGAGTTGCTAGACAAATTGATAGGGTTTCGCTTGATAAAATGATGAGTTTTCGAATAAAGTGACTTGGTTCCACTAGACAAAGTGACGATGTTATTCTGCAAAGTGACAGAAATTCACTAGATAAAGTGGCGGCTTGTCAAATAAAATGATGGGGTTTCAATAGACAAAGTGATAGGTTCATTTGACAAAGTGATAAAGTTTCATTAGACAAAATAATGGGGTTCCATTAGTTAAACTAATGTGTCCATTTTATACAATCATCATGGTGGGTCCTATAAGTTAATTTCAAGGGTGGATATCTCTCTTCCAAATATTTTCTTTGGTGTGACTCACATGAATCTCATGTTAACCTAATTTTTTTGGATTTGGGCCTAAATGATTACACATCTAATTGTCAGAGTGGATTTTGCATACACAACATGGTGGGCCCCCGCCAAAAATTCAATCCCCCATACTTCTCCAATTGTAAGAGAGTTTATATATATATATATATATATATATATATATATATATATATATATATATATATATATAGCGTGACTCTTGATTTTTCCAAGGCCCACTGCGATGTTTATGTAATATCCATTATAAACATTGGCTATTAAGTCCCATATTGAGCATAGAGATACACACTAAAGGAAATAGTTGGGAGAGATATGTCCACCCTTTATTTTAAAGCGTCAAACATTATACTTACATCAAAATCCACTTCAATAACTAGATTATTAACAAAAAAAAAAACATTTTACCAAAAATCATACCGATACATGAATCATTGGGACAAACTAATGGAAACAATTTGGAAGGCGAAGATTGCCTATACATTATCTACAATCATGTAGTCAACCTAAATTATAGATAGAACTGATTTTATCGGCCTGTGGCCTAAAATGGGGTGACGCACCTTGTGGTCCAGGTTAATTTTTCAAAAAACATCACAGTACGACCCTCCTAATCCACTAACTATTTGCTCATACCAGTAGCTTTGACAAAGGGACACTAGTAGCATATACCACAAACTACAGCACTCTGTGTTGTTGGAAAAGCTCTATTGGCTCCACCATGATGTATGTATTTTATCCACGTCGTCCATTCATTTTTCAGATCATTGTAGTTCATGAGCACGAAATTGAGGAAGATCCAAATCTCAGGTGGGCCACACCATAAGAAACATTCGTGATTAGAAGATTAAAAACTTATTGGGGGCTACGAAACTTTTGAATCAAGCTGATATTTGTATTTTCTCCTCATCCATGTCTCCGTGACATTATCAGTTGGTTGGATGGAAAATAAACATTACATTGGGCTCTACGAAGTTTATAATGGTATGTGTTCAATCACCACTTTTCCTATGGTGTGGTCCACTTGAGATATCGATCTATCTGTTTTTAGATTCATGCCCTGATGTAAGCGGACAAATTGGATAAACAGTGTGGATAAAAATACAACCATCATGATTAGAGGTGGGCATCGAGTCAATTCGAACCGAGTTAGGGTTGACCCGACTCGATTCAACTTTGAAATAAGCCTAACCCAAACTCGACCTGACTCGATACTAAGTCCAGCATGCTTAACCCTATCCGAGTCCGAGTCTGGCCTTAACTAATCCGGACTGAGTATGACCCGATCACTAGGTCCGATTCGGGTCAAGTTGGACCGAGTTAGGTCGGGTGCAGTGCGGTGCATAGTCGTGTTAGCCAAGTTCTTAATTAAGTTTATTCATACAGCAGGTTCGGGAAGCTAAGGTACCTCCCTTTATATCATTACCCCAAACGAATGATCCATCTAGGGTCGTTACTCCTAATTAACCACATACGATATGCAAATTGTAAGGCATCACCCCTAATAAAATAGCAGTCGATAAGCAAATTCAAGAGTTTATACTCGCGGTCACTACGGGGAGGCTCGTCACCTCAGCGTAGGCCGACAGCTCGAATACAGTGTCCCATACCACCATATTCGGCTCACGAGTTTGGGTTGCTCACTGGTCACTACGGGGAGGCTCGTCACCCCAACATAGGCCGACAGCTCGACCACAGTATCCTATACTACCATGCTCGGCTCATGAGTCTTAGCGGATCGTGGTACCATGGTTAAAATGAGTTTTTACACTGGTGGGGATATCTTAGATTCAAGCAGTGGCATCCATACATGGTGAACATATAATAGGTCGATTGGTTTGTTAGGGAAGTTCAATTATTATGGGCACACACTAATGTAATTGACATGGAGTGCATAAGCACCCCATGTGGCCTAACCACTGTTGACAATCCTCGTGCGACCCAGATTCGTCGAATTTTCCCAAATGTGACGCGACTAATTCGGCCACCCGAACAGAGACTGTTACCGATTGCCTAGACTACGTTGTAGCCCCAATCTTACTTAGATGCAGTAAATAGATACATGTGATAAGCATTTCAACATTTGACACACAATCCAAGTAAATACTTCATTTGAGCATTTTATCAAACACCTTTAACATGTTAACAAACACTTGCAATTTATCCATAAATTACGTAGAGGCAAATATGATTACATGAAATAAATTATACATACGTACAAGGTAATGTAAAATACTATCTTCATACTCGTAATAAGTACAAATCATCAACAATTTCTCATTCAGACAATTCAACAAACACTTAAACTACACTATACCAAATACATAGACTAGATTAGTTACAACATATCACTACCAGAAAAATGGGCAAAGGCTACGGATAAAAGCCGTAGCTAAAGGTCTATAGCTACGGTTAAAGTCCATAGCACGACCGTAGCCATTTGTGCCATAGCCGTAGGTCTTACAACTATGGCTACGGATTTAATCCGTAACTATAGAAACAATAGGTACGGATTATATCCGTAGCAATACTTTCCGTAGCTTAAAGTATATATAGCTACGAATTATATCTGTAGCTAAAAGTAGAACAAGAACCGTAGTAATAGGCTAAAATTAGAAACAGCTACGGTTTCCAGATAAAGGGCTACGGTAAATAGCCGTAGCTAATGCTTATTTTTTATTTAAATAAAATATAATAATGGCATCTCTTTCCATTGTACATGCCTAATGGATCATTCATTCATTCATTCAAATACAATTATTCATTCTAATCAAACTTCACAACTAAATTATTCATTCATTCAATCAAACACAATCCTTCATTCATTCAATCAAATACAATCATTCATTTTAATCCATTCACAAAATTGTACAATAACAACATAATAGTTATATGTCTATTTAAAGTTTTCATTGACAGCAAGATCCAATGCCTTCTCGCAGCCAAATAGCTTCTCAACAATCGCAAGCGAGAACTCCATGGATGTGCCTCTACTAGTTATCAATTTACCATCAACTAATACCCTATTCTCAGCTTCGCTTTAATCTAAAAGCTTACTGCACATGGCTGAAAATAAATTTCATCATACAAACAAGTAGTCATATGAAAAAGCTATGCCCCGAAACTGAAGAACTAAATTATAGAGAAAGACAACAACGAGATGACATAAAAAAAGAAAGACAATACTTGGGAGCATACACTGATCTTCTCATTTCTGAACAAGTAAAATCTGCAACAGCCAAAGACAAAATAAAAATTCAGCTATTCAAAATACCAACTAATATAGGTATAGCAATACCCACTAAATTTACAAAAATAGACATAGCTGTAGAGTTTAGATACATACATCCTTCCCCTCAAACTTCTCATCAATGATCTCAGCAGCTTTCCTTCCAACTTCATTGAGGAATGGGGTCAATACCATTGACAACACAACAATGATTATAAGCAACTTATTCAGCTCAAGTGGCAGTACTCCAAGCCTGCTCACAAAAGAGAATCATGACACAACATATTTGGAAATGATCAATAATCATGTACACTATCATGAAGATATATAGTGACTAACCTGTTTGCTAGTAAAAATACTACAAAACCAAACTCACCTCCTTGTGATAGAAGTAGTCTAATTTGTACACTTTCTTAAAATGTTAATCCAACACAAGGACCTATCACAGTTATTATAAGTGTCTTGATGACAATTAGACCTGCCAAGAGCGAAAGTACATTTGGCCATTCTCGGAGAAGGAGCTGCATAGCAAAGAGCATAAGTTGTATAGAGAAAGCCTTGGGAGCAAATTGTAGCAAAATTTCTTCTACACATAAAAAGCACTTGATGCTATGCTCGTTATACTACAAAATGAAAAATTCATCTTTTTTTTTTTTTTTTTAAAGACAGGATATAAAAGATGTAGAAACTTAGATGACTACAACGTGGCTTAACTTCCCAGAACCATTTTAGAAAATTTAAACTAGATAAAGATCACAGAAATGCGGATCTCAAGATTAGAGATGAATTTTGGTGATATTAGAATCGACATCAAACTAATATCTAAGGAAGATGCAAAATTGTGCAATATATAAAACCAAAAAAGAAAAACAAAAAAAAAAAAAAAAAAAACCATAACATCTAATAAGACAACCATAACCACCTGATGATTGCAATACAAATGAACATGATGAGAAATTTTCAACAGTCCAAATTCAACGAACAAAGCTCACTGATGTAATGTTTCAATGATCTGAACCATTTATATGATGGTTTTCAGAAAGGATGGAGGATATCCAAAATAAATAAATAAAAATCATAGATGGGACTATTCCAAACCTTTGGTTGTTTAACTCTTTTTCTTACTTGTCCAAGCCTTCGTCTGTGTCAGCCCTGTAGAGCTAAAGGCCAACTCCAGCCTGGCCCTGGCCCTAGTCCGGCCCATTGCCACCCTATGTCAAGCGAGCATGCATTTTGCTGTAGGTGATCAATTCTATGTGTATATCATGCAGCCGACTGTAGGTGATCAGTTCTATGAGCACATCCTCTAGTCCACCATTCTCAAAACTTGCTGCAGTCCACCACTTCCAAAAGAATGTCCACAAGATTGTATCATTGCATCATCCATGAGACTGCCACTAGATACCGCATCCACGTAAAGAAAATAATCAAATGTCCGAATTAATGCAACATCCTCCAGAATTAACAAATTAGCCTTCATGAGATCAGCAGCAGCTTCAACCAAAAGGAGCCCAACAAAATGTTCTTTTCTAATTTTGTAATTGATCAACTAAAAGGAGCCCAACAAGCATATGTATAATCAGGAACATTTTGGCACCTGGTGTTGCTGATCCTCATGGCACTTGGCATGACTGCAAGCTTGAGATAAAGCAAACTTTCTAGATAAAGAACATTTTGGCACTTGTTGTTGCTAATCCTCATGGCACTTGGCATGACTGCAAGCTTGATATAAAGCAATGTTTTTCCAGTCAACTTGAAATAATGAAAGGTCTACTCTATACACTTTAAGGAATTGCTATCTAACTGTGAATGCTTCCATACATGGGAAAATTTTCAACTAATTAAGAAGATTTTTTTTCCTGATTTTTTATGCAAAAATGGGATTTGAAATTGTAGCATTTGCAAAATGATGCAAAAATGAATCATGGTCTAAAGAACAAGAAATGAACCATGTTGTTCTCTTTCTTCATGGGAGGTAGACTTCTTTAGATGCAGTTTTATTGCTGATTGTCTTTTCCTTCCGACACCCTAATTAAATTCAAAACCACAATTTTTGAAATTTTAACAACTAAAGTTCAATAGAGTGGAAATAATGGAAACTGAAATTAACTTCCCTATCATTGGTACAAAGAGATGAGCTCCAAACTTCAGTTACTTCGGAAATTAACTTCCGACTACCACCATGATGTTTTTTTAGCCATCCAATCTGTTCATAAGGTCACACAAACCAGGATGAAGGGAAAACACAAATATCAGCTTGATCCAAAACTTTGGCGGCCCCAAGATTTAATAAGTACAATTACAAACTACTCTAATCAAACAGCAATAAAGAATAGCAAAAGTTACTAAAAAAATATCCACATCAAATTCAAATAAGAGAGTAATAAACAAAGTTGCTGCATTCATAGGAGAAAAATGGAGAAAAAAAAAAGCATCACAGAAGCTGATCGATTCAACGATCATGCATACAACCTGCTGCATTCAATCGCAGCAATGTGATGATATGCAGTGACCATCTATCTGGTACCATCAAATTCAGATTCCGGATTGTGATGAGTAGATATTATGAGAAGATGGTAATGCCTTTTGGGTTGTCGAATGCATCGACATAGGAGACGTTCTCAGCCAGGAAACAATATGCAAACTTGAGAGAGTGCCACTTAACAACAAATGCCATGTGGTTTGCGTGTGTATCTGTTTCAGCTTAAAAACAAGATAAATCCAAAGATCATATTGCTTATAACATCAGGAAAAAAAAAGTGAGCATAGGCTGCCCACCATCAAAACCCTTCAGATGTGTGTAGCCGCACACTTTATAGCCACTTAATGTGGGGTCGATGAAGCCATGGCCTTCATTTTCAATTCGGCATCACTCTTCCTACCAAGGGAATTGCCAACGTTCACGAATAGATCTAAAATCACCATCAAATAGAATCTTGTCACGAATAGGTGTGTGTTTGATGGATCAAAGATCGGCACCTTAAGAACTAGAGCTAGCAATGCGTGGTATCCCCACATGTGTGGAGGCAGTATCTGTGCTCATCTGGCGGTGCATCTTGCGGGCCTGATCATTCCTTTGGTAATCTCTCATCAGCTAGAATTTCATTACTGGTGGCTTAAGTTCTCAATGGGGACATGCAACACTACCTAGAAGGTTAGATGAGGGATGTAGTAAAGGAAAGTGGTCGTCAACCACATTAGAGGATTGCAAGGACCAGGTGGGCCCCAAGAGTCTCAATGGCCCTTCAAATCTTTAGTTGAGAAGCATTCTCAATGTGGTCTGAATTTATGCATCTTTGGCAGTTGGTGTAGATTTACAATCTATGAATGGGATTTTGGCCGGAGAAGGCCCATTTCGCTCAGTCAATGCAACAATCATATCAGGAATATCATTGTGTTAAATAAATAAATATATATATAGATGTAAGACTTTGCATGATTAACTTTTCAACAGAAATCAGAGTTGTGTTTAAAGGACTTTCCACCAATCACCCATTCAGGCTAGTGGACCAAAACATACCATCCATCATCTGAATTACAAGGTGATATTCACTTCTTCATGGTTACATTGACACTAACATCATCTGTTGTGATATTTAAAGTATTAATATGATTCCCCAATTCTTGAACTTCAAACCATATGAAGTTCCTTTTTTGTCATTTCTAATTTTTCACTACCTCTGATTCTCTCTTTAGCAAATCACATTCTTTCGCCTCGAGTTTCCCTCCAAATCTCCAAGTCCTCTCCTATCCTTGTGGTTTGACATAGTTGATAATTTCTCTACATCGTACTTGCACAGTACATTTGGTTTTTTTAAAAAAAATATATAAAAAAAACTCAAATTCCTAACCAGTTAATTCCAAAGTCTTAGAAGCCCTGACTAGCATCAGCCCAAAACAGAGAGATAGCAGATGTTTCATAAGGCTCTTGTTGCATTGAAGGGAGAGAGAGAGAGATGGCGCTAGTTGCGTTGGAGGGAGAGAGATGGCGTTGGTTGCATTAGAGGGAGAGGCAAGAGAGGCTGAGAGAGCTGACGTGCGTTTTGCAACGACGTTTGGAGTTGGTCGCGATGGAGGAAGATGTGAGAGAGAGAGGGGGGGAAATGAGAGAGTACTTCATGAGAGGTATGCGTGTGAGTGAGGCTGCGTGTACGAAAGATCTATATCTCACTTCTATTACTCGCGTAATGCGCGCTCTCTCTCCAACGAGAATTCCGCCCAAATCCCAACCGTTCCAAACATCCAACGGTTATGGATGAGGTGCGCATGTATGGCCATGCGAACCAGTGCGTAGCTGAGCATTCCTCTATATATATATATATAAGGCAACACATTTGCATTGAATTAATATGGTGACCTAAACAAAAAACAAAAAATCCAACATTTTTAAACCAAATGCATATAAAACCAAAATTAATCCCATCTAGAAAATGAATAAAAATGTTAAAGCAACAAATCAAATGCTATAAAATTTACAAAATTACCACCAAACCCATCTCTAAGAAAAAAATCATTTCAAACTCACCAACATGGATGTAGCCATGCTCATTGTGAATAAAATGTTCATAACTTCATGGACTCCTATGCTTTCCATTATATTAAATTACATTAGGTGTGTGATTTACCAAAGACAACCTCCCATGTCACGCCCCAAACTCAGAAACCGGGCTCACAAAATTCCCGATCGCCGAATCCGGCGCCGACAGCCTCCGTAGAACCTCATTCTCGGTTCTCAGCGCCCATTCGCCAGGTTCCGATCCTGGGATGCTACAAGGAGAATTTTCAACATCAGTTTGATTCGTAATAAGCATAACCAAAGGCATAACCCACAACAACAACCAAAAACTCCATCACATTTCCACTATAATCAAAAACTTTACAAGTACAAAGAGCATAAGGGAAATACAATGAAGATAGACCAAAAGCTCCAAAAAGATCAGCTACGCGCCCAAGCCTCAGCGCTGCTGTGATCCAACGTCACCTGCACGCAACGGTCGTGCATAAGCTTATAGAAAGCTTAGAGGGTGGTAATGTAGCTATGTAGTATCAGAATAATGCAGATCATGCTGATGAATGCCAAGAATACCATTAGCCATACCAAGGCCATACTGTGTAAAGAATGATGTCGGCCATACCAAGGCCATGCAATGCGAAATGCAACTCAAGCATGCAAATCCTCATCTAAGTCCACATATCAATACAGCTCAAAATCTGGAATATCACCAGGGTCTAGTACACTCCAAGCCAGATTGCCGCCCCATCGCGCGCAATAAGGTGAGTGGAAAAGACCTCACTATCCGCCTGCCAATATCGGGCTCGGCTCGTCAATAGCGGACCCATTCCTCGAGCTGGTCAGACTCAGCCTAGCATTGCCCCCTACTCTCGGGTGGGTAAGGCCGCACCCCCTTCCAACCGACCACAACACAATGGAAAGCGCAACCGTCTGATAATCGGCACTCAGCGCTCATGCATTCACTCGGTCTAGACGTTAGAGCAACCTCCTGGTACCATAAGGGTTTAGGGACTTTCACCCAGGAATATCTATCGCACCCCATGTAGAACAGTATTTCCGGTATCCAATCTTGCCAACCATGATACGTCTGTGGAGGCTACGGCCCTGATGTCGCTAGGGCGTACAGTAACCATATCACACAATGCGAATGCATGAATCACACTATTCAGTCATGCAGCAATCTTACGCGTATCGTGCGCTCATGTAGGGCGACACCCCCTGTACGGGAGCCCCTAAACAATCTGCCCGAAGGCGTATGCTATGATCAGTCATTTCTCATATCAAGCATACGTATGATGCATATGATCATGAATCATGGAACTAAACATGTTATATAGGATGGATGATGTGCATAACGAAGACGGGCCTAGACGGCCTACACATTACACATACGAGCCTAACGATAGGCCCTAGGGAAAGTCATAATGCGGACATTTAACCAACACTATACTTGCAATGGGGACGTCAAACCGCCATTGCTCCCCAGGTACAGCCCGATGTAAACATCATTACATAACCCATGTTGGGATCGTACATTGCAATGGACCTTAGGTACATCCCATTGGGCCTTAAATACGTCAAATGGACCATATCATATGGGCCTTATATTCATCAAGTGGGCCACATCATTGGGCCACACCAATGGGCCTTATGTGCATTGCAATGGACCATGACCCGTGGGCCTTAGAATGCATCAAATGGGCCTAATCTTATGGGCCTTATGTGTATCAAATGGGCCTCGCCAATTGGGCCCCCATATGTACATCAAATGGGCCTCAACCCATTAGCCCCATTACATTTTAATGGGCCTCGACCCATGGGCCCCTAATGCATTAAATGGGCCTCGACCCATGGGCCTTGCATATACATCAAAGTGGGCCTCAACCATGGGCTACAAGTACACTGAGGTGGGCCCCCACCAATATTATATTAAACATGATATAATATATAATATATATATATATACATAATACATATGATATTATATATGATATAATATTATATATATATAAACACACACGCACACACCACACACGCATGCACCCACCCACACACGCATGCACACACATCCCAGTGGGCTCCACCGTCCGGCTGGACGGTGGCTTTAAAACACACACACCACTGTGGGCTCCATGTGGGGCCCACCATAATGTTTAGATGCCATCCAACCCGCTGATAAGGTCACATGGGCCCAGTTGAAGGGTGAAAACAAATCTCACCCTGATCCAAAACTTCTGTGGACCCCAAAAGGATTTCAAAAGTAGAAGTCTAATCCCACTGTTTCCTACGGTGTGGGCCACCTGAGTCTTGGATCAAGCTGATTTTTGGGGTGGGCCCACGTCAGGTAGTGGCCCACCCTATGAACGGTTTAGATAGCATATAAACATCAAGGTGGGGCCCACAGCTACAGCCGTGGGTGGCTGTACGTCCGGGCTGGGGCGCTGGCAGCGCTGCTGCGCTTCTGACATAGCAGCAGCGGCTGCTATAATGCTTGTTTTTTTTATTTTTATTTTTTTTGATTTTTGATTTTCTAAGGATTTTACAGGTAGGGTCCACATCCAGTGAATCCACTCCGTCCAGTAGCCCTCTATGGCTCAAGACAAGCAAACCAAGCCCAATATTGGGCATATTTCAACGTATAAAAGATTTAGGGACGATTTCAATGGTGCAAACGACCATTTGCTACGGTATGGCCCACCAGGACCGCAAGTTGGCACCCTATCTTGGTTCAACGCCTGAAATGGGATCAAGAAACGAATGGACGGCGTGGATTGAATATATGCATCAAGATGGAGCCTACACAAGTAGACCACCTCATTGGCTTGAAACCAAGCTAACTTTTTTGCACTTTCCAACGGAAACGTCCAGCGTCAGTGGACGCTGGACTTTGTAAATACATTAGAGGTGGGCCCTGCTTAGGTGGGCCACCTCATTGAGGATGGTGTGGATACTAAGCACAAAGTGGGCCCCACTTGTAGATGGCTTGAGTAGGATGTATGCTTCAGGGTGGGATCCATCCAAGTGGGCCATACAAGCATGATATAATCACACATAAAAAAATGAAATAGAGAGGGAGAGAGAGAGAGGTGGGACCCGCGTGATGGAGGGACCCCGGCACTATGGGCCCTCCCTTGCACTAAATCATACATCCAGTGGGTCCCATTACATGTGGATCCATGAAATCGAAATCCAACGGTGGAGATCCCTTCTCCACTAAAATAGACGGTCTAGATGACCCTAAGCATGCAAGGAAGTAAACATCATGATGGAGTCCATGGAGAATGGCCCCATCATGGAGTGATCATGATGATCCAAGTGGGCCATCGGCCACATCTTTGGGTCCAAAGTGAGATCCAAACCATTGATCGGTTGGTCTCACTTGGCCCATCATAAAAATACCAAAATCTACCCTATCAAAACACCCACCACTTGATCCTCTTGCTCCCTTGGCTTCCTTAGCTCCTTGTGCTTCTCTTTGATGGAGGAAGATGAGAAATGGATGGTTGAGATGAGAGATCTAAGGATAGAAGGGTGGGACACACATGAGCATTTTTCTCACCATGGGAGGGCTTGGAGAAGTTCATACGTATGGTGCTCTCTTGCTTGGATTGGATTTGAAAAAATGAATAAGAGAGAGAGTTGTAAAGGGAGAGAGAGAGGGAGTGATGGGTGATGGAGTGATGGATGGGAGAGAGGGATGGGTGTAAGAAGCCTTTTTTTGACTTTTTTGGCAAAAGGTGTAAGAGGAGTTATGGGTTGTAGGAGACTTTTTGACTTTTGGGGCTTGCTTGGGAAAGGGTGAAAGGTGATGTGTACTTGAAATGATGGGATTGATGGGATTGATTGATTGATGTGACACCTTGTAGAAATTCTCTCGGGATTCGCACGCGCGGCGTTTTCTCGCACCGAACGCTGGCCCACAACTCCCAACCAGAGCATCGCATCAGCGCGAGAGTCGCGGCATCGGAACCGCGGCGACGACGCGGTCGCTAAGGTACGAGTCCTGGGTTGACTCGACTCGGGTTGACGGCACGAGAATCCAGGTCGCGCGCAATTACAGGTTAAAGGTCGAAGGTTGCCGGAATTCGACCGGGAAGACCGCGGAAGCCTATGGAACGGTACGGTCTAGGATACGGGGCTTACATCCCAACAGTTTCATCTTCTCATTACCAGAAAATCATTTAGTAGAAATTTAAAAAGCACATATAAGCCAATTTGAAGTCTATATTAAGATTGCATTTGAACAGGTTTTGGGAGGACAGGCAGATTGTTTAGCAGCCTTTACAACTTATCAGTTCAGAAAGATTAACAGCTATGAGACAGTCAATAACCAAATTGTTTGGACTCCTATTTCAAAAGAAACATGATAGGTTATGAGAAGGAGCTCATTACTCTGTTGAGGGTTAGATCTCTCAAGACAGGACAAAATGATATAGAAATGGTTGTCTTCTGGGAATTTTTCATAAAATCCATCTATGGAAAATTGGATGGAAGGGGATACCCTGCATTAAAAAGGCATCATGTTTGGAAATGCAAGGAAAGCAGATTTGGCAATAAAGACGACGATTCCTTTTTCGTTAAAGGGAACCAAAATCGCAATTCCACTTGTTGACGTGAATGTGATAGAAATTTCTGGATGAAATCAATTCCACTGGACTACGATTTTAAGATTCCCAAACACATACAATATTGGTGCAGCCAAACGGGTATTAAAAAATAAAAACAAATAAAAAAAGAGGGCAAAACAAATAAATAGAATAAATTAAACATGTTGCATCTTACTCATAGTCATATCCATCATGTCATATGCAATATGGGTATGCCAGTGGACTTGAAGAATCTGGGGCATTTGTTAATTGTTAGTTTCTCTACCCCTATGGTTTTTTATTTTTTTTATTTTTTATTGGGTGAATCAGATTTTGTTGCCCTATAGTTGATACTACTTGATTCATCCTCTTTACCGGTTAGTTGTAAATCAACATTTTCTCTCTTTAGAAGAATATTAGAGTTTGTTGAGGAGAGTTTACTTGTTGTTTTGAATAAGAAAAGTTAGAAGGCAGTTATAAACAGAATTTGGTTTATTTTCTGCAACTTTTTGATTCAAATCCTGTATTTTTCTTGTATGAGGTTTTGAGCTGCACCAATGTTGCAAGTGAGGTTTAAAATCAGTGTATTGGGTATCGTATTGTTCACCATCACCTATTAACTGAATTAGAAGACTTTCACTTATTGAAGCCTGGATTGTTTGCAATGTGAATTTCCAATTGTCTGGAATAGTCAAAAGTTCACCACTGTTAGCATGTACTGCATGGGGCCTGATAGGACCAGAAATTTAAACGGTTGGATTGAAATATGCACGTGCATGAGCAGATTTATCAAACTCGAGCAGAGTACCATACAATTCATGAAGGGAAGATAGTAAGACAGTGATAACAGACAGTAAAATTCATATGTAAGAAGAAACTTGAAGAACCAAAGAGACTGAGCACAACACCAGCAGGCAGGAAACCTTCAGCCTTATACTAGAGTCAACAGAATTATCCCATCTCCAATACTCCTACCATGAAAAAAACAAAGCTACAAAAACTTCATTCTAATTAGTGTGTGTTGCTACGAGCCATATTTATGGAGGTGACTGCACAGTTTCCTTTTCGCTTCACAAAACTACACTTTCCAAGGGCAACAAATAAAGCCTTCTAATATAGCTGGACCTTCTAAGATACTGTAGTAATCAAATAAGGAAATGTTCATAATAGAGTTTCTAAAATAAAATCATGCATATAAAAACTACTTAGATAGGAATTCTTACCACATGTGATTGAGTGGACCCCATTTGGTCATTTTCTTGTGCATACATATGAAACATGGGTGTCTGGGTGAGGTGCGGTTGCATCACACACCATTCCACTGTTTTTGGGGCAACACAGAAAAATGGAAAGTGCATTAACCAGTCCCCTTTCCTTCCCAAAATCAATATTCAAAACAGTTCATCCAGGGAATTATTCAAATAAATGTTTGGAATCCTTCTATACATTTGCACCTAATAGAATATGAAATTTTTTTTAAAAAAAAAGAAGAAAAAAAAAAGAGGAAACAGAACAACAGTCAGAATTCAAACGTCTTCTGAGAAATGAACTCCAACGCATGCAAAACTAAAGAATATAGATATTCCACTTTCCGACTATACACCTGAATCGAACCTTGAATAAGCAGAGCAGCTACAAAATAGGAAAATGAAAATTTTCAAAAGAACCCCCTTGACGGAATGAGAAATCATGGAAAAAGCAATGAGAACAAAGGGGATCTGAATAAGAATGGGACCTTCGGCAAAATTCGCGGAGGGGTGGCCGCCTTCATCTTCAGCCGTGATTTCTCTGAAACAGATCTTGAGAAGATAGTCATCAAGGTTCTTGGCGAGATCAACGACCCAGATCAATTTAGGGTCGCGATTGGGCTACAGGATGCGGAAACTAGCGCCGTTGGCACTGCAGTGCTCTTCTTTTTCTGTCATCTTTCGTGGGACGGCTACCGATGCGATTCCATGGACTGTTAGTTGAATGTCATTTCTAAAAGAAACCCTAGATATGGAATGGAGTGGGAGAAACGAGAGAGCTGGAATTGGGCAATCAGGGTTTTGAAAATGGAACCCTAGAAAAATGCGGGAGAGAGACAGGGAGATATGGTTGAAATGGGGCTGGAAGAGAGAGAGAGAGAGAGAGAGAGAGAGAGAGAGAGAGAGAGAGAGAGAAGAGGCGCGGGAGATCGAGAGTGAGAGAGAAAGGGACGGACGTGGGAGGGAATGGGGTTTTTCCCCAAAGAGGGGAGGGAAAGAATGAAACATTTCGTGAGAGGGGGAAAAGAAAAAGGAAAGCGCGATTTTCGCATTTTGTACCTGCTACGGCCCTGCTACGATCTAAAACCGTAGCTAAAAGCCCCTTGGCCGTAGCCATCGTGTAGTCCATTGTAGCCCCTCCGCGTTCACACGTCTGGTGGGATCTTAATGAACGAATTTTTCAAGGGCTTTGTGGGGTCCATCTTGATGTATTTGATATATCCACTCTGTCCATTAATTTTGTAATTTTTTTTATAGAAAATGACCCCAACATCTAGGGAAATCAAAGTCCAATTGAACCACACCATCAATCAATAGTAGGTATTAATCTCCACTGTTTCCTAACGTGTGGTCCACTTGAGTGTTCAATCTACTTCCTTTTTTGGGCTCTTACCTTAACATTCTCTTTTAAAACGGATAGACGTATTAGATGGAGCACATAAATTTTAATGGGCCTCGTAGAGTCCCTTATAGGGCTATCCCATGTTGGATGAACGGGTGAAGGTGGTAGCTTTTAGCTACGGTTTAGGTTTTTTTAGCTACGGTTTTAAGCCGTAGCAATATAGCTACGGTTTATATCCGTAGCTAAAACATAGCATGGTCCGTAACCTTTGGTCATTTTTTTGGTAGTGTATATTTTAGCAATTCCTTATACCGAGAGAGCAACGTTTATGTGACGATAATTAATCCCTAGATCAGTAACCATAGCAAGCTCAAATCACATTCAAATGCTCATTCAAACATTTCAACAAACACATGAAATGCGCCTTTTATCTAACACAGTTCATACATGTATATTACACAAGAATCGACGTATCTACAACAACATGGCAGCAATCAAGTCAGACATAAATCATTAACTGACATTAAAAGCATTGAAAATCATAACTTAAACGTTTATAGTCCGCACCTTTCGTCGGAATACTCGATTTGGACACGGTTCAAACACTACGTTCCCGAAAATGGAACATCGGGCACCCAAACAATGAAATAGGTTAGTTATTTCGTCGATTACTCTATTTGGATCTCTAAATCAAGATTAAGGTTAGGATTTCTTACCCAAATCGTATCTAAGATGGATCATGTAGCGAAACAGGAGAGGTGATTCAGTACGTGGAGTAGCGGGAAAGAATCACAGCAATGATCTCCCTATTTCTCTCTTCTCTCCTTACTCTTTTCTCTTCTTTTCTCTCTTCTCTCTCCTAGGGTTAGAGAAATTCGTATGGAATAGAAATGGGGTGGTTTAAGGGCCTTATATAGGCCCAGAACTAATGCAAATGGCCCCAGGGCCATGGTAAACTTGGTTTCTATCCAAAGGGCGACTATTTTTGACAAACAGGGCCCATTGGAAGGTCGATAACTCACATACATCACAGGGTAAGTTCCTTGACAATGGATCTATGCCATGATGTGAATTTTGGTGCGGTCAAATTAATTGATCGACCGTGGAGGACCCGTGTCAGATTAACGGTTGAACTTGCTCGATCGGAGCCACAGTTATATGGATCTGTGCAGGGAAATTTTCTTTTTCCATGGGCGAAGTTTGGTCAGAAACTGACAGTCTGAAATCCTCAATTTCGTGCGTAAGCAAATGGCCCAATTCACTTAAGTTTCAATACGTTTTCTAAAGATATTTGCGTTTCTCATACACTTCACTCAGGGCTCAAGTTGTGCGTTTTTGGATACTATCTGGGCTCGATTTTCCCAATGATTGTCAAGCCAAATAGGACGAACATAATCTTATAGTTTCGCGGTCATCAGACCTTCGACTTGCGGTTTAGGTCCAATATGGAGTTTCAATGTACTCCCGAGAGCGATAGGCTCTTGGGATTTTTCTTAAGTTTTTAAGGGACATTGAGTTAATGGTATTAATGATTTTGGGTCTTTCCATTTGTGGAAATGGTGGTTCGAGTTAAATCCACCAATTATTTAGTTTACTACTTAACTAAATTTCGCCCTAATTATGACAGAATAAGGTCTTAGGGTAGTTCTATATCCTTTTTTTTATACTTTTAGTTAGTATATTATTTTAATTATTTTTTTAATAGTTCATCATCAAGTATACTTTATCTCCACCAAATTTCATTAAATTTCGTATTCTAAAAAAATTTTAAAATTTCTGAAAATAGCAGTTGTCCGAACTAATAATTTTTAGACAGTTGTCACATCAACTTAGATTTAACTATATTAAAATTTTTATTTTATTTTTTTACTTATTTTTATATGAAACTAGACTTATCAATCTTCATTCTGGCTTTTGAATCACCTAAATTGGAATTATATTGAGAGAGATATGACTTTTTGAAGTTAGCCTAAAAATACAGAAATTTTAGCGAGGGTCCACCGAAATTCGGTGCACTGGCGGCGCCGCCAACCGGGTGGTGGCGCGGCGCCCCTCTGCTGTTCTTGGTGGTGATTCCGCCACTCGATTTTTGAAATGAGTATATCTTACAAATCGGAATGAGTTATTTGATGACTAATATATGATTTTGGGGAAGGAGAAGCTAAGCTATCCAAATAACCTAGTTATTTTTTGAGATTCCATCAGGTTATTGGTCTAAAGTCTATTTTATTTATATTTTTACTATTTATAGTAAATTTTAGTTTAATTATTATTCTTCATCATTTAAACTTTAGAATTTATGTCGAATATGAAAGTACTTAGAAAAATTTAAAGAATAAGGTGGTGAAATGTGAGATTTTTTAAGGAGATGGGTTAGAAAGGGAATTTGAGACTTTGGGATTGAGTTTTGAAAAGTCGATAAGGTGTTATGATAGACACATTGTTCAAGGACGTCTAACTCTAAGTTGGCAAAATTCTGGGACGTTATAGCATGACTCTCTCCACTGTTTTCTGTGATGGGGTCCACTCAAGTTATGGACCTGATTCATTCTTTGGCTCATGCCCTAAAATGATCTCTCCAAATGGATGGACAGTGTGGATACAAAACATGCATCATGGTAAGACCCACATGACATCATTTTAATAGTCAATCTCGCTACTCAACCCATGCCTTGAACCCCTAAATGGAAGGAAGTAGACTACGTAGTGAGTAACTCACTATGTTAGCGTACTGAGTAAACTTTATGGGGTCTATCATGACTTATGTATTTTATCCGCTTCATCCATCAATTTTACCAGATAATTTTACGGCTTGAGACAAAAAATAAAGCATATACAATGTTTAAATGGACCACACCATAGGAAACAGTTGAATTAAAAGTTTAACATTGAAAATTTCTTGGAGGTACAAAAGTTTTGGATCAAGCTTATATTTATGTTTTCTCTTCATCCATGTTTATATGATGTTATGAAAAAACATTACTGTGGGGCCTAGTAAAGTTTCAATGGTGGAAATCATTATCCCCACTGTTTACTGTGGTACGATCCACTTGATATTTGGATATAGCTCAACCCCTGAATTAGATGGAAAAACGGATGGACTGTCTCGATAGACCATATAGATAGAGGGTGGGGCCAACCGAGTTTACTCAGTATCGTAAGCGCAAGAGCGTACTGTACTCGTTATGGAATCGGATTTCCAAACGAAACCGTCTAAATGCGTCAGACTTATCGGGAAATGTAATTTTTTTAAATACATTTTTAAAAATGATGACGTGGCACTTAAAGTGACGTGGACCAATAATAATATTAGAGTCAGCTGTTTCCGAGGATCCGCGCTCTGGCCGACAATATCCAAAGGCAAGATTCCAAACAGATATATCACTTAATGCACTCACTGATCAATATAATATGATGTCATCATAAAATCAATCTGCACCGTTGAGATTGTCGGCTATAATTATTGATGTTTTATAACCAAAATTCACACTAAAATCCAAGTGAATCCTAACCATCCGATCTTTTCCATACAGAGAGAGTTTACCACCATTTTGCAATAATCCTTGACTCACCCATTGTAAATTTGGCATACATCTATGTCAATCTAGACCATCTAAACCGTGGGACGCATTATGGATGGACAGTAACTTGAAAATCATATGGATTAAATATTCCATATCATCCTATTGATGTCGACGTGGAATTCAACAAACAAAATCAGATGGTTAGGATTATGGGATCAGTCTGATCAATTGATATGATCCACCGATGATGGTGCAATTAGTTTGGACCGAGGATTAATAATCTGTTTCGGGGCATCAGATCATACACCCACGATACTTCAAACCTGGTGTTTGGACAGTCCAAATTGGTGGTGAAATGTCACCAGTGCAACCTTTCCTTTAAGCTATAAAACTAAGAACTTCCTCTCTTCCCTTCTAAGTGTGTGGTGTGGAGTGTAGATAAGGTGGGCGCACCCTTCAATTGCATTTGGTAAGCCATGGCTGATGGAATGCATGTGGTGATGCTTCCATGGCTGGCTTTTGGTCACATGATCCCATTCCTTCAACTCTCCATAGCCTTAGCCAAAGCTGGCATCCGAATCTCCTTCCTCACCACTCAAAAAAACATCCAAAGGCTACCCAAGATCCCACAACATCTAACGGCTCTGATCAATCTGGTGGAGCTTCCCTTGCCGAAGGTGGACGGCCTACCTGAAGGCGCTGAGGCCACTGTCGATATCCTCCACGGGAGTGACGAGTACTTGAAGAAGGCCTACGATCTCTGCTACCCCGCCTTCAAGAAGTTCATTACCGAAGAATCGCCGGACTGGATAGTCCATGATATCTTCCCCTGTTGGGTGGGCAATGTTGCAAGTGAATTCAACATCCCTCGTGTCTTCTTCTCTATTTATTCAGCTACCGTAAATGCATTCTTTGGGCCGGACGCAGACGGCCTAAAGAAAATGTGGCCATCACCAGAGAGTCTGGCGTCCCCGCCTGAGTGGTTTGAATTCGAGTCGTCCGTTGCCTTTCCAACCCATGAGACTGCTGGTCTCTACTGTGGGTTTTTCAGCCCAGATGCATCGGGCTTCTCGGGTTTAGATCGTTTAGTGCTAGCACTCCAAGGGTGTTCGGCAATGGCAATTCGGAGTTGCAATGAGTTCCAAGGGGAGTACTTGGGCTTACTCAAGAAATTACGCAAGAGACCGGTCATTCCAGTCGGATTACTTCCACCAACGCCGCCAGAGAAGAGAGAAACGACCGACCCCAAGTGGGCAAACACACTCAAATGGCTCAATGAACAGCCCGATAGATCAGTGGTGTTTGTTTGCTTTGGAAGTGAGTGTAAACTGAGCAGAAATCAAGTGTTTGAGATTGCACTTGGGCTTCAACTCTCCAATTTGCCATTTCTATGGGCCCTCAGGACTCCCATATGGGCAACCAACGACATGGATACCCTTCCGCCGGGATTCGAGAGCCAGATCGGCAGTCGTGGGGTCGTCTATATGGGTTGGGCCCCTCAGTTGGAGATACTGTCCCACCCTTCCATCGGTGGATCTTTGTTTCACTCCGGGTGGGCGTCCATCATCGAGACCGTCCATTATGGGCATGCTCTCATCGTATTGCCGCTTGCGAACGTCCATTCATTGGATGCGAGGATGTTGGTGGACAAGGGTCTGGCTATAAAAGTTGAGGTAAACGACGATGGGTCCTTCCACAGGGATGCAGTCGCTCGGTCGCTGAGGCTGGCCATGGTCGAAGAGGAAGGAGAAAGGTTTAGGCTTAAATCGATAGAAATGAAGGCCATTTTCAGTGATCAGACACTCCATGAAAACTATATGAATGAATTTATCAACTTCCTCAAAAGCTCCAAGACATAAAGGGCAACTGATCTGAAATAAAATGTAAAGATGTGGCTGTTAGCATTCCAAACTTTTATATGATATGATTTGTATTTTCAGGGAACTTTCCCATTGAATGTGAACTTAGTTCTGTATGATTATGGTTGCTTTAATCCAGCCGTTGATATTACGGCCCCATCATTGGTGAATAATGGGGGCTGATGTTGGAATTTTTTTCCCATCACGGTGGGTGGACATCATCCCAAAAATGAAGCAGATGCAGATCCAAATCGTAGGTGATCATTCTGGTGGCCGACAGTGTTGGCGGATCTCTTGTGCCCCCACATGTGGAGAATACAGGGGAAGGATATTTGCTACTCCCAGTATTCAAACACTTCACCTTACACTTTCAAATCCCACTTTCTTTAAAAGCTCACCTCTTTCTCTGAAAGCTTGAGATGCTCGAGGATATATAGAATATACATAAAGGAACTTTAATACTCAAATATCATATGTCATACGTACCATTGTACATTTTCAAGCATTCACATGCGTCACATGTGCTTATCTAGCACATGCATATAACTACTGAAAATCATTTTCCAAAAAAATCTTGCCATGGCATGTGTTGTTGCCCATCTTTAAGCATTCGTAAGTGCCATATTGCTAATTTAGCATGTTATTGCTCAAATGTGATCAATCATGCTTTACCTCCTACGAGCTTTTGGATATATACCTACAAATAAATGGAGAATAAGAAGACACTGGAGGTATTAGTTATGGCCAAAAACCCTCTAATGCCTAAGTTAGGGGCATGGACTCACAGTAGGCATAGTAGAATCAGGATAATAATGTGTATCTTTCTCTTGAGCAGGGTGATGTATCTATAGGTTAGCGAGGTAGTTTATTTATCCGAGTAGATATATGAGATACACTGGAGAGGCCCGTATTATAATTGAAATTTGTTCTTGAATATTATTTTTTTATGCCTACATTGGCGTGATCTTTAGCTAAGACTTCACTAGGGAATCTCGTCCATTTACAGTGCAGGATTCTCTCTAGATGTTTTCATTCCGAACCCAAGGTCAACATCCGAAATCAAGGTCAGCATCCAAATCGGAGGTTGAGGTCGAGGTCGAAGTCAAGGTCAAGGTTGTCGTCCGAAGTCAAGGTCAAGGTCGGCATTGAAGGCTAGGATCGATATTTGTAGTCGAGATCTGTAGGTTTTGTTGGCGAGTCTTGTTTCCGATCTGGTTTAATTGTTTCAACTCGGTCACTAAGTCTTTCTGCTCAGCTCATTTTCTCTAACCCTTAGATATTTTAGAGAGCCTTTTCAAATGCTATTGTTGCCACATGTCTCATACATTAGGTCATCTCAATTTTAATCATAACATAACACATGCCAGTATCTAAAGAAAATAAAACTCCCAAGGAAAATCAAACTTTCGCCAAACAATAAATTATATATAATAATAAAATTTTAAAAATTCTTGTTAAAAGATATACGATATTTTATGATTTCGATGAATCCCAATGGGTCGCAATAAAGAGAACTTCTGGCCTCCTCCCATAAAAGATAGGTGTGCTACCAGGTGTGCTATACAATACTATTATGAGCTATTTTATATACACTAGTTTTGCTAAGCCCACACCCGATTACAATAAAAGCTCACGTACATGTCACCCATCATTATGGCATCCTATGTCTGAGATCCAAACCATCCAATGGAAAGGCACCACTGCATTGATGCCTTGGCCCCAGTAATCAGGCTAATTGGTAAGGTGGGCCACGATTTGCAAAACAAATGCATGGGTCTGAAAATTTTAGCTGAAGTTTTTTAATCATTGGGATTTCAACACTGTGGTCATAGATTAAAGTCCCATGTGATGTGCATGTGTGTATATTCTTTAAAAAATAATGCCCGAGAAAATAATGATTTTAACTCATTAACCTGTTTACATGACTAAGGCCTATATGTTGATTGTATTCTGGATACAGATTTATGTGAAAGCCTTTTGCAGGAAGTTCCAGCAGCAAAAAGCCACCATTATGTTTTTGAGAAATTGGCTTCCTTCATCTGTTTTGTGGGCTCATTTTAGGACTTCCGACAAAAAGTGAGAAGGATCCAACACTCAAGTGGGCCACTCCAAAGGAAAAGGTTGGTAAGGAAATTCCTACAGTTGAAACCTCCTAGGGGTTCACAGTGATGTTTACATGCCACCCATAACGCCATTCTTACTGCAATGAACTGAAAACACAAATATTAGCTTAATTCAAAATTTCTGTAGCCCCATGAAATGTTTTAATTGTGGACATTCAATCTTTAATTTTTCAACCCACTTGAGTATTTGATCGGGCTCATTTTTTAATACGTCCTAAGATGAGCTAAAAATTGGATAGACAGGATGGATTTCTCACAAACATCACGGTGGGCCCCACTTACGTTCTCAGCGAAGTAACTTCCTCAAAAGGCTTTGCGGGAAATCCGTGTCCAGTTATTTTGTCAAGAATGTAAAAGGCTGGATATCACCTATGCCACGTGTGGCCCTTATGCACATGAGCTTTATGGCAGACGTGTGTGTGCGCTGCTAGTTACTTTACTAGACAATTCTTTAATTTTTAATCGTCCACTGGTCAGCATGATGAAACAAGCTAAAATTCGTTTTCATAAAACCTTTAGGGCCTGTTTGGCCGGACCGATCCCACGGTATTAGGTGGGATGGGATTCAAAAAACATCATTATTACCCATTGCAGGGACTGTTCGCTGTTACCGTGGGATAAGCTTAATTCCCTTTTTAGTTTGTAATATGGTGGTACAGTGAAAGGATATACGCACCATCATTTGAAACTATTGATAATAACACGTGTTATATCTAAACTGTTCATTTGTTTTGTAACCTCTTTTTATAGCATGGGCTTAAAAATGAGGCAGATCCAAAACTTATGTGGCCCCAACGGAGTTTTCAACGGTAAGTATTCAATCCCCATTGCTTTCTATGGTGGGGTCCACTTGAGCCTTAGATCTACCTGGATTTTTGTCTCATGCTCTAAAATGATCTCAAAAATTGGGTGGACGGTGTGGATATAGCCCACACATCAAGGTGGGACCTACACAACTTGCTAACATTGAGTGATATTAGCACGGACCCGATACGATTCCATCCAGCCAACTTCCAAGCTTTTCCGCTCTTCCCAAACACGGAGTGGAATTGGCACAGGACCAGATGCAATTCCATCCCACCTAAGACCATCTAATCCAGCCGGCCAAACAGGCCCTTAATATTGCACAAATAATTTTTTAAGTTTAATTTGAATTAATTATACGCCAGGTTTATAATTTTATAAGTGCATATGCACAGCACATGTATATCATCCACAACACTGGCCCGAGTATTAAAGCTTCTGGTAAGAAAGTTCGAATTGGGTAAGGATATATATATATACACACACACATTGGCTAATTCCACGCGGGTATGGATCGTACGCACCTACATCATTCATACTTGCAGATATGAAAAGCTATAAAGATCTGAGCTGTTGATAAGGCTGGGAATAACTTGGGGACAGATAGAAATTTTATTTCCTGCTTTTGTCAAGCTGAGTTGTGAAATGGAATGACTTTTATGTCATAAAATATACTTGATGGATAGCTCATGTCACCCTCATGTATCACATAATGGCCACTTGAGAGCTTGTGTGTAGATGTGCACACTTTCACACGCTTATGGAATTAGCAAACTTTGGACTTTTAGATTTTGTTTTACTTTCTATATTATTTTGGGGGGGGAATGTGATTTAGCCATAACTATAATGCTCGAAGGGCTGAAAGTCAGGCGGGTTCAACCCAACCGACTCGACATTGGGTTGGGCTTGAGCAGGATGTATCGGGTTCGGTCTTAGGCTTGGGTTATACAAACACCAATCCGATTAAACTTGAGTCAGGCTCGGGTTGAGGTCTCGAGTTGCCCAACCCAACCCAACCCAACCCAACCATCAGGCTCAGGTTGAGGTCTCGAGTTGCCCAACCCAACCCAACCCAACCCAACCCAACAACTCAATCCAAACCCGATCGATATATAAGTTACTTATAAATTATTATTGAGTGTGGATCATTTGTGTTGAAGGCACGAAAAATTTCAGTACCGTCGGGTCTCATTGGTCCACGTCATTTCCGATGACTCAAGCTAATAAGATACATCAGATTTCTCTCTCCCAAGTAGATTGCATGCTACACAACATGACTTTTAAAGGAGTAGTTGTCCTATATTTTAACTTGTTTGTTTAGAAAAATAAACAACATTTTTTATGATAAATAATTACATATATAATTAATGAAATCATAAATGCAAAAAGTAAAACATGTATTGAAATATAATATATTAATAGAATAACAAAATTATTAGCATGTATCTACCCAACCAAATGGATGAAGATTTTTTTTTTTTTTTTACTTTTTTTTTTTACACACGCACACACACCCCAACACACACTCATGCCCATGATGGGATTTCACCACCTATAGATACTCAAACCCTTGACCGGGTGTTGAAACTCCCGAGAGTCTACCACCGGAGCAAGAGCAACGATCCACCGACCCAATGAAGGTTGGGTTGGGTTGAATTACGAACGAGTTGTAAGAACATTGGGCTAGGCGTGGGTTGAAAATACCAAACTCGAGAGGTTGGGTTAGGTTAGATTAAAGTTGAGGTATACGAACGGTTGAGCACCAACCCAACTTAACCTGCTCTACTTTCAGCCATATGTAGAAGTTCGTGACCTGAAAGACTAACTTTTTTCCTTGGTAAATTGTCAATGTCCTTTAAGGGCGTGTTTGGGCAGTGGGATTAGAAGGGATTAGGTGGGATGGTCCTGTGCCAATTCCACTCCATGTTTGGGAAGAATGGAAGAGCTTGGAATCAGATTAGATGGAATGTCAATTTTAGTCAATGCTAGCAAGTTGTGTAGGTCCCACCATGATATGTGGGCTATATCCACACCGTCCACCCATTTTTCGAGATTATTTTAGAGTATTGGCCAAAAAATCAGGTAAATCTAAAGCTTAAGTGGACCCCACCATAGAAAGTAACGGGGATTGAATACTTACCGTTAAAAACTTTTTTGGGGCCACTAAGTTTTGGATCTACCTCATTTTTAGGCCCATGCATATAAAATGAGGTTACAAAACAAATGAACTTTATAGATATAACACGTGTGTTATTCTCAATAATTTCAAATGATGTTAGGTATATCCATTCAATGTACCACCGTATTACCAACAAAGCATGGCATTAATCTTATCCCATGGCAACAGGGAATCCCTGCCATGCATAATAAATATGTTTTTTGAATCCCATCCCACCTAATCCCTTCTAATCCCACCGCCCAAACGCGCCCTAGTTGTTTCTGAGTAGTCATGATCATCTTCACGGATGTTCCTCTGAATTCAGCTATTTCGATGTTTGGATTCATAATGTGTTTAGTTAAGTTCAAGTTAAATATGACTATGGCACACCTAGTATATATACCCACTCATGCATATATAAAATCCGACCGTTTGTAACACGTGTGGCTGCATGTTCGAATTAAATAGCAATACATTAACTCCAATGGTGTGGTGCACTTAATAATCTAGCTCAAATGATTTTTCTAGTACCACATTATCCACTTAATGCGGCCTACCGGTTTCATGGTCCGGATTTCTTACAAAGCTACCACCTAATCAGGAATCAGTAGGATGGACCACAGGCCAGCCTACTTCTAGCCGTACCTTATCAGTTCCCCATCCAAAAGCATGATTCACGGGGGGAACTGTTTAATACACCCAACGAATATAATCACACGATATACATCCAAGTGTGCACGTTTTATAATCTTTATCTTTGCAAAATCAATCTACACCGTCCAAATTGTCGGCTCTAATTATTGATGTTTTATAACCAAAATTCACAATAAAATCCAAGTGAATCCTAACCATCCGCTCTCTGTCCATACAAAGATAGTTTACCACCATTTTGCAATAATCCTTGACTCACCCATTGTAAACTTGGCATAGATCTATGTCAATCTAGACCATCTAATCGTGGGACGAATTATGGATGGACACTAACTTAAAAATCTTATGGATTAAATATTCTATATCGTCCAATTGGTCTGACGTGGAATTCAACAAACAAAATCAGATGGTTAGGATTATCGGATCAGTCTGATATATTGATATGATCCACTGATGATGGCGCAAGTAGTTTGGACCGAGGATTAATAATCTGTTTCGGGGTATTAGATCATACATCCTCCATACTTCAAACCTTGTGTTTGGACAGTCTAAGGCCATGTTTGTTAACGCTGAATTTTTACACTTAATACAGAATGGGAAAAAATTTTCGTGTTTAGTGGTGTTTGTTAATACGTTATTAACGCGAAAGACGGAAAGCGCTAAGTGGTTTTTCACTGAATTCTTTCTGTGATAGGAGTCTGGCTTAATGGTGAACGCGGAATGCACTCCGTGATTTTTCATTAAACAAAAATTTTTTACTTCCAAAAGTACCCCTTTCAAGTTACTACGGAAATTTTTTCTTTTAAATTATTTACGCAATACAAAATCAACCTTTAACCTATGAAACTTCTTTATGCCCCACCATGATTTATGTGATTGATCCACACCGTCCATCAACGTTTTCAGATATTTTAAGATGTGATCCAATAAAAGAAGCAGGTCCAATGATTAATTGGACCATAAGGTGGGAATTGAACGTCCACCGTTAAAAACTTCTTGAGAGCTAGAGAACCTTCACATCAAGCTAATATTTGTGTTTTCACTTCATCCCTGTATACATGACCTAATGAATAGGTTGGATGGTAAAAAAAAACATCACAGTGGCCCTTAGAAAGGTTTCAACAATGGGTGTCATTATCACTGCAGCTTCCTCCAGTGTGGTCCAATGGAGCTGTGGACCTGCTTCAATTTTAAATACATATCATTGATCTGAGAAAAGCCATTAACGGCGTGGATAGAACTCTTACATCACGGTGGGCACCACAGAGCCCTACCCGGACGGATTGGGGTAGGACGGAATCGGCGTCTGTGTATAAGAGCCGTTGCAAAAGCTTTTCCGGCGCGGTTTGGCTAAAGAGGCTGCCACCAGCCAGGTGGCTAGTGGTCAGTGTTATGTGGACGCCACCACGATATATGTGTTTTATCCACGCTGTCCATCCATTTTGAAAGATAATTTTAGGGCTTCATGCCAAAATTGAGGAAGATTTAAGTCTCAGTTGGACCACACGATGGGAAAACAGTGATTGAATGTCCACCGACCATTAAAAACGTTTTAGGGGCCATAAAAGTTTTGGATAAGATTGATATTTATTGTTTCCCTTCATCTGGGTCTTTATGAACTAATCAACAGATTGGATGTCAAATAAACAGTACAATGGGCCTTAGAAGGATTTTAATGGTGGATATCGATTCATTTTTTTTCCTATGGTGTAGCCTACCTAAGATTTATATCCCTATCATTTTTTGTAACAAGCCTTAAACTTATCTGTAAAAATGGATGAGCGGAATGGATGAAACACATATATCATAGTGGGGCCCACAGAGCACCACCCACCAGCCAGCTGGTGTCAGGTGGAGTAGCCAATCCGTCTCCGAGTCAAGGACGGGATTGGAAGTGGATTGGCTGGTGTATTGACGCCAGCAAGTTACGTGGGTCGCATCATGATGTATTTGTTATATCCAAACCGTACATTTATCTTGCGAGTTTGTCATAAGACTTAAGCCAAAAAATAAAATAAATCTAAAGATAAACTGGACCACACTGTAAAAAGTAGTAGGGGATTGAACGTCTACCATTGAAACCCTTTTGGGGTCACAAAAGTTTCGGATCAATATGAAATTTGTTTTTCCTCTTTATTCAGATATTTTTAACCTTATGAATAGATTAGGTGCAAAATAAATGTTACAGTGGGCCTGCAAATTTTTTAACGGTGAAAATCATTATCCCGCTGCTATTTTTGGTGTGGTCCATTTGAGTTTTGGATATGATTCATTTTTTTGGTAAATGCTCTAAAATAATCTCGAAAAATTTATGAACGGTGTAGATATTATAAATACATTATTGTGGGGCCTATGTAACTTTGATCTCCTTTGATTCCTACAATTGGGACCACAAGGAGCGTCTTGCACATGACATGTATCTACACCAACGATATAGCTGGTGTGTGATATGGAAACGGATTGGCTACTCCCCAGCCTGGTGGGTGATGGTCAGTGCTATGTGGCCCCATGATGGATGTATTTCATTCATTTTTGCATATCATTTTTCTTTCTCTATCTGAAAAATAAGATGGGTATAAATCTCAAGTGGACCCCACCACAAGAAAACAATAGTGATTGGATATCCACCATTAAAATTCTCCTAGGGCCCACTGTACTGTTTATTTGACATCCAATATGTAGATTAGGTCATACATACCCAGATGAAGTGAAAAAACAAAAATCAGCTTGATTTAAAACTTGTATGGCCCCCAAAATGCTTTCAATGAACAAAGCTCATTCAACATTGTTTCCTGCATGTATCCCGACAAATAAACAAATACCTTATAGAGGAAGAGGAAGGGGTGAATGTGCTCAAAATGTTATGTCCATATTGACTATAATATGATTTTTACATATGTCATAGCTGGATGGGAAGGGATGGCACATGATTCAAGGGTCCTTATGAATGCTGAGCTTGATCCAACAAAGAAATTTCTGTTGCCTCCTCCTAGTAATATTTAATATATATATATATATATATATATATATATATATATATATATATATATATATAGATATATATAACTTGGTAAAATTATAACTTGAAATTTTGTTAAAATGTCATTTGTTTTTATGTATATAAATATTATCTAGTTGATACTACTTACACTCACACAAGAGGATTTATGGCACCATACAATAGTTTATTTGAATTAAATAAAATAATTTTATTTTCATTTAATAAAAAATAACTTCTTTATAATGTAAAATATTTTCAAACAGGAAATAGGGGCAAATGTGTCAAATTAACATATTTCAGGCATTTCAGATATTTGTTAACAAACAGATTGTTTCAAATTTAGTACTTAATTTTTAGACTTCAGCCATAATTACCAAACAAGTTTTTTGACTTCAGATTTCAAATTCAGGTTTGAGATTTCAGATTCAGCTTCAGATTTCAGATTCAGGCTTTAGACTTCAGATTTAACAAACGGGGCCTAAGAATGGTGGTGAAATGTCACCAGTGTAACCTTTCCTTTGAGCTATAAAACTAAGAACTTCCTCTCTTCCCTTCTAAGTGTGTGGTGTGGAGTGTAGAGAAGGTGGGCCCCACCCATCAATGGCGCTTGTTAAGCCACATGGCTGATGGCATGCATGTGGTCATGCTTCCATGGCTGGCCTTTCGCCATATGATCCCATTCCTTCAGCTCTCCATAGCCTTAGCCAAAGCTGGAATCCGAATCTCCTTCATCACCACTCAAAAAAACATCCAAAGGCTACCCAAGATCCCACAACATCTAACGGCTCTGATCAATCTGGTGGAGCTTCCCTTGCCGGCGGTAGATAGACTGCCTGAAGGCGCTGAGGCAACTGTCGATATCCTCCAAGGAAGCGACGAGTACTTAAAGAATGTGGGCCACGATCTGAAAATTTTACCTGAAGTTTTTTTAATCTTTGGGATTTCAACACTGAGGTCACAGATTAAAGTGCCC
The DNA here is from genome assembly GCF_029962835.1 of Magnolia sinica. Taxonomy (NCBI): domain Eukaryota; kingdom Viridiplantae; phylum Streptophyta; class Magnoliopsida; order Magnoliales; family Magnoliaceae; genus Magnolia; species Magnolia sinica. The sequence goes on from NC_080588.1 coordinate 67,972,432, forward strand.
ATGTGATGTGCATGTGTGTGTATTCTTTAAAAAAAATATTGCCCAGGAAGTTCCAGCCGTGAAAAGCCACCATTATGTTTTTGAGAAATTGGCTCCGTTCATCTGTTTTGTAAGCTCATTTTACGACTTCAGACAAAAAGCGAGAAGGATCCAATACTCAAGTGGGCCTCTCCAACGGAAAAGGTTGGTAAGGAAATTCCTACAGTTAAAACCTCCTAGGAGTTGACAGTGATGTTTACATGCTATCCATAACGTTTTTAACGCCATTCTTATGTTTACATGCCATCCCTAACGTTTTTAACGCCATTCTTACTGCAATGAACTGAAAACACAAATATTAGCTTAATTTAAAATTTCTGTAGCCCCACGAAATATTTTATTTGTGCACATTCCATCCTTAATTTTTCAACCTACTTGGGTATTGATGGATTTCTCACAAACATCACGGTGGGTCCCACTTACGTTCAGCGAAGTAACTTCCTCGTAAGGCTTTGTAGGAAATCTGTGTCCAGTTATTTTGTCAAAAATGTATAAAAGGCCGGATATCACCTGTACCACATGTGGCCCTTATGTACATGAGCTTTATGGCACACGTGTGCACGCGCTGCTAATTACTTTACCAGAAAATTCTTTGATTTTTAATCGTCCGGTGGTCGCATGATGAAACAGGCTAACATTCGTTTCCATATTGCAAAAATAATTTTTAAAGTTTAATTTGAATTAATTATATGCCAGGTTTACAATTTTATAAGTGCATGTGTATCATCTACAACACTGGCCCGAGTATTAAAGCTTCTGGTAAGAAAGTTCGAATTGGGTAAGGATATATACGTTGGCTAATTCCACGCGGGTATGGATCGTATGCACCTACATCATTCATACTTGCAGATATGAAAAGCTATAAAGATCTGAGCTGCTGATAAGGCTGGGAATAACGTGGGGACAGATAGAAATTTATTTCTATACTTTTGTCAAGCTGAGTTGTGAAATGGAATGACTTTTATGTCATAAAATATACTTGATGGAAAGCTCATATCACCGTCATGTATCACATAATGGCCACTTCAGAGCTTGTGTGTAGATGTGTACACTTTCACACGCTTATGAAATTAGCAAACTTTGAAGGAGCATTAGATTTTGTTTTACTTTCTATATTATTTTTGGGGGGAAATGTGATTTAGCCATTACTATTATGCTCGAAGTAGGGCTGAAAGTCAGGCGGGTTCAACCCAACCAGCTCGACATTGGGTTGGGCTTGGGTAGGATGTATCAGGTTCTGTCTTAGGCTTGGGCTATACAAACACCAATCCGATTAAACTTGAGTCAGGCTCGGGTTGCCCAACCCAGCCCAAACCCGATCGATATATAAGTTACTTATAAATTATAATTAAGTGTGGATCGTTTGTGTTGAAGGCATGGAAAATTTCAGTACTGTTGGGCCTCATTGGTCCACGTCATTTCATTTCCAGTGACTCAAGCTAATAAAATACATCGGATTTCTCCATCCCAAGTAGATTGCATGCTACACAACATGGCTTTTAAAAGAGTAGCTGTCCTATATTTTAACTTGTTTGTTTAGAAAAATAAACAAAGTTCTTTACGATAACTAATTACATATATAATTAATGAAATCATAAATACAAAAAATAAAACATGTATTGAAATATAATATATTAATAGAATAACAAAATTATTAGCATGTATCTACCCAACCAACCGGATAAAGAATTTTTTTTTTTTTTACACATGCACACACCCCAACATACACACTCACGCCTGTAGCGGGATCTCACCACCTATGGATACTCAAACCCTTACCAGGTGTTGAAACTCCTGAGAGTCTACCACCGGAGCAAGAGTAAAGATCCACCAACCCAATGAAGGGTTGGGTTGAATTAGGGTTGAGTTATAAGAACCTTGGGCTGGGCTTGGGTTGAGAATACCGAACTCGAGAGGTTGGGTTAGGTTGGATTAGGGTTTAGGTATATGATCGGTTGAGCACCAACCCAACTTAACCTGCTCCACTTTCAGGCATATCTCAAAGTTCCTGACCTCAAAAACTAACTTTTTCCCTTGGTAAATTGTCAATATCCTTTAATTGTTTCTGAGTAGTCATGATCATCTTCACGGATGTTCCTCTGAATCCAGCTATTTTGATGTTTGGATTCATAATGTGTTTAGTTAAATTCAAGTTGATGTTTGGATTAATAATGTGTTTAGTTAAATTCAAGTTGAATATGACTATGGCACACCTAGTATATATACCCACACATGCATATATAAATTCCGACCGTTTGTAATATGCGTGGCTACATGTTCGAATTAAATAACAATACATTAACTCCAATGGTGCGGTGCACTTAATAATCTAGCTCAAATGATTTTTCTAGTACCACATTATCCACTTAATGGGGCCTACCGGTTTCATGGTCCGGATTTCTTACAAAGCTACCACCTAATCAGGAATCAGTAGGATGGACCACAGGCCAGCCTACTTCTAGCCGTACCTTATCAGTTCTCCATCCAAAAGCATGATTCACGGGGGGATTTGTTTAATACACCCAACGAATATAATCACACGATATAGTGTGCACGTTTTATAATCGTAATCTGTGCAAAATCAATCTACACCGTCCAAATTGTCGGCTCTAATTATTGATGTTTTATAACCAAAATTCACAATAAAATCCAAGTGAATCCTAACCATCCGCTCTCTGTCCACACAAAGATAGTTTACCACCATTTTGCAATAATCCTTGACTCACCCATTGTAAACTTGGCATAGATCTATGTCAATCTAGACCATCTAAATCGTGGGACGAATTATGGATGGACACTAACTTGAAAATCTTATGGATTAAATATTCTATATCGTCCAATTGGTTTGACGTGGAATTCAACAAACAAAATCAGATGGTTAGGATTATCGGATCAGTCTGATATATTGATATGATCCACTGATGATGGCGCAAGTAGTTTGGACCGAGGATTAATAATCTGTTTCGGGGTATTAGATCATACATCCTCCATACTTCAAACCTTGTGTTTGGACAGTCCAAGAATGGTGGTGAAATGTCACCAGTGTAACCTTTCCTTTGAGCTATAAAACCAAAGTATTTCCTCTCTTCCCTTTGAACTGTGTGGCGTAGACTATAGAGAAGGTGGGCCCCACCCATCAACGGCGTTTGTTAAGCCACATGGCTGATGGCATGCATAGGATCATGCTTCCATGGCTGGCCTTTGGCCATATGATCCCATTCCTTCAGCTCTCCATAGCCTTAGCCAAAGCTGGAATCCGAATCTCCTTCCTCACCACTCAAAAAAACATCCAAAGGCTACCCAAGATCCCACAACATCTAGCAGCTCTGATCAATCTGGTGGAGTTTCCCTTGCCAGCGGTAGATGGACTGCCTGAAGGCGCTGAGGCAACTGTCGATATCCTCCAAGGAAGCGACGAGTACTTAAAGAAGGCCTACGATCTCTCCCACCCCGCCTTCAAGCAGTTCATTACCAAAGAATCGCCGGACTGGATAGTCCATGACGTCTTCCCCAGTTGGGTGAGCAATGTTGCAAGTGAATTCAAAGTCCCTCGTGTCTTCTTCTCTATTTATTCGGCTACCGTGATTGCATTCTTTGGGCCGATCGCAGACGGCCTAAGGAAAATGTGGCCATCACCAGAGAACCTGGTGTCCCCGCCTGAGTGGTTTGAATTCGAGTCATCCGTTGCCCTTCCACCCCATGAGACCGCTGGTTTCTACCATAGCGTTTTCAGCCCAGATGCATCGAGCTTCTCGATTTTGGATCGTTTAGTGATAGCACTCCAAGGGTGTTCGGCAATGGCAATTCGGAGTTGCACTGAGTTCCAAAGGGAGTACTTGGGCTTACTCAAGAAGTTGCACAAGAGCCCGATCATTCCAGTCGGATTACTTCCACCAACGCCACCAGAGAAGAGAGAAACGACCGACCCCAAGTGGGCGAACATTCTCAAATGGCTCGATGAACAGACCAACAGATCAGTGGTGTTTGTTTGCTTTGGAAGTGAGTGTAAACTGAGCAGAGATCAAGTGTTTGAGATTGCCCATGGCCTTTAACTCTCCAATTTGCCATTTCTATGGGCACTCAGGAGTGCCATTTGGGCGACCAATGATATGGATACCCTACCGTCGGGATTCGAGAGCCGGATCGGCAGTCGTGGGGTTGTCTATATGGGTTGGAATCCTCAGTTGGAGATACTGGCCCACCCTTCCATCGGTGGACCTTTGTTTCACTCTGGGTGGGCGTCCATCATCGAGACCGTCCATTATGGGCATTCTCTCGTCGTATTGCCGCTTGTGAACGTCCAGTCATTGGATGCGAGGATGTTGGTAGACAAGGGGCTCGCTATAAAAGTTGAGATAAACGATGATGGGTCATTCCACAGGGATGCAGTCGCTCGGTCACTGAGGTGGGCCATGATCGAAGAAGAAGGTGAAAGTTTCAGGCTTAAATCGATGGAAATGAAGGCCGTTTTCAGTGATCAGACACTCCATGAAAACTATATGAATGAATTTATCAACTTCCTCAGAATCTCCAAGACATAATGGGCAACTGATCTGAAATAAAATGTAAAGATTTGGCTGTTAGCATTCCAAACTTTTATGTAATATGATTTGTATTATCAGGGAGCTTTCCCATTGGATGTGAACTTTGTTATGGAAAATGTTTTGATTAAAAAACATTTTAAATAAAAAAATTATATATAAATATATAAAAAGGTTTATGAAAATTTTAGTTTTTTGTGTTTAAGAAATAGTCCAACATCGTAAAGTAGAGAAGATAATTTTTTCTTAATAAGTAGGGTGTTGAGTACCTTACTATATGCTTGGTGAATTAAGAGTACCAAGACTTGTGTGTTCCAATTAATGTGAACACACGCGCGCACGGGCTCGAGCTCGGTGCGAGGACATAGGCATGTGAGGCAGTGTGGCTGTAGAGGTGAGGGTGGTGCACTTTGACATGTGCATCGTGTCTCTCTCTTGCGACCTTACGCAAACCAACACGAGACAGGCGTGAGTTGTAGTGCAACAATGGCTAAGAGAGATGGGTTAGGTGGCTGGATTTGGAGTGTTGTGGGTAAGAAGTCTGAAAGATATTTATCTAACTTATATAGGGGGCTAAAACTAACATTTAAGAGGCCTAGTGTAACTGCTCATGCAGTAATAAACCGGACCATGAAAAAACTAATGTATGTGGCTAGCCCAACTCATAAACGGCTAGCCACTCAGTCTAAATGGCTAGTATGCAGCTAGTTTTTCCACATGTAAAACGGTCAGAAATTTTCAAATAATGACTAGTTTCTCACCAACAGTCAGAAATGGTCAATTGGAGTTAAGAGCATGAACCAAAATGCCAACAACCCTAGCCTATATAAATTGAGCTTAACTGATTCATTTCATCATAAAAAACCACTTGACTCCTTCTCTCATATGAACCAGTAAAGCTCTAAGTGTTCTCTAATCAAGCCAGCAAGGTTTAAAATGAACCTAACCCAACAAGTCCACAAGAACTAGACCAGTATAGTGGTCTAAGCCAATAATTTCATTTTTTGTCTCTCTCTGACTTAGGAATTTAATTCCTTTAAGTTTTCATCTACCAAGAAACTGAGTTTACAGAGTTCAAATAGTGGTTTCTTCATGCTCACTGTAACACATAAGCTCGTCGTATCCCAGAAGCTATTTGCCAACATATCGGTAGTCTCAATTACTTTGAGAAGTGGTAAATAACGCTTTAAGGACAGTGTGATAACACGTGCTTCAACCTATCCTTAATTTGTTCGGTTTCTTTCCTTCTTTTTTACTGAAATTATAATTCTGTAATTTGATAATATCAAATTCTTAACAATCTTAAAGTGTTAGTGTAATGGAAATCGAAGGCGTGTCCTCCATCAAACTGATGAACCATGATTTGATTCATCTTAATTTGCTCGACGGAACCAAATTTACAAGATGGTAAGATAAGATAAAGTTTCTCCTTATAGTATTGAAGATTTACTACATCTTGAATCTGAATATTCAAACACTGCCCGAAGCAAACGACAAGGACACAAACAAATTATTGCACACAACAAATGAGCTGAAGATGAACTGCTATGTTATGGATACATATTGAACACACTTTCTGACCAACTGTATGATGTGTATAAGCAAACTCTGTGTACAAAATAAATTTGGACTGCCCTAGAGTTTAAATGCAATGCTGAAGAAGAATGTGTCAACAAGTTCTTAATAGTCAGGTACTTCGATTTTAACATAGTAAATAATAAACCATTGCTGCGCCCCAAATCTAATAATTGCAAGTAATTGTACATAAAACTAGGGCCATTAAAATTGATGTTCCTGAATCATTCTAAGTCGAGGCTATTATCACAAAATTTCTCCCGATGTGGAAAGACTACAGAAATAAGTTAATGCATAAGACCAAGGACTAAAAGCTAGAACAAATCTAGAAATATTTGAGAATTGAGGAAAAATCATACAACCGCAATAAAAAAGCTAAAAATGAAAATTCCTCATCCAATGTACAAACAATAGAAAATACCCAAAATAAGAATCCTAAGAATAACAATTATGTGAAAACCAATAAAGGGATATTCAAGAAAACACAAAAGAAGAACAAATAAGACAAAACCTCTAATCATAAACGTTTCAACTCTAGTTATTGTGGTTCGTATAGTCCCCATTCCCAATGTCCTAGTTATCTCAATACTCCGCTCTAATACCAACTTTTAATGCCCCGAAAATCGACACATGAGTACATAGATTTCAATCCCAAGTTCCCAAGTGTTAACTTAATAAAATGCATATATATCTTCGTTCAGATTCATATAAAAATAATCAGAGTAACGCAAGTTAACTTAGCGGATACAAAGCGAGGTAGAGATAGCGAAAAATCGAGAAATATAAGGCTAACGTCAAAAATACAAGTCCAACAGTGGTGATCACTCAAAATAGGGATTATGCAACCCACAATGAACATACAACAAAATTTATACATAAAGTATGCCCAATAGTGGACCCTAACATATACATGCATAAAATAAAAATAAAAGCAAAGTCTTCTAACTTCACCCAACGCTCCTAAGGCATCTTGGCGAAAAGCGCAAGCCAATCCAAGGCTACCCGCCGGAGGCCTCGATAAAACCTGCATCAATAACAATGCCTGCTTGGTGTTTTAAAACACTATCCCAGGTGGGAGTGAATAGCTAACTCAGTAATTCCATTAGTTCTAAGTTACATATATTATTAACCCAATCAGCGTAGATAACGATAAAATAAAAAATCAAGCACTTCCTAAATACTCTTGTTAAATGCATGAGGGAGATTATGAAATGATGCATGCACCTCACAATCCAACACTCCCTCATAAGCGACTTCAACGCCTATTTCGCAAATGTCAACACTCCCTCATCACGCAACTCCACCAAATCGCCACATCTTATCTAATGCAATGCGATTGATGCGTACATTAGTCGAGTAATTATTAAGTTCCATTCATCCCGCATATTGGCGAAGCTAGGATACCGACGTCATA